>NC_030684.2:19653352-19960955 GCF_000004195.4 Xenopus tropicalis
GAGGGGAACATTTTATCAATGCTGTGTAAAAAGTGGAGTGACAGCATTTACCGGTGATGTTGCCCAGGACAACCAATTGACAAAATAGATCTTCAACAGTTAGAAAATCAATAGCCAAAAGGCATCTGATTGGATGCTATGGAGCAACATCACCGGTGATGTTTCTACTCCACTTTTACCGTGTAATATAGCAACCAGCAAAGTCCAATGTTCTGCTGCACAGCGCTGTGATATTTGTTTGCTTTAAAATAATAATATATATTAGTAGTAGTTTGTATTTATTATTCAGTTTTATAAGAAATACATGAATACTGCCTGGTATGTAAGGGGCCATATGCCAACTATAGGCCTCACTAACCAGATGCCTGTTCCCATCAGCTGATGCCCTACAGTGCTGCCTTATTGGGGGAAAGATCTTACATTTGCTAATGATATAGTTTTTTGTCCAAGTCCTGATTTATTATAATCAGCCAAATTAACCCATCAATGCCTGTGCAGGAATACATGATCGCGGGTCTCGACCTCTTCTCCTTAGCGCGAGCGCAGCCTTCGTGTCTTCGCGCGTGGCTTCGGGCGCTCAGGTCATGAGGTGGAAATTAGCACTGGATGGTATCCCACGACCGGCTTGCCTCGTGCCTCTCGGGTTCGCCGTCGGTCGTCTGTGTTGTTAGAGTCGTGAGACCTGGCGTGATGCCCCGGCTCCCTCCCCCATATTATCCTGCTAAGGTAACCTGTGACTTTGTCTCCTTTGATGGCTGCCCCCATGGCCCTACACAGCAAGCTTTACTTATATAGAACTATATAGTCTTTTCTGTAGCAATGGCAGGGCACACAGTACATTATAATTGGTAATTACTTTTAATACACTTTAATTTTTCGTGTTAACTGTGTCCTTTAAGGTAGCCTATTAAAGAATGCTTAGCCAGACTGCAATATATGGTCAGTAAATATTGCTCTATTACTTTTTTTTTCCCTTGAGCACCATTTAGTGATGGGCTGTGTGCTCCCTCAGAGATCACAATGACCAGAAAATAGTGCAGCTTTAAACTGTACAGGAACGTAATGTGGAGCAGTAAAGATAAAAAAACAGTTTTATTTGTGCTGATTGTGACCTAATCACAATCACTACGCTCCCAATCATTTGAAAAGGCAGAAAGAGGGACAAAAGATATCTTGGCGTGCGTAGCACGGCAAATTTTTTTAGAAACCATGCGCACTTTAAATGGAACCACGCCCCCCCTCCCGCAAACAGGGCCCATTTTTACAAAACCACCACCTCACAAAGCATAACATACACAAAGCGGCACCAGAAGACAGACCGGATAGCCCCAATCATTTAATGACATAATTGTGGGACCTAAGGATTTTCATTATGCTCTTGTGGCACCTGAATTCAATGAAGACTCAGACAGACATTGGTAGCCAGGGAGAGTATGGCTACATGTTTGTGTGCTACTGTGCAATCGTATGATGCCAGGGACATGCCCTTATGTACTTAAAGGCATACACTGAGAAAACGTATACTTTTATGGAAATGTTTTAAGCATTTGAAGCTGTTTTTATGCAATAATATTTTTAGAGATCTATATTGTTTGGGGGCTATAGGTTCTCCTTTAAATGTTACTTTCCTACTAACTGCTTCTGTCTGTGGCTATCGTCTGCCACACACATCTTTACCTATGGCAGACAACCTGCTGTAATGATTATAATTGCTGTTGATTGTGTATGGCAGTACACCCCCAACGCTTCCCGTCTTATCATCTGTATTACTGTGGAGGATTTTGTAAGCCAAATCTAAAAACCATATGTTAAGTTTTCTAGTCCGCTGCAACAGCAATTTGTTTATTAGATGACAAAATTAGAATCTCAGCTCTACAGAACACTAGTAAAATATAATTATTCTTTGCAATATATTATGATTCAGTTATAAATTAAACGCATGAGGATTAATACTAATAGTATTCACATACTACTACTGACTGTCTAAATTAATTATGGGACTCCTAGGTACATAAGGCAGCCTTTTCAAATATCAATCAACTTGCTTTTTGACCAGCCATGTATCCAATACACAAAAGGTGCCAATATAGTGTTTCTTAATATAAGCATCACACATATGAAAATCAGTGGAGGGAGTATGATAATTGGCATTTTTTCACTGCAGACAAAATCTGATATTAGTAAAATATTTTGACCGACAGTGAAACCATTAAAGGAAACATATTGGATAAATTAAAAAACTAATCTTGTGTGACAATTATGATAATATATGGTGAGCTGGTTTTACTTGGGCTAAAATTTTATATTGTCTGTAAAAATGGCCGCCTTTATTGGAGTTTTCCTATAATCTTGCACTCAGTCTGTCCTCTGTTTAAAATGAGTGGTGGGCATGTCCAAATCACTAACAGCCCTGGCCAGAAGCACAGTAAGGAGGGGTTTGATAGCCAGTCACACAAGCAAAGACAGGCATCCAGTTTCCCTATCAGGGTTTTTTTTTTAGGGGTTCAGCCTAGCTGCTATTGGTTCCTAATGGCTACAGTGGCAGTTTCAGGTCTCAGGGTGAAGGCCCTTATTTAATAATATCCGTAATATTTGCTTACGCTGTCTGGTCTGCAAGGAACTTTACCCTGGCATGGAATCTCTTTTCGAGAACGGTGCTGGAGGTTTCGACTAAATGGTCGCAATACATGGGGGCCCATTCATCGATGTACGATTGGAGTCGAATACTAAAAATTTAGTTTTTTTTCGAAGTTTCCGAGAAGTGTGCATATTTTCTAAAGAATATTTTTGTTAATTTACACAACTTTTTTCATATTTTGTGAAATCTGTGAAGACAAAATCGTATTTGTGTTGCAACGAGTCCGAAGTTTTTGGGATTCATCAAGCTTCGGTATGGTGACTTTCCTTGGGCCAGTAGTTGAGCTGCAGAGTGCAGTTTGTCCTATGGGAGGCTTTCCAAATTCAATGCCACAAAAGGATCAAAGTCAGAAAAAGTTTTGCATGCCGTTCACGATCTTTCAGATACGAAAATTATTTGGAACTTTTTCGGATTCGTTACTTACAATATTTTCCGTAAGACCACGATGCTATCTGCGAAATATTTCGAATCTAATACAATTTTTCCGCACTCGTACTTTTTAGGTCAAGAGATTTGGACTTTGAATAAATCAACCCCCATGGTCTGACCTTTCCATGTGCGCGAACACGATGGAATACATACAATTAGCATGTAAACTTGTTTTGGAGTGACAATTTATCTGGGTCAAAGCAGGCTTGATAATCAGAAACTACGGGAAGGGAGGAAGGAAAGAAACCTGCAGCTCCTCTTCACTGCCATCTAATAATGCAACCGTGTAACCTGCGCAATGGTGTAACTGGCGCACAAATTTCAAATACAAGCACAACTTAAGATCATTTGCGCAATCGCAAACAGAACTGCACAATTGGTTGTTGAAACGCCACCCTTTACTGGCCATACACGGTAGGTGGTTGGCAGTTATAAAGTCCAGAATTGGCCAACCATTCAATTAATATCTGCACATGTTGACCACATATTGGCAGCTTTTGGCAACCCTGAAGCAGCAGATATTTGGCTGGGCAAGCTGTTCTAGCAGTAAGAAACAGGGAATGGGGAGGTGCCTAAGCAGTGCTAAGTAATTTCACTATACGTGCTTGTTGAGGCAAGGTGTTGATTTATTGGATCCAAAGAAGGGACTATAATAGGAATTGACTCTTTTTTCCACCATTCTAAGCATGCTGGGGCAAGATTTGCAGCAGTCTTTTTTCCTTTTAGATCGGTTATGCTGTTATGGACAGGGCCATCCTTTACCTCTTGTATTAATTTGTTTTTGGTATGTAGTCTGTAGTTTTATATACACCCATTTATTAATACCAGCCTATAAAACATGTTGGCACTTTATAAATACATTTAATAAGTAATAATGCAGACGCAAAACACTCAAAATATCCTTTAATATTGCGGCATAATCTGTCCTGCTTCCAGTGTTAGCATGTAGAACAGGAGTCTGGTAAAAGGTAGATTTAGTTTTTTATTCATAGAGTAACATGTGCTGTCCCACTTCTGTGGTGTCGAGACGGCTGGAAATTTCCTCCGCTATATACAGTGGCCGTTATATGGAAGCCCGTTTTTGACCATCCTTAATTTTTTTTTTGTAAACTGCACCCTGGGGGAGGGGTGAATCTGGGGGCGGTGACCGACCGAGTTCAACCACACCCCTATGTTATCCAGGACCATAGGCCACATTAATGGTGGTAGCAGACAGGCAAAAAGCCCAAATGCGTGGTGCTCACTGCGGGTAATCAATCATCATTCATATGTGAAGAATTATATTTATGTCCATATTAAGACATACCCTCAAAATCCATAATTGCTGCCGCTGCTCTTCCTCCGCCTGGTGGATAGCACCAGCAACTCCGCCTAGCCATCAATAATTCCACCACCTTAGGGACCTTTAATGGCTATTTACAACCAATAACAGACGGCTCCTGCCAGGTCTACCTCCCACAGGCAGCATAGGACACGGGGCCAGAGTATGGCACACCCAGAACGCCCTAATCTGCCTGTGCTGCCATACTCTGCCTGCCCTATTTTGCCCGTGGTGTGTGCAATCTGCGTGTCTATGCTGCCTGTGTAGTGCCCATACTCTGCCTGCCCTATCCCTGCATGCTGCTGTGTATTGCACTGACTCTGCCTGCGCGGTTAGCTGCCTGTGTGGGTGCCATGCTCTGGCTGCCCTAGTGCGCTTTGTTGTGCCATACTTGTGCCTGCCCTACCCCACCTGTGTATGCCATTACTATGCCTTGCCCTTAGCCTGCCTGTGTGTGCTATGCTTGGCTGCCCTATTGCTGCCTGAGTGTGCCACAAGTGCATTACATAGTGAACACAATGCTGGCTACTGTCCGCTACAGTCTGAGGTGTGAAAGACGTGAACAATGTGGGTGATTAGCAGCCTGAGTGTGTCGAAAATGCGATGGGATGAAGAATGCAGAGATTAAAAGGCAATGAACAGTACAGGTGAATTAAAAGCATGTTTACCCAACAATACAGGGAAATCTTATAGCCTAATCTCAAGGTGTGAACTTGCCAGGGCGCCGCAGTTAATTTTCCCAAATACTGATACCATTTAAAGTTTACACACAGATGAAGCCATCAAAGCAGCCAGAGCGGTGGGGGCCACAAGGGGCGGTCATGGGCGCAACCGAGTTGTGCGACAGCACTGATCTAGTAAGTATTTTTGTACTTTTTTTTGTTAATATTTCAAGCCATCTTTGGAGACCTAAAATTTGCTCGGGTACCCCAATAGCTCAGTAAGAAGCTATATGGAATGATGCTGTATTGTAATTGTGTCGGCCAACTTCATGTGTGTTATGAGTTATGCAAGAGATCACGTAAATAATAAGCCACTGCAGGTGCTTTCAGCAGTTTTTGGATTTGGGCGTAATGTAATTGATCGTCGAACTGCTTCTGTAGTAAATACAAATTATCACCCTTTATGAATTATAATCACTGTTAACGTTCTGTACTTAGTTTTTTTTTCTGCTTTTCTTATAGCATATAGCCCCCTTGGAGCACTATAAACCCAGCTAAAATAAACATCACCTTGTGATTGTTCACTTTATATATATAACACATCATCCCAGTAAACGATCTCCATATATTCAAAATAAGCACAGCCGCTAGTGTTTGGGGGGGGGGCTGGCCTATTATGTCCCTAGTTTAGCAGCTAAGACCTGTAAGAAGTGCTCTGTCTTTTACAGTACAGCTGCATGTGTCTGGTACCCACTGAAAGAATCAGGATGCACATTATCTACCTGGCCATTCATTCCTTGTAGGTCCTGAGGTTTTCCTGCCAACAGAGTGTAATTTAAAAGGCGACCTGTCACCATAGAAAAACTCCAAAATTTCTTTTCTATCCATGCTAAGTCGGAACAAAGTCAAACCTTTATTTACACTATACGAAATATAAATGCTTGTTGCCTTCAGTCTTGGAACTATTCAATCACAGGCAAGCAGGCAGCCTGCCAATTTTGTTTGGAACCTGTTTTTAGTAAGGGCAAGGCTTTGGTCATCACATGCGTCGACCCAAAATCTTGTTGGGGACACGATGGCCCATACCCATGCATCTGGCTACATAATTAGGTGATGGGAGGGGAGGGGAAAAGTGTGAAGTGCTAAAGGCATAGAGGCGGGGCAAGGCAATATATGATTGCAGCGGGGATTTTTAAATGTCTTTATAAAGGTTGGATTGTGTTATTTAAAAAAATGAATTCTGGGTTCAATGTTTAACGTTGAAAGGACTTTTATTAATACAGCTTTTTATGTCTGGGTGACAGGGTCCACTTTTAACGCTTAACAATATATAGTGTTTTATTGGCAATTCACTACAATTATGCGATTTTATTAAAATTTTAAAATGCATCATGCATTATATTTGTACATAATTGTTTCAGCCTCCTGAATAAGAATAATGTGAATAATTTTAATATTAACCCAAACTATCTTGCTAAACTGAAGACATGTACGATCTTAACAAGAATAATGATATGCCCCATCTTGTGGTTCAAAGCTAATATAAAGAAATTACCAGAATTGACCCCAGAATTAAAACCCCTTTTCCATCTATTCATAACATTGTCTTTGCATATATAGATTATAAAATTTTTGCCTTAAAGGTATCTGCCCGATGCTTTTACATTAGCCTAATATTTTGATTGCCCATATGTTCTTCTATGAGGGGGCTGCCATTTTTGACAGCAGAGCAGTACTGTTAGCATTAGATAGCTATAACGACAGGACTGACTTTTTATTTCAAATTACAATTTATACATAGCTACAAAAAAACCTCAAATTTAAAATGTTATTTCTTGACCAATACATTTAGTATTTTTCTTTTTAGCGCTGTAAGATCATACAGTCTGTGTAAGCAGCATGCTTAGTGCATTGTGCCGCGACGTCTGAGCTTTCAGAAGAATCCAGCACTACACAGTAGAGACTGCATAGATAATCTATTGTTTCTTCCCTATGTAACATGAAGGAGTCAATGAAGCCCGGTCTTTGGATTTCCTTACCTATATTTAGGGCTCCTGGCACACCCAGGGAGACTAGTCGCCTGCGACATCAAATCTTCTCCTTGTCGCGGGTGAACTAATTTTCTCTGGCTTGAGAGGAAAACTTCCGCGTTTGCTGGGAAATTGCAGCGCTGCGTATGCCATGCTCACTGGTGATTATACATATCTCGCCGGTGGGGATGGCACATATTTCAGGGAGATTAGTCGCGCAGCGACAAGTCAGAGATTATGTCTACGACCGACTAATTTCTCCCCATGTCCAGAGCCCATAAGTGCTATTCCTGGTATCTACAAGGGCTTTGATAATTACTTTATATATATTGTTCTGGCTGAATCGCTGCTGGGAGGGGGGGTGAATAATCACTCAACTTTGCAGATCAGCAGTGAAGTGTGTAGAAAGTATATCAGAAGCAACAAGTCACATGGCTGTGGCGTGTAGTCCATGTAAACCTATTTATTAAAATATCTAAATATTATAATTAAATATAAAAATCTGTTTGTGCTTTAAAAAACAAACCCACGATTCATCAATGCAGGATTTGCTGGAGAAGCTCTATAACTAATGTGTTTTGTGTTTCCCATGACATTCTTCCTGTAACTTTTTTTGATGAGTAAGTTTTGTAGTGTCAGTAGCACTTTTAATAACATCTTGAACAATTTGCATTATTTACCATGTCATTTTTAAATACTGCAATGGATGCCATGCTCTATTAAAAAGAAATAAAAAATCATGGACGCGATTCGTCAGCTTCTAGGAGTGGGGGGGAGAGGGCCAGACATTTGCACTTCCTGGGTTAATTGTTTTGTGGTTCCTCCTTGAAGCAAGATCCTGTTATAAATTTAGATTACTACATGATCTGGATGGGAAAAAAAGGAAATAAAGATTAGAAGTGATAGATCCTTATTCTAGCTAAATTAATGCTCGACCAGACAAGATGAAATGGTAATGTGAAGAATAGATAGCTCATTCACATTTACACAGATACTATACTTAAATGGTGGGAAATAAGTGATGGGATTATAGATTAGATCAATTTTGAACGAAAATTCTTTTTTGTATGATTGGGGCTCTTCCTTTCACAGTCCCCACACTGGCAGTCTACAGTACTACACTTTATGCCACATGTTCACCAATTCCTCACTGAGGATGTATGTGTCACAGAGGAGAGATTATATTAAAGGAGCGGTTTTACCTTAAATTAACTTTTAGTATGCTGTGGAGAGTAATATTTCTGAAGACATTGGTACTTCATTTTTTTATTAATTCGTAGGTTTTTTTTTAGTTAAATTCAAATTTTTTGTTCGAAGCTCCTGCAGTTTGGGAATTTCAACAAGCCATGTGGTTGCTAGGATTCAAATTACCAGTAGCGACCACGGAGAGTAGTTTGCTGAGAGGCATGGTAAATGAATATGAGAAGGACACTGAAAGTTTAAAAAGTAACAATAACAATAAATCTGTAGCTTTCCAGAAGCAATAGTTTTTTGGCTGCTGGGATCAGTGACGCCCATTTGCAGCTGCAAAGGAGTTTAGAGAAAAAGGAAAATAGATAAAAAAAAAACTATAAGAAATAAATAATGAGGCCAAATGAAAGTTGCTTAGAATAGGCAATTCTATAATGTATAAAAGCTTAACTTAAGGTGAATCATCCTTTAAAGGAGAATGGAAAGGCTAAATAAAGAAGTTACTCTCAAAGCTGGCAGGCATAGCCATGGCAGTTCTCTCAGTAGTCTCCCCATTATTTCTCACTGTTCAGATGATTCAGAAGCCAAACAGGAAGAAAAACGCTGAGCTTGTTAAAAAAAGTTCCCGTAATGCTAACTCCCTGCACCAAGGACCGAGACGCAAAAGTGTACAATGCTCATTAGTTAGACTATGAGTCAGAAGCTCCCTGCTGATTGGCTCAGATCCCACATCTCCTTAAGGGGGGGAGTGAGTTCTTTAGATTCTTGAGGGAAGGGGAGAGCATGAGAGGGGATGCGCAGAGAGCTTGCATGTGCCTCTGGCACACTGAATTACAGACATCGGCGCACTGTTGGTATGTCACAATCTTTTGACAGAAGAAGTCAGTGGCGTTTCTGTGAGTGCTTATTTGCTGTATTTACTATAAGACCTTTCTGATAAAAGCTTACTTGAGTTTTTACCGTTTCTTTCTCCTTTAAAAGATAATCTTAAATAAAAAAAACATTCAAAAAGGAGCTGAAAGAACACGGAAAGGTGGAGTGTATTAGGATAGCTAGCTCCGAGGGTGCACCCGAGTAAGTATGCTATAAACTGTGATTATCACCTAAATGAACCTTACCTTGTGTCTAGTCCTTGTGCCATATAAATTATTGGTCTTGGGGATATCTAGTTTATCATGGACAAATTTTAGCTAATGCCCAATTATAGCCAGCCCTCGATTTAGATGCCTGAATTGCACCTCCGCCGCTCAAGTCTTGATTGGTGGATTTGAAAACTGTATATGGGAAAATCTCTTATGTTTTAGAGACACAGGTGGCAGCTCAATATCCTAGCTAATCAGGATGCCTAGTCCTGGTCTTACTACAGATAAGTATCGAAAAAACTGCAGTGTGTGGATACTATTGCAGAGAGCGAAGATCTAGGACTGACACCCCTAAAAAAATAATTCCAAATCCTTTTTCTATACATGGTAGTTAAACTCATAAACTTTATTTACACTATATAAACATTTCGTTTTTTTTTGCCGCCTTCAGTCTTGGAATTTCAGTCAACAGGCAGCAGGCTGGCCTATTATTAGGGGAAAAGCTTTGTACACCACCTAAAATCTTCATGCATGTTGCCATCTAGGTGTATCTAGGTAGTGCTGAAGCGGAAAAGTAAAGTAATTTGTAAATATCTGAGCTGACAATGCCATATTTGGCCGGTGCTATAATGGGACATGCAAGGCATATAGTGATGTCTAGCTCAGAGTATTTAAATACATTTATATCTAGGTATGAATTGATTTAATTAAAAAGAAAAAGAATTTGGGATTCCATCGTTTTTTATTTTTAAATGAACTTTTATTATACAGCTTTTTTATGTGTGGGTGATCAGGTCCCCTTTCGTAACTTTGAAGTATATTCAATTTGTTGATGCTGAGTGCATGGGTTTCCATGCTGCCATGAAAGTAACTTACACAGCCCATGGTATGTGCTATAATCAGACAAAAAAATGTGGAATTATATCTGCACTGCAAGTGAAGCTATGTTTCCGTTTAATGTGCCCATACAAGGATCGATATTGGGTAATGACAAGTCACTGGGGGGCTGCAGTTCAAACTTAGGAAAAGTGGTTGGGCCACTAACAGCCAATCAGATTTTATCCATTGACTTTCACGGGTTTAAATTTAAACTTCTGCCATTGTTTAACTATTAACCCTTTCACTGCCAGCCATTTTGAACAAAGTGGAACTTCTACTGCCAGACAGTTTTTGACCATTTTGCACTGTTTCACTTTAGGGGCCTTTCCTTGGGGACTTTTAGTTTACCCAGGAAAACTATATATTCGTTTTTTTTTCAGGACAACCTGAGCTTTCAAAATATGGTGGAATTTTTGTGAAATTCCAATTCTGTAACAAGATATAGGCTTCTAAATGTCTAAAAAATAAAAAAAAATATATATTTTCCATAATACAAACACATACACCAGGAACAAAAATTATTTTATGCATGAAAATACAACTGATTTGGAAAGTCCCATGTCTCCTGAACATGCCAGTACCAAATATATATAGTTTTATTGAGATTTCTCACTTGTATAGGTCAAAAACTCCCAGCAGTACATTACCAAATGTCCAAAGACCTGCTCCAGAAAGCTGCATACTTTATATTTCAAGGACAAAAATCCACTAACAGAAGGTTTATCCCAGAAAATGATTACATTTTAGAAAACAGATCTAGAAATACAGAATAGGTAGTACTGCGCTGTCTACTCCAAACTATCAAGTTGCAATGCTTTCCTAAAGTTATTGGTTTTTATCAAAATTTGTGAAATTTCTTAGAAAATCGCTTCAAAGCTTCCAGTCTATAGTATCTTTTCTCCTACAGGTCATAAAGTAACCAAATAAAAAACCCTAAATATGAACGCCAGTTGATGTTTGAATATGTATAGGTTTACCTAAGTATGTGGCATATAGGGGCCCCAATGGGAACATACCCCCATATGATCTATCATTTCTGTCATTCCAGCTTCTGCAAAATCAACACATTTAAATCATTATATGTGGGATAAAGCTAGTACAAAGTACGCTCACCCCAGAAAGTCATATATTTTTGGAAAGTACACATTCCCTAAATCTAAAATGGGTAACCATGTCTTTTTACTCCAAAGTACCAAGCCATAAAGCTTTCCTAAGTTTGCCTATTTTATGACATTTCCAAAAATCACCTCAAAACTTCCAACATGCAGCATCTTATTTTCTATAGGTCATTATGTACCAAGATAAAACACCCTAAATATGAACCCCAGAGGTTTACTGAACAGTTTGATGCTCACTGTACATAGGTTTATCAAAGCACATGGCACTTAGAGACCCCAAAATATACCTTGGACACACTAATTTCATGGCTTACCTAATTCATAACCACATGACAGTTTTATGTTGGATAAAACTGCAGAAATGTAGGGTGACCCCAGATAACCATCTATTTTTTTGGAAAGTAAACAATCTGACAAATCCAACATGGGTAAAGAGTCCTTTCTACACCAGTACCAATCTGCAAAGCTTTCTTGAAGTTAGTGGTTTCTATGACATTTCAGAAAATCGCCTAAAAATGTTGCCATTTGCCGCATTTATCTCACACAAGGCAAATAACCCCAAATATGAAAAACTAAGGTACACTGAGCAGTTTGATGCCCTATATGCATAGATTTACAAAACAATGCGGAGCACAGGGGCACCAAAATAAAAATAATGCATATGAATTTTAACATAAGAGGCTCCGGCTTGTGCAGTTTTTGCACCCGGTATGTGTATTATGTGCCATAAGACCCTCTAACAGTACGGAGACCCTAGAAAACCATACATTTTCCGAAAGTACACATTCTGACAACACAAAAAAGGGTAAATACATCTTTCTACTGCAAACTACCAAAGAACAAAGCTATGCTAAACAGAACGGTTTTTATAACATTTCTGGAAATTGTCACAAAGCTTGCATTCTGCCCCATTATGTACCCTCACATTTCATAACGTACCAACATAAAACACTCTAAATATAAACGCCAGGGGTCTACTGAACGGTTGCATAGATTTACCAAACTATGTGGGGTACAGAGGAAGCCAAATTGAAATAGAGCAGACAAAACGTCCATGTGCAAAGACAAGTAACAAAAAACAATGTGAAATGCAGCAAAATTGCTAAAATCCCAAAACAAAAACTAAAATCAGTTTGTTTTTTTTCCTAGTGATATCTGCGGTCAGAATAACAATTTGTATATATAGGTTTGAGCAAATAATACGCTAATAATACGCTATCCGCAATGGCAATAAAACATTTTTTTCAAGAAAGAATAAAAATGATGCGAGGAGGGACCTCCGTCCTACTGTGTCTCATACCCCATGGCACTTTATCCTTTTGTATTTATACTTATTTATTGTATTTATTATAAAACTTGTCCTCCCTGTTAAATATATAAATCATTAACGGTCACCCTGCTATAGTTCCAGGGGTACCAAGGGAAAAATAAGCACTCACCCCAAATCTCCCCCTAACTGGCCTTCAGGCTGGGCCCCCTTAGCCCATAACAAGGTTACAGATATATAGAAACATTAGGGTAACAGTTACCCTGCTATAGTTCCAGGGGTACCAGGGGCAAAAATAAGCACTCACCCCAAATCTCCCCCTAACTGGCCTTCGGGCTGGGCCACCCTAGCTCATAAAAGGGTAACAAGTATATAGAAATATTGGGGTAACAGTCACCCTACTATTCAAGGGGTACCAAGGGCACAAATAAGTACTCATCCCAAATCTCCCCCTAACTGGCCATTAGGCTGGGCCCCCTTAGCCCATAACAAGGTTAGAGATATATAGAAACATTGGGGTAACAGTCACCCTGCTATAGTTCAAGGGGTTCCAAGGGAAAAATTAAGTACTCACCCAAAATCTCCCGCTAACTGGCCTTAAGCCTGGACCCCCTGAGCTTATAACAAGCTTACAGATATACAGAAACATTGGGGTAACAGTCACCCTGCTTTAGTTCTAGGGGTACCCAGGGCACAAAAAAGCTCTCACCCCAAATCTCCCCCTATCTGGTCTTAAGGCTGGGCCCCCTTAGCTCATAACAAGGTTACAAATATATAGAAACATTGGGGTAACAGTCACCCTGCTATAGTTCCAGGGGTACCCAGGGTACAAATAAGCTCTCACCCAAAATCTTCCCCTAACTGGACTTAAGGCTGGACCCCCTTAGCCAATAACAAGGTAAAAAATATATAAAATGTTGGGTTAACAGTCACCCTGCTATAGTTCCAGGGGTACCCAGGGCACAAATAAGCTAACACCCCAAATCTCTCCCTAACTGGCCTTCGTGCTGGGCCACCCTAGCTCATAAAAGGGTAACAGGTATATAGAAACATTGGGGTAAAAGTCACCCTACTATTCCAGGGCAAAAATAAGCACTAACCCCAAATCTCCCCCTAACTGGCCTTCGGGCTGGGCCACCCTAGCTCATAAAAGGGTAACAGGTATATAGAAACATTGGGGTAAAAGTCACCCTACTATTCCAGGGGTACCCAGGGCACAAATAACTACTCACCCCAAATCTCCCCCAAACTGGCCTTAAGGCTGGGCCCCCTTAGCTGAAAACAAGGTAACAGATAAAAGAAATACTGGGGTAACAGTCACCCTGCTACAGCTCCAGGGGTACCCAGGGTACAAATAAGCTCTCACCACAAATATTCCCCTAACTGGCCTTCAGGCTGGGCCCCCTTAGCCAATACCAAGGTTACAGATATATAGAAACATTGGGGTAACAGTCACCCTGCTATAGTTCCGGGGGTACCAAGGGCACAAATAAGCTCTCACCCCAAATCACCCCCTAACTGGCCTTAAAGATGGGTGCCATTAGCCCATAAAAAGGTTACAGATATTAATAAACATTGGGGTAACAGTCACCCTGCTATAGTTCAAGGGGTTCCAAGGGAAAAATTAAGTACTCACCCAAAATCTCCCGCTAACTGGCCTTCAGGACGAGCCCCCTTAGTAAGGCCCATAACAAGGTTACAGAAATTTATAAACATTGGGGTAACAGTAACCCTGCTATAGTTCAAGGGGTAGAAAAGGAACAAAGAAGAACTCACCCAAAATCTCCCCCTAAATAGCCTTCGGGCTGGGCCCCCTTAGCTCATAAAAAGGTCACAAATATATAGAAACATTGGGGTAACAGTCACCCTGCTATAGGGTCCAGGGGTACAAAGGGTAAAAATAAGAACTCACCCCAAATCTCCCCCTAACTGGCCTTCAGGCTGGGCCTCCTTAGCCCATAAGAAGGTTATAGAAATTCATAAACATTGGGGTAACAGTAACCCTGCTATAGTTCCAGGGGAACCCAGGGCACAAAAAAGCTCTCACCCCAAATCACCCCCTAACTGGCCTTAAAGATGGGTGCCATTAGCCCATAAAAAGGTTACAGATATTAATAAACATTGGGGTAACAGTCACACTGCTATAGTTCAAGGGGTTCCAAGGGAAAAATTAAGTACTCACCCAAAATCTCCCGCTAACTGGCCTTAAGCCTGGGCCCCCTGAGCTTATAACAAGCTTACAGATATACAGAAACATTGGGGTAACAGTCACCCTGCTTTAGTTCTAGGGGTACCCAGGGCACAAAAAAGCTCTCACCCCAAATCTCCCCCTATCTGGTCTTAAGGCTGGGCCCCCTTAGCTCATAACAAGGTTAAAGATATATAGAAACATTGGGGTAACAGTAACCCTGCTATAGTTCCAGGGGTACCCAGGGTACAAATAAGCATTCACCCCAAATCTCCCCCTAACTGGACTTCAGGCTGTGCCCCCTTAGCCCATAACAAGGTTACAGATATATAGAAACATTGGGGTAACAATCACCCTGAAATAGTCCCAGGGGTACCCAGGGAAAAAATAACGACACACCCCAAATCTCCCCCTAACTGGACTTCAGGCTGGGCCCCCTTAGCCCATAACAAGGTTACAGATATTCATAAACATTGGGGTAACAGTCACCCTGCTATAGTTCTAGGAGTACCAAGTATACAAATAAGCTCTCACCCCAAATATCCCCCTAACTGGCAATAAGGCTGGGCCCCCTTAGCTCATAACAAGGTTACAAATATAGAGAAATATTGGGGTAACAGTAACTCTGCTATAGTTCCAGGGGTACCCAGGGCACAAATAAGCTCACACCCCAAATCTCTCCCTAACTGGCCTTTAGGCTGGGCCCCCTTAGCCCATAACAAGGTTACAAATATTTTAAAAAGTTGGGTTAACAGTCACCCTGCTATAGTTCCAGGGGTACCAAGGGTACAAATAAGCTCTCACCCCAAATCTCCTGCTAACTGGCCTTCAGGCTGGGCCCCCTTAGCCCATAACAAGCTTACAGATATATAGAAGCATTGGGGTAACAGTCACCCTGCTATAGTTCCAAGGGTACCAAGCGAACAAATAAGCACTCACCCCAAATCCCCCCCGAACTGGCCTTAAGGCTGGGCCCCCTTAGCTCATAACAAGGAAACAGATATAAAGGAACATTGGGGTAACAGTCACCCCGCTATAGATCAAGTGGTACCCAGGGAAAAAATAAGCACTCACTCCAAATCTCCCCCTAACTGGTCTTCAGGTTGGGCCCCCTTAACCCATAACAAGGTTACAGAAATTAATAAACATTGGGGTAACAGTCACCCTGCTATAGTTAAAGGCGTACCCAGGGCACAAATAAACACTCACCCCAAATCTCCCCCTAACTGGCTTTAAGGCTGGGCCCCCTTAGCTCATAACAAGGAAACAGATATAAAGGAACATTGGGGTAACAGTCACCCCGCTATAGATCAAGTGGTACCCAGGGAAAAAATAAGCACTCACTCCAAATCTCCCCCTAACTGGTCTTCAGGTTGGGCCCCCTTAACCCATAACAAGGTTACAAATATAAAGAAATATTGGGGTAACAGTCACTCTGCTATAGTTCCAGGGGTACCCAGGGAACAAATAAGCACTCACCAAAAATCTCCCCCTAACTGGCCTTCAGGCTGGGCCCCCTTAGCCCATAACAAGGTTAAAAATATATAGAAACATTGGGGTAACAGTCACCCTGCTATAGTTCGAGGGGTACCAAGGGAACAAATAAGCACTCACCCCAAATCTCCCCCTAACTGGCCTTAAGGCTGGGCCCCCTTAGCTCATAACAAGGTAACAGATATATAGAAACATTAGGGTAACAGTTACCCTGCTATAGTTCCAGGGGTACCCAGGCCAAAAATAAGAAAACACCCCAAATCTCTTGATAACTGGTCTTAAGGCTGGGCCCCCATAGCTCATAACAAGGTCACAGAGATAGAGAAAAAATTGGGGTAACAGTAACCCTGCTTTAGTTCCAGGGCTATCGAGGGCACAAATAAGCACTCACCAAAAATCTCCCCCTAACTGGCCTTCAGGCTGGGCCCCCTTAGCTCATAACAAGGTTAAAAATATATAGAAACATTGGGGTAACAGTCACCCTGCTATAGTTCGAGGGGTACAAAGGGAAAAAATAAGCTCTCACCCCAAATCCACCCCTAACTGGCCTTCAGGCTGGGCCCCCTTAGCCCATAACAAGGTTACAGA
Source organism: Xenopus tropicalis (assembly GCF_000004195.4). Taxonomy (NCBI): domain Eukaryota; kingdom Metazoa; phylum Chordata; class Amphibia; order Anura; family Pipidae; genus Xenopus; species Xenopus tropicalis. The sequence goes on from NC_030684.2 coordinate 19,670,240, forward strand.
TATATAGAAACATTGGGGTAACAGTCACCCTGCTATAGTTCCAGGGGTACCAAGGGAACAAATAAGCACTCACCCCAAATCCCCCCCTAACTGGCCTTCAGGCTGGGCCCCCTTAGCCGATGACAAGGTTACAAAAATTAATAAACATTGGGGTAACAGTCACCCTGCTATAGTTAAAGGGGTACTCAGGGCACAAATAAGCACTCACCCCAAATCTACCCCTAACTGGCTTTAAGGCTGGGCCCCCTTAGCCCATAACAAGGATAAAAATATAAAGAAACATTGGGGTAACAGTAACCCTGCTATAGTTCCAGGGGTACCAAGGGAACAAATAAGCACTCACCCCAAATTTCCCCCTAGCTGGCCTACAGGCTGGGCCCCCTTAGCCCATAACAAGGTTACAAATATATAGAAATATCGGGGTAACAGTAACTCTGCTATAGTTCCAGGGGTACCCAGGGAACGAATAAGCACTCACCAAAAATCTCCCCCTAACTGGCCTTAAGGCTGGGCCCCCTTAGCTCATAACAAGGTAACAGATATATAGAAACATTAGGGTAACAGTCACCCTGCTATAGTTCCAGGGGTACCAAGGGAACAAAAAAGCACTCACCCCAAATCTCCCCCTAACTGGCCCTTCAGGCTGGGCCCCCTTAGCTCATAAAAAGGTTACAGATATTTAGAAACATTGGGGTAACAGTCACCCTGCTATAGTTCCAGGGGTACCAAGGGAACAAAAAAGCACTCACCCCAAATCTCCCCCTAACTGGCCTTCAGGCTGGGCCCCCTTAGCTCATAACAAGGTTACAGATATATAGAAACATTGGGGTAACAGTCACCCTGCTATAGTTCCAGGGGTACAAAGGGAACAAATAAGCACTCACCCCAAATCTCCCCCTAACTGGCCTTCAGGCTGGGCCCCCTTAGCTCATAACAAGGTTACAGATATATAGAAACATTGGGGTAACAGTCACCCTGCTATAGATTCAGGGGTACCAAGGGAACAAATCAGCACTCACCCCAAATCTCCCCCTAACTGGCCCTTCAGGCTGGGCCCCCTTAGCTCATAACAAGGATACAGATACATAGAAACATTGGGGTAACAGTCACCCTGCTATAGATCCAGGGGTACCAAGGGAACAAATAAGCACTCACCCCAAATCCCCCCCTAACTGGCCTTCAGGCTGGGCCCCCTTAGCCCATAACAAGGTTACAAATATAAAAAATATTGGGGTAACAGTAACTCTGCTATAGTTTCAGGGGTACCCAGGGAACAAATAAGCACTCACCCCAAATCTCCCCCTAACTGGCCTTCAAGCTGGGCCCCCTTAGCTCATAACAAGGTTACAGATATATAGAAACATTGGGGTAACAGTCACCCTGCTACAGCTCCAAGGGTACCAAGGGAAAAAATAAGCACTCACCCCATATCCCCCCCTAACTGGCCTTAAGGCTGGGCCCCCTTAGCCGATGACAAGGTTACAGAAACTAATAAACATTGGGGTAACAGTCACCCTGCTATAGTTAAAGGGGTACTCAGGGCACAAATAAGCACTCACCCCAAATCTACCCCTAAATGGCTTTAAGGCTGGGCCCCCTTAGCCCATAACAAGGATAAAAATATAAAGAAACATTGGGGTAACAGTAACCCTGCTATAGTTCCAGGGGTACCCAGGGAAAAAATAAGCACTCACCCCAAATCTCCCCCTAACTGGCCTTCAGGCTGGGCCCCCTTAGCCCATAACAAGGTTACAAATATATAGAAATATCGGGGTAACAGTCACTCTGCTATAGTTCCAGGGGTATCGAGGGCACAAATAAGCACTCACCCAAAATCCCCCCCTAACTGGCCTTCAAGCTGGGCCCCCTTAGCTCATAACAAGGTTACAGATATATAGAAACATTGGGGTAACAGTCACCCTGCTATAGTTTCAGGGGTACCCAGGGAACAAATAAGCACTCACCCAAAATCCCCCCCTAACTGGCCTTCAAGCTGGGCCCCCTTAGCTCATAACAAGGTTACAGATATATAGAAACATTGGGGTAACAGTCACCCTGCTATAGTTCCAGGGGTACCCAGGGCACAAATAAGCTAACACCCCAAATCTCCCCCTAACTGGCCTTCAAGCTGGGCCCCCTTAGCTCATAACAAGGTTACAGATATATAGAAACATTGGGGTAACAGTCACCCTGCTATAGTTCCAGGGGTACCCAGGGCACAAATAAGCTAACACCCCAAATCTCTCCCTAACTGGCCTTAAGGCTGGGCCCCCTTAGCTCATAACAAGGTAACAGATATATAGAAACATTAGGGTAACAGTTACCCTGCTATAGTTCCAGGGGTACCCAGGGCACAAATAAGAACTCACCCCAAATCTCCCCCTAACTGGCCTTCAGGCTGAGCCCCCTTAGCTCATAACAAGGATAAAGATGTATAGAAACATTGGGGTAACAGTCACCCTGCTTTAGATTCAAGGGTACCAAGGGAACAAATCAGCACTCACCCCAAATCTCCCCCTAACTGGCCTTCAGGCTGGGCCCCCTTAGCCCATAACAAGGTTACAAATATAAAAAATATTGGGGTAACAGTAATTCTGCTATAGTTTCAGGGGTACCCAGGGAACAAATCAGCACTCACCCCAAATCTCCCCCTAACTGGCCTTAAGGCTGGGCCCCCTTAGCCCATAACAAGGTTACAAATATAAAAAATATTGGGGTAACCGTAACTCTGCTATAGTTTCAGGGGTACCCAGGGAACAAATAAGCACTCACCCCAAATCCCCCCCTAACTGGCCTTCAGGCTGGGCCCCCTTAGCCCATAACAAGGTTACAGATATATAGAAACAATGGGGTAACAGTCACCCTGCTATAGCTCCAAGGGTACCCAGGGAACAAATAAGCACTAACCCAAAATCCCCCCCTAACTGACCTTGAGGCTGGGCCCCCTTAGCCCATTAAAAAGGTTACAGACATATAAAAACATTGGGGTAACAGTCACCCTGCTATAGTTCCAGGGGTACCCAGGGCACAAATAAGCTAACACCCCAAATCTCTCCCTAACTGGCCTTAAGGCTGGGTCCCCTTAGCTCAAAACAAGGTAACAGATATATAGAAACATTAGGGTAACAGTTACCCTGCTATAGTTCCAGGGGTACACAGGGCACAAATAAGAACTCACCCCAAATCTCCCCCTAACTGGCCTTCAGGCTGGGCCCCCTTAGCCCATAACAAGGTTACAAATATAAAAAATATTGGGGTAACAGTAACTCTGCTATAGTTTCAGGGGTACCCAGGGAACAAATAAGCACTCACCCCAAACCTCCTGATAACTGGCCTTCAGGCTGGGCCCCCTTAGCTCATAACAAGGTTACAGAGATAGAGAAAACATTGGGGTAACAGTCACCCTGCTATAGTTCCAGGGGTACCCAGGGCACAAATAAGCTAACACCCCAAATCTCTCCCTAACTGGCCTTAAGGCTGGGCCCCCTTAACTCATAACAAGGTAACAGATATATAGAAACATTGGGGTAACAGTTACCCTGCTATAGTTCAAGGGGTACCCAGGGTACAAATAAGCTCTCACCCCAAATAACCCCCTAACTGGCCTTAAGGCTGGGCCCCCTTAGCTTATAACAAGGTTATAGATATATAGAAACATTGGGGTAACAGTCACCCTGCTGTAGTTCCAGGGGTACGCAGGGAACAAATAAGCACTTACCCCAAATCTCCCCCTAACTGGCTTTCAGGCTGGGCCCCCTTAGCTCATAACAAGATTACAGATATTAATAAACATTGGGGTAACAGTCACCCTGCTATAGTTCCGGGGGTATCAAAGGCACAAATAAGCACTCATCTAAAATCTCCCCCTAACTCAGGATGAGCCCCCTTAGTAAGGCCCATAACAAGGTTACAGAAATTTAATTGGGGTAACAGTCACCCTGCTATAGTTCTAGGACTACCAAGGGTACAAATAAGCTCTCACCCCAAATCTCCCTCTAACTGGCATTAAGGCTGGGCCCCCTTAGCTCATAACAAGGTTAAAAAAATATAGAAATATTGGGGTAACAGTCACCCTGCTATAGTTCCAGGGGTACCCAGGGCACAAATAAGCTCTCACCCCAAATCTCCCCCTAACTGGACTTAAGGCTGGACCCCCTTAGCCAAAAACAAGGTAACAAATATATAAAAATGTTGGGTTAACAGTAACTCTGCTATAGTTCCAGGGGTACCAAGGGTACAAATAAGGTCTCATCCCAAATCTCCTACTAACTGGCCTTCAGGCTGGGCCCCCTTCGCTCATAAGGTTACAGAGATAGAGAAAACATTGGGGTAACAGTCACCCTGCTATAGTTCCAGGGGTACCGAGGGCACAAATAAGAACTCACCCCAAATCCCCCCCTAACTGGCCTTCAGGCTGGGCCCCCTTAGCCCATAACAAGGTTACAGATATATAGAAACAATGGGGTAACAGTCACCCTGCTATAGTTCCGGGGGTACCCAGGGCACAAATAAGCACTCACCCCATATCTCCCCCTAACTGACCTTAAGGCTGAGCCCCCTTAGCCCATAACAAGGTTACAGAAATTAATAAACATTGGGGTAACAGTCAACCTGCTATAGTTAAAGGGGTACCCAGGGAACAAATAAGCACTCACCGAAAATCTCCCCTTAACTGGCTTTAAGGCTGGGCCCCCTTAGCTCATAACAAGGATAAAGATATAAAGAAACATTGGGGTAACAGTAACCCTGCTATAGATCAAGGGGTACCAAGGGAAAAAATAAGCACTCACCCCAAATCTCCCCCTAACCGGCCTTCAGGCTGGGCCCCCTTAGCCCATAACAAGGTTACAAATATATAGAAATATTGGGGTAACAGTCACTCCGCTATAGTTCCAAGGGTACCAAGGGAACAAATAAGCACTCACCCCAAATCTCCCCCTAACTGGCCTTAAGGCTGGGCCCCCTAAGCCCATAACAAGGTTACAAATATATAGAAATATTGGGGTAACAGTCACCCTGCTATAGTTCGAGGGGTACAAAGGGAACAAATAAGCACTAACCCAAAATCTCCCCCTAACTGGCCTTAAGGCTGGGCCCCCTTAGCTCATAACAAGGTTACAGATATTTAGAAACATTGGGGTAACAGTCACCCTGCTATAGTTCCAAGGGTACCAAGGGAAAAAATAAGCTAACACCCCAAATCTTCCCCTAAGTGGCCTTCAGGCTGGGCCCCCTTAGCCGATGAAAAGGTTACAGAAATTAATAAACATTGGGGTAACAGTCACCCTGCTATAGTTTGAGTGGTACAAAGGGAACAAATAAGCACTCACCCCAAATCTCCCCCTAACTGGCCTTAAGGCTGGGCCCCCTTAGCTCATAACAAGGTAACAGATATATAGAAACATTAGGGTAACAGTCACCCTGCTATAGTTCCAGGGGTACCCAGGGCACAAATAAGAACTCACCCCAAACCTCCTGATAACTGGCCTTCAGGCTGGGCCCCCTTAGCTCATAAGAAGGTTACAGAGATAGAGAAAACATTGGGGTAACAGTCACCCTGCTATAGTTCCAGGGGTATCGAGGGCACAAATAAGCACTCACCCAAAATCCCCCCCTAACTGGCCTTCAGGCTGGGCCCCCTTAGCTCATAACAAGGTTACAGATATTTAGAAACATTGGGGTAACAGTCACCCTGCTATAGTTCCAAGGGTACCAAGGGAAAAAATAAGCTAACACCCCAAATCTTCCCCTAAGTGGCCTTCAGGCTGGGCCCCCTTAGCCGATGAAAAGGTTACAGAAATTAATAAACATTGGGGTAACAGTCACCCTGCTATAGTTTGAGTGGTACAAAGGGAACAAATAAGCACTCACCCCAAATCTCCCCCTAACTGGCCTTAAGGCTGGGCCCCCTTAGCTCATAACAAGGTAACAGATATATAGAAACATTAGGGTAACAGTCACCCTGCTATAGTTCCAGGGGTACCCAGGGCACAAATAAGAACTCACCCCAAACCTCCTGATAACTGGCCTTCAGGCTGGGCCCCCTTAGCTCATAAGAAGGTAACAGAGATAGAGAAAACATTGGGGTAACAGTCACCCTGCTTTAGTTCCAGGGGTATCGAGGGCACAAATAAGCACTCACCCAAAATCCCCCCCTAACTGGCCTTCAGGCTGGGCCCCCTTAGCTCATAACAAGGTTACAGATATTTAGAAACATTGGGGTAACAGTCACCCTGCTATAGTTCCAGGGGTACCAAGGGAACAAAAAAGCACTCACCCCAAATCTCCCCCTAACTGGCCCTTCAGGCTGGGCCCCCTTAGCTCATAACAAGGATACAGATACATAGAAACATTGGGGTAACAGTCACCCTGCTATAGATCCAGGGGTACCAAGGGAACAAATAAGCACTCACCCCAAATCCCCCCCTAACTGGCCTTCAGGCTGGGCCCCCTTAGCCGATGACAAGGTTACAGAAACTAATAAACATTGGGGTAACAGTCACCCTGCTATAGTTCCAGGGGTACCCAGGGAAAAAATAAGCACTCACCCCAAATCTCCCCCTAACTGGCCTTCAGGCTGGGCCCCCTTAGCCCATAACAAGGTTACAAATATATAGAAATATCGGGGTAACAGTCACTCTGCTATAGTTCCAGGGGTACCCAAGGAACGAAAAAGCACTCACCAAAAATCTCCCCCTAACTGGCCTTAAGGCTGGGCCCCCTTAGTTCATAACAAGGTTACAAATATATAGAAACATTGGGGTAACAGTCACCCTGCTATAGTTCGAGGGGTACCAAGGGAACAAATCAGCACTCACCCCAAATCTCCCCCTAACTGGCCTTCAGGCTGGGCCCCCTTAGCCCATAACAAGGTTACAAATATAAAAAATATTGGGGTAACAGTAACTCTGCTATAGTTTCAGGGGTACCCAGGGAACAAATAAGCACTCACCCCAAATCCCCCCCTAACTGGCCTTAAGGCTGGGCCCCCTTAGCTCATAACAAGGTTACAGAGATAGAGAAAACACTGGGGTAACAGTCACCCTGCTTTAGTTGCAGGGGTATCGAGGGCACAAATAAGCTAACACCCCAAATCTCTCCCTAACTGGCCTTCAGGCTGGGCCCCCTTAGCTCATAACAAGGTAACAGATATATAGAAACATTGGGGTAACAGTCACCCTGCTATAGTTCCAGGGGTACCCAGGGCACAAATAAGCTAACACCCCAAATCTCTCCCTAACTGGCCTTAAGGCTGGGCCCCCTTAGCTCATAACAAGGTAACAGATATATAGAAACATTGGGGTAACAGTTACCCTGCTATAGTTCCAGTGGTACCCAGGGCACAAATAAGAACTCACCCCAAATCCCCCCCCTAACTGGCCTTCAGGCTGGGCCCCCTTAGCTCATAACAAGGATAAAGATATATAGAAACATTGGGGTAACAGTCACCCTGCTATAGATTCAAGGGTACCAAGGGAACAAATCAGCACTCACCCCAAATCTCCCCCTAACTGGCCTTCAGGCTTGGCCCCCTTAGCCCATAACAAGGTTACAAATATAAAAAATATTGGGGTAACAGTAACTCTGCTATAGTTTCAGGGGTACCCAGGGAACAAATCAGCACTCACCCCAAATCTCCCCCTAACTGGCCTTAAGGCTGGGCCCCCTTAGCTCATAACAAGGTTACAAATATAAAAAATATTGGGGTAACAGTAACTCTGCTATAGTTTCAGGGGTACCCAGGGAACAAATCAGCACTCACCCCAAATCTCCCCCTAACTGGCCTTAAGGCTGGGCCCCCTTAGCCCATAACAAGGTTACAAATATAAAAAAAATTGGGGTAACAGTAACTCTTCTTTAGTTTAAGGGGTACCCAGGGAACAAATAAGCACTCACCCCAAACCTCCTGATAACTGGCCTTCAGGCTGGGCCCCCTTAGCTCATAACAAGGTTACAGAGATAGAGAAAACATTGGGGTAACAGTCACCCTGCTTTAGTTCCAGGGGTATCGAGGGCACAAATAAGCTCTCACCCCAAATCCCCCCCTAATTGGCCTTCAGGCTGGGCCCCCTAAGCTCATAACAAGGTTACAGATATATAGAAACATTGGGGTAACAGTCAACCTGCTATAGTTCCAGGGGTACCCAGGGCACAAATAAGCTAACACCCCAAATCTCTCCCTAACTGGTCTTAAGGCTGGGCCCCCTTACCTTAGCTCATAACAAGGTAACAGATATATAGAAACATTGGGGTAACAGTTACCCTGCTATAGTTCCAGGGGTACCCAGGGTACAAATAAGCTCTCACCCCAAAAAACCCCCTAACTGGCCTTAAGGCTGGGCCCCCTTAGCTTATAACAAGGTTATAGATATATAGAAACATTGGGGTAACAGTCACCCTGCTGTAGTTCCAGGGGTACCCAGGGTACAAATAAGCTCTCACCCCAAATAACCCCCTAACTGGCCTTAAGGCTGGGCCCCCTTAGCTCATAACAAGATTACAGATATTAATAAACATTGGGGTAACAGTCACCCTGCTATAGTTCCGGGGGTATCAAAGGCACAAATAAGCACTCATCTCAAATCTCCCCCTAACTCAGGATGAGCCCCCTTAGTAAGGCCCATAACAAGGTTAAAACAAGGTTATAACAAGGTTATAGATATATAGAAACATTGGGGTAACAGTCACCCTGCTGTAGTTCCAGGGGTACCCAGGGTACAAATAAGCTTTCACCCCAAAAAACCCCCTAACTGGCCTTAAGGCTGGGCCCCCTTAGCTTATAACAAGGTTATAGATATATAGAAACATTGGGGTAACAGTCACCCTGCTATAGTTCCAGGGGTACCCAGGGCACAAATAAGCTCTCACCCCAAATCTCCCCCTAACTGGACTTAAGGCTGGACCCCCTTAGCCAATAACAAGGTAACAAATATATAAAAATGTTGGGTTAACAGTAACCCTGCTATAGTTCCAGGGGTACCCAGGGTACAAATAAGGTCTCATCCCAAATCTCCTACTAACTGGCCTTCAGGCTGGGCCCCCTTCGCTCATCAGGTTACAGAGATAGAGAAAACATTGGGGTAACAGTCACCCTGCTATAGTTGCAGGGGTACCGAGGGCACAAATAAGCACTCACCCCAAATCCCCCCCTAACTGGCCTTCAGGCTGGGCCCCCTTAGCCCATAACAAGGTTACAGATATATAGAAACAATGGGGTAACAGTCACCCTGCTATAGCTCCAAGGGTACCCAGGGAACAAATAAGCACTAACCCAAAATCCCCCCCTAACTGAACTTGAGGCTGGGCCCCCTTAGCCCATAACAAGGTTACAGATATATAAAAACATTGGGGTAACAGTCACCCTGCTATAGTCCCAAGGGTACCAAGGTAACAAATAAGCACTCACCCCAAATCCCCCCCTAACTGGCCTTAAGGCTGGGCCCCCTTACCTCATAACAAGGTTAAAGATATATAGAAATATTGGGGTAACAGTCACCCTGCTATAGTTCCGGAGGTACCCAGGGCACAAATAAGAACTCACCCCAAATCTCCCCCTAACTGGACTTCAGGCTGGGCCCCCTTAGCCAATAACAAGTATACAGATATATAAACATTGGGGTAACAGTCACCCTGCTATAGTTCTAAGGGTACAAAGGGAAAAAATAAGCACTCATCCCAAATCCCCCCCTAACTGGCCTTCAGGCTGGGCTCCCTTAGCCCTTAACAAGGTTACAAATATATAGAAATATTGGGGTAACAGTCACTCCGCTATAGTTAAAGGGGTACCCAGGGAACAAATAAGCACTCACCAAAAATCTCCCCTTAACTGGCTTTAAGGCTGGGCCCCCTTAGCTCAAAACAAGGATAAAGATATAAAGAAACATTGGGGTAACAGTAACCCTGCTATAGATCAAGGGGTACCCAGGGAAAAAATAAGCACTCACCCCAAATCTACCCCTAACCGGCCTTAAGGCTGAGCCCCCTTAGCCCATAACAAGGTTACAAATATATAGAAATATTGGGGTAACAGTCACTCCGCTATAGTTCCAAGGGTACCAAGGGAACAAATAAGCACTCACCCCAAATCTCCCCCTAACTGGCCTTAAGGCTGGGCCCCCTAAGCCAATAACAAGCTTACAGATATAGAGTAACATTGGGGTAACAGTCACCTTGCTATAGTTAAAGGGGTACCTAGGGAACAAATAAGCACTCACCAAAAATCTCCCCTTAACTGGCTTTAAGGCTGGGCCCCCTTAGCCCATAACAAGGATAAAGATATAAAGAAACATTGGGGTAACAGTCACTCTGCTATAGTTCCAGGGGTACCCAGGGCACAAATAAGCACTCACCCCAAATCTCCCCCTAACTGGCCTTCAGGCTGGGCCCCCTTAGCTCATAACAAGGTTACAGATATTTAGAAACATTGGGGTAACAGTCACCCCGCTATAGTTCCAAGGGTACCAAGGGAAAAAATAAGCACTCATCCCATATCCCCCCCTAACTGGCCTTCAGGCTGGGCCCCCTTAGCCGATGACAAGGTTACAGAAATTAATAAACATTGGGGTAACAGTCACCCTGCTATAGTTCCAGGGGTACTTAGGGAACAAATAAGCACTCACCCCAAATCTCCCCCTAACTGGCCTTCAGGCTGGGCCCCCTTAGCTCATAACAAGGTTACAGATATTAAAAAACATTGGGTTAACAGTCACCCTGCTATAGTTCCAGGGGTACCCAGGGTACAAATAAGAACTCACCCCAAATCTCCCCTTAACTGGCCTTCAGGCTAGGCCCCTTAGCTCATAACAAGGATAAAGATATATAGAAACATTGGGGTAACAGTCACCCTGCTATAGATTCAGGGGTACCAAGGGAACAAATCAGCACTCACCCCAAATCTCCCCCTAACTGGCCTTCAGGCTGGGCCCCCTAAGACCATAACAAGGTTACAAATATATAAAAATATTGGGGTAACAGTAACTCTGCTATAGTTTCAGGGGTACCCGGGGAAAAAATAAGCACTCACCCCAAATCTCCCCCTAACTGGCCTTCAGGCTGGGCCCCCTTAGCTCATAACAAGGTTACAAATATATAGAAACATTGGGGTAACAGTTACCCTGCTATAGTTCCAGGGGTACCCAGGGTACAAATAAGCTCTCACCCCAAATAACCCCCTAACTGGCCTTAAGGCTGGGCCCCCTTAGCTTATAACAAGGTTACAGATATATAGAAACATTGGGGTAACAGTCACCCTGCTGTAGTTCCAGGGGTACCCAGGGAACAAATAAGCACTCACCCCAAATCTCCCCCTAACTGGCCTTCAGGCTGGGCCCCCTTAGCTCATAACAAGATTACAGATATTAATAAACATTGGGGTAACAGTCAACCTGCTATAGTTCCAGGGGTAGCCAGGGTACAAATAAGCACTCACCCCAAATCTCCCCCTAACTGGCCTTAAGGCTGGGCCCCCTTAGCTCATAACAAGGTTACAGATATATAGAAACATTGGGGTAACAGTCACCCTGCTATAGTTCCAGGGGTACCCAGGGAACAAATAAGAACTCACACCAAATCTCCCGCTTAGTGGCCTCCAGGCTGGGCCCCCTTAGCCCATAACAAGGTTACAGATATATAGAAACATTGGGGAAACAGTCACCCTGCTATAGTTCCAGGGGTACCCAGGGCACAAATAAGCACTCACCCAAAATTCCCCCCTAACTGGCCTTCAGGCTGGGCCCCCTTAGCCCATAAAAAGGTTACAGCTATATAGAAACATTGGGGTAACAGTCACCCTGCTATAATTCAAGGGGCACCCAGGGTACAATTAAGCACTCACCCCAAATCTCCCCCTAACTGGCCTTCAGGCTGGGCCCCCTTAGCCCATAACAAGGTTACAGATATATAGAAACATTGGAGTTTGATAACCTACCTAGGGATTAATCTAACCCCCTCCTACCTAAGCCTTTGCAAAGCCAACTACCCCAAATTAATAGACAAACTTAAAAAAGACCTCATCATTTGGCACACAATATCCCCTGTCCTGGTTGGGCAGGATAGCAGCAGTAAAAATGACCTTACTCCCAAGAATACTGTACCTATTCAGGACACTCCCACCGCCCTTCAAAAATCCATAACAATTTTATTTGGGGGGGGTAAAAAACCCATATATATATATATATATATACATAAGGAGGCATCGGACTCCCACATATAAACCGCTACTACCTAGCAAGCAGACTAGAGGCCATGATTAACACTCACAGACCCAAAAGAGAACTATGGAAAATCATAGAAAACCAATTTAAAAAAACCCTAAAATTAGCTCACCTATTCTGGATACCCAAATCGCTAAGAATAACTCCAGCAGATCTACTACCAACCTCCAAACACACACTAGAGCTATGGGATGAGACGGCACATAAATCAAAATTGAGCCCAACCAAAACCAGACTTATTACTATTTTCAATAATAAAGAATTCACGCCAGGATGCACCCCCGCGAATTTCAAAACCTGGATAGCCGCAAACCGGACCTCCATAAAGTCCCTCAACAAAAGGAAAATGTACAAAACCAATATGTTACCATACTTAAAGCTTACAATGTACACAAGAAGGAAAAGCTGTTTAATTGTATAACAAACATGTTGATTGCTTTATTTCTCTCTAAAAAACTAATAATAACTTCAAATGAAAAAAAAGCCCTTGGGAGGCTCATGGCTATCACGCCCCCTTATGCCAGAGGCACTTCTATTTTGATTAGAAAACACATACCTTTTAAACTTCACTTCATGACTTACATACAGACCCTCAGGGCAGATTTGTAGCCCTTTCATGTACCATAGCTATCCAGCCACTGACCATAACAAGTACTGTATTTTATCCTATTGACAAGAGTGCTAGTAATCTCTTAACCCACAACCCCCATCAGCCCAAAAATCAAAGCTCTACTCACCTCAGTCGCCCGATCAACAATGAGTCAATCCGGGCTTCTGCTAGAGACTCTGCCTGTGCCCATTGTGACATCACAGCACCAGTCTCGTGACCAGCCCCAGCTGGGAATGGGTGTCATGTTACAAATACAAATGGCAGTGTAAATGGCAGATCTGTATTCCTGCACAGGCAGTGATGTCAATGTGACATCACAGCGCCAGTAACTGACCAGCCCCAGCTGGGAATGGGTGTCATGTTACAAATACAAATGGCAGTGTAAATGGCAGATCTGTATTCCTGCACAGGCAGTGATGTCAATGTGACATCACAGCGCCAGTAACTGACCAGCCCCAGCTGGGAATGGGTGTCATGTTACAAATACAAATGGCAGTGTAAATGGCAGATCTGTATTCCTGCACAGGCAGTGATGGGTTATTGGCTGTATAATAAATCAGGACTTGGACAAAAACTATATCATTAGCAAATGTAAGATCTTTCCCCCAATAAGGCAGCACTGTAGGGGCATCAGCTGATGGGAACAGGCATCTGGTTAGTGAGGCCTATAGTGGCAATATGGCCCTTACATACCAGGCAGTATTCATGTATTTCTTATAAAACTGATAATAATACAACTACTACTAATAATATTATTATTTTAAAGCAACAAATATCACAGCGCTGTGCAGCAGAACATTGGACTTTGCAGAGTTAGGGGTATATTTATCATGCTGTGTAAAAAGTGGAGTAAAACATCACCGGTGATGTTGCTCATAGCATCCAATCAGATGCTTTGCTTTGATTTTCTAACTGTTGAAATCTATTTGTCAATTGGTTGTCCTGGGCAACATCACCGGTAATGCTTCACTCCACTTTTTACACAGCATGATAAATGTTCCCCTAAGTCACTGGGGGGCTGCAGTTCAAACTTAGGAAAAGTGGTTGGGCCACTAACAGCCAATCAGATTTTATCCATTGACTTTCACGGGTTTAAATTTAAACTTCTGCCATTGTTTAACTATTAACCCTTTCACTGCCAGCCATTTTGAACAAAGTGGAACTTCTACTGCCAGACAGTTTTTGACCATTTTGCACTGTTTCACTTTAGGGGCCTTTCCTTGGGGGGACTTTTAGTTTACCCAGGAAAACTATATATTGTTTTTTTTCAGGACAACCTGAGCTTTCAAAATATGGTGGAATTTTTGTGAAATTCCAATTCTGTAACAAGATATAGGCTTCTAAATGTCTAAAAAATAAAAAAAATATATATTTTCCATAATACAAACACATACACCAGGAACAAAAATTATTTTATGCATGAAAATACAACTGATTTGGAAAGTCCCATGTCTCCTGAACATGCCAGTACCAAATATATATAGTTTTATTGAGATTTCTCACTTGTATAGGTCAAAAACTCCCAGCAGTACATTACCAAATGTCCAAAGACCTGCTCCAGAAAGCTGCATACTTTATATTTCAAGGACAAAAATTCCACTAACAGAAGGTTTATCCCAGAAAATGATACATTTTTAGAAAACAGATTCTAGGAAATACAGAATAGGTAGTACTGCCTGTCTACTCCAAACTATCAAGTTGCAATGCTTTCCTAAAGTTATTGGTTTTTATCAAAATTTGTGAAATTTCTTAAAAATCGCTTCAAAGCTTCCAGTCTATAGTATCTTTTCTCCTACAGGTCATAAAGTAACCAAATAAAAAACCCTAAATATGAACGCCAGTTGATGTTTGAATATGTATAGGTTTACCTAAGTATGTGGCATATAGGGGCCCCAATGGGAACATACCCCCATATGATCTATCATTTCTGTCATTCCAGCTTCTGCAAAATCAACACATTTAAATCATTATATGTGGGATAAAGCTAGTACAAAGTACGCTCACCCCAGAAAGTCATATATTTTTGGAAAGTACACATTCCCCTAAATCTAAAATGGGTAACCATGTCTTTTTACTCCAAAGTACCAAGCCATAAAGCTTTCCTAAGTTTGCCTATTTTATGACATTTCCAAAAATCACCTCAAAACTTCCAACATGCAGCATCTTATTTTCTATAGGTCATTATGTACCAAGATAAAACACCCTAAATATGAACCCCAGAGGTTTACTGAACAGTTTGATGCTCACTGTACATAGGTTTATCAAAGCACATGGCACTTAGAGACCCCAAAATATACCTTGGACACACTAATTTCATGGCTTACCTAATTCATAACCACATGACAGTTTTATGTTGGATAAAACTGCAGAAATGTAGGGTGACCCCAGATAACCATCTATTTTTTTGGAAAGTAAACAATCTGACAAATCCAACATGGGTAAAGAGTCCTTTCTACACCAGTACCAATCTGCAAAGCTTTCTTGAAGTTAGTGGTTTCTATGACATTTCAGAAAATCGCCTAAAAATGTTGCCATTTGCCGCATTTATCTCACACAAGGCAAATAACCCCAAATATGAAAAACTAAGGTACACTGAGCAGTTTGATGCCCTATATGCATAGATTTACAAAACAATGCGGAGCACAGGGGCACCAAAATAAAAATAATGCATATGAATTTTAACATAAGAGGCTCCGGCTTGTGCAGTTTTTGCACCCGGTATGTGTATTATGTGCCATAAGACCCTCTAACAGTACGGAGACCCTAGAAAACCATACATTTTCCGAAAGTACACATTCTGACAACACAAAAAAGGGTAAATACATCTTTCTACTGCAAACTACCAAAGAACAAAGCTATGCTAAACAGAACGGTTTTTATAACATTTCTGGAAATTGTCACAAAGCTTGCATTCTGCCCCATTATGTACCCTCACATTTCATAACGTACCAACATAAAACACTCTAAATATAAACGCCAGGGGTCTACTGAACGGTTGCATAGATTTACCAAACTATGTGGGGTACAGAGGAAGCCAAATTGAAATACAGCAGACAAAACGTCCATGTGCAAAGACAAGTAACAAAAAACAATGTGAAATGCAGCAAAATTGCTAAAATCCCAAAACAAAAACTAAAATCAGTTTGTTTTTTTTCCTAGTGATATCTGCGGTCAGAATAACAATTTGTATATATAGGTTTGAGCAAATAATACGCTAATAATACGCTATCCGCAATGGCAATAAAACATTTTTTTCAAGAAAGAATAAAAATGATGCGAGGAGGGACCTCCGTCCTACTGTGTCTCATACCCCATGGCACTTTATCCTTTTGTATTTATACTTATTTATTGTATTTATTATAAAACTTGTCCTCCCTGTTAAATATATAAATCATTAACGGTCACCCTGCTATAGTTCCAGGGGTACCAAGGGAAAAATAAGCACTCACCCCAAATCTCCCCCTAACTGGCCTTCAGGCTGGGCCCCCTTAGCTCATAACAAGGTTACAGATATATAGAAACATTAGGGTAACAGTTACCCTGCTATAGTTCCAGGGGTACCAGGGGCAAAAATAAGCACTCACCCCAAATCTCCCCCTAACTGGCCTTCGGGCTGGGCCACCCTAGCTCATAAAAGGGTAACAAGTATATAGAAATATTGGGGTAACAGTCACCCTACTATTCAAGGGGTACCAAGGGCACAAATAAGTACTCATCCCAAATCTCCCCCTAACTGGCCATTAGGCTGGGCCCCCTTAGCCCATAACAAGGTTAGAGATATATAGAAACATTGGGGTAACAGTCACCCTGCTATAGTTCAAGGGGTTCCAAGGGAAAAATTAAGTACTCACCCAAAATCTCCCGCTAACTGGCCTTAAGCCTGGACCCCCTGAGCTTATAACAAGCTTACAGATATACTGAAACATTGGGGTAACAGTCACCCTGCTTTAGTTCTAGGGGTACCCAGGGCACAAAAAAGCTCTCACCCCAAATCTCCCCCTATCTGGTCTTAAGGCTGGGCCCCCTTAGCTCATAACAAGGTTACAAATATATAGAAACATTGGGGTAACAGTCACCCTGCTATAGTTCCAGGGGTACCCAGGGCAAAAATAAGCACTAACCCCAAATCTCCCCCTAACTGGCCTTCGGGCTGGGCCACCCTAGCTCATAAAAGGGTAACAGGTATATAGAAACATTGGGGTAAAAGTCACCCTACTATTCCAGGGGTACCCAGGGCACAAATAACTACTCACCCCAAATCTCCCCCAAACTGGCCTTAAGGCTGGGCCCCCTTAGCTGAAAACAAGGTAACAGATAAAAGAAATACCAGGGGTACCCAGGGTACAAATAAGCTCTCACCACAAATATTCCCCTAACTGGCCTTCAGGCTGGGCCCCCTTAGCCAATACCAAGGTTACAGATATATAGAAACATTGGGGTAACAGTCACCCTGCTATAGTTCCGGGGGTACCAAGGGCACAAATAAGCTCTCACCCCAAATCACCCCCTAACTGGCCTTAAAGATGGGTGCCATTAGCCCATAAAAAGGTTACAGATATTAATAAACATTGGGGTAACAGTCACCCTGCTATAGTTCAAGGGGTTCCAAGGGAAAAATTAAGTACTCACCCCAAATCCCCCCCTAACTGGCCTTAAAGATGGGTGCCATTAGCCCATAAAAAGGTTACAGATATTAATAAACATTGGGGTAACAGTCACCCTGCTATAGTTCAAGGGGTTCCAAGGGAAAAATTAAGTACTCACCCAAAATCTCCCGCTAACTGGCCTTCAGGACGAGCCCCCTTAGTAAGGCCCATAACAAGGTTACAGAAATTTATAAACATTGGGGTAACAGTAACCCTGCTATAGTTCAAGGGGTAGAAAAGGAACAAAGAAGAACTCACCCAAAATCTCCCCCTAAATAGCCTTCGGGCTGGGCCCCCTTAGCTCATAAAAAGGTCACAAATATATAGAAACATTGGGGTAACAGTCACCCTGCTATAGGGTCCAGGGGTACAAAGGGTAAAAATAAGAACTCACCCCAAATCTCCCCCTAACTGGCCTTCAGGCTGGGCCTCCTTAGCCCATAAGAAGGTTATAGAAATTCATAAACATTGGGGTAACAGTAACCCTGCTATAGTTCCAGGGGAATCCAGGGCACAAAAAAGCTCTCACCCCAAATCACCCCCTAACTGGCCTTAAAGATGGGTGCCATTAGCCCATAAAAAGGTTACAGATATTAATAAACATTGGGGTAACAGTCACACTGCTATAGTTCAAGGGGTTCCAAGGGAAAAATTAAGTACTCACCCAAAATCTCCCGCTAACTGGCCTTAAGCCTGGGCCCCCTGAGCTTATAACAAGCTTACAGATATACAGAAACATTGGGGTAACAGTCACCCTGCTTTAGTTCTAGGGGTACCCAGGGCACAAAAAAGCTCTCACCCCAAATCTCCCCCTATCTGGTCTTAAGGCTGGGCCCCCTTAGCTCATAACAAGGTTAAAGATATATAGAAACATTGGGGTAACAGTAACCCTGCTATAGTTCCAGGGGTACCCAGGGTACAAATAAGCATTCACCCCAAATCTCCCCCTAACTGGACTTCAGGCTGTGCCCCCTTAGCCCATAACAAGGTTACAGATATATAGAAACATTGGGGTAACAATCACCCTGAAATAGTCCCAGGGGTACCCAGGGAAAAAATAACGACACACCCCAAATCTCCCCCTAACTGGACTTCAGGCTGGGCCCCCTTAGCCCATAACAAGGTTACAGATATTCATAAACATTGGGGAAAAAATCACTCTGCTATAGTTCTAGGAGTACCAAGTATACAAATAAGCTCTCACCCCAAATATCCCCCTAACTGGCAATAAGGCTGGGCCCCCTTAGCTCATAACAAGGTTACAAATATAGAGAAATATTGGGGTAACAGTAACTCTGCTATAGTTCCAGGGGTACCCAGGGCACAAATAAGCTCACACCCCAAATCTCTCCCTAACTGGCCTTTAGGCTGGGCCCCCTTAGCCCATAACAAGGTAACAAATATTTAAAAAAGTTGGGTTAACAGTCACCCTGCTATAGTTCCAGGGGTACCAAGGGTACAAATAAGCTCTCACCCCAAATCTCCTGCTAACTCGCCTTCAGGCTGGGCCCCCTTAGCCCATAACAAGCTTACAGATATATAGAAATATCGGGGTAACAGTCACTCTGCTATAGTTCCAGGGGTACCCAAGGAACGAAAAAGCACTCACCAAAAATCTCCCCCTAACTGGCCTTAAGGCTGGGCCCCCTTAGCTCATAACAAGGTTACAAATATATAGAAACATTGGGGTAACAGTCACCCTGCTATAGTTCGAGGGGTACAAAGGGAACAAATAAGCACTCACCCCAAATCTCCCCCTAACTGGCCTTAAGGCTGGGCCCCCTTAGCTCATAACAAGGATAAAGATATATAGAAACATTGGGGTAACAGTCACCCTGCTATAGATTCAAGGGTACCAAGGGAACAAATCAGCACTCACCCCAAATCTCCCCCTAACTGGCCTTCAGGCTTGGCCCCCTTAGCCCATAACAAGGTTACAAATATAAAAAATATTGGGGTAACAGTAACTCTGCTATAGTTTCAGGGGTACCCAGGGAACAAATCAGCACTCACCCCAAATCTCCCCCTAACTGGCCTTCAGGCTGGGCCCCCTTAGCTCATAACAAGGTTACAAATATAAAAAATATTGGGGTAACAGTAACTCTGCTATAGTCTCAGGGGTACCCAGGGAACAAATCAGCACTCACCCCAAATCTCCCCCTAACTGGCCTTCAGGCTTGGCCCCCTTAGCCCATAACAAGGTAACAAATATATAAAAATGTTGGGTTAACAGTAACCCTGCTATAGTTCCAGGGGTACCAAGGGTACAAATAAGGTCTCATCCCAAATCTCCTACTAACTGGCCTTCAGGCTGGGCCCCCTTCGCTCATCAGGTTACAGAGATAGAGAAAACATTGGGGTAACATTCACTCTGCTATAGTTCCAGGGGTACCGAGGGCACAAATAAGCACTCACCCCAAATCCCCCCCTAACTGGCCTTCAGGCTGGGCCCCCTTAGCCCATAACAAGGTTACAGATATATAGAAACAATGGGGTAACAGTCACCCTGCTATAGCTCCAAGGGTACCCAGGGAACAAATAAGCACTCACCCAAAATCCCCCCCTAACTGACCTTGAGGCTGGGCCCCCTTAGCCCATTAAAAAGGTTACAGATATATAAAAACATTGGGGTAACAGTCACCCTGCTATAGTCCCAAGGGTACCAAGGTAACAAATAAGCACTCACCCCAAATCCCCCCCTAACTGGCCTTAAGGCTGGGCCCCCTTACTTCATAACAAGGTTACAGATATATAGAAATATTGGGGTAACAGTCACCCTGCTATAGTTCCGGAGGTACCCAGGGCACAAATAAGAACTCACCCCATATCTCCCCCTAACTGGACTTCAGGCTGGGCCCCCTTAGCCAATAACAGGGTTACAGATATATAAACATTGGGGTAACAGTCACCCTGCTATAGTTCCAAGGGTACCATGGGAACAAATATGCACTTACCCCAAATCTCCCCCTAACTGGCCTTAAGGCTGGGCCCCCTAAGCCAATAACAAGCTTACAGATAAAGAGTAACATTGGGGTAACAGTCACCCTGCTATAGTTCTAAGGGTACAAAGGGAAAAAATAAGCACTCATCCCAAATCCCCCCCTAACTGGCCTTCAGGCTGGGCTCCCTTAGCCCATAACAAGGTTACAGAAATTAATAAACATTGGGGTAACAGTCAACCTGCTATAGTTAAAGGGGTACCCAGGGAACAAATAAGCACTCACCAAAAATCTCCCCTTAACTGGCTTTAAGGCTGGGCCCCCTTAGCTCATAACAAGGATAAAGATATAAAGAAACATTGGGGTAACAGTCACTCTGCCATAGTTCCAGGGGTACCCAGGGCACAAATAAGAACTCACCCCAAATCCCCCCTAACTGGCCTTCAGGCTGGGCCCCCTTAGCTCATAACAAGGTTACAGATATTTAGAAACATTGGGGTAACAGTCACCCCGCTATAGTTCCAAGGGTACCAAGGGAAAAAGTAAGCACTCATCCCATATCCCCCCCTAACTGGCCTTCAGGCTGGGCCCCCTTAGCCGATGACAAGGTTACAGAAATTAATAAACATTGGGGTAACAGTCACCCTGCTATAGTTCGAGGGGTACAAAGGGAACAAATAAGCACTCACCCCAAATCTCCCCCTAACTGGCCTTAAGGCTGGGCCCCCTTAGCTCATAACAAGGTAACAGATATATAGAAACATTAGGGTAACAGTCACCCTGCTATAGTTCCAGGGGTACCCAGGGCACAAATAAGAACTCACCCCAAACCTCCTGATAACTGGCCTTCAGGCTGGGCCCCCTTAGCTCATAACAAGGTTACAGAGATAGAGAAAACATTGGGGTAACAGTCACCCTGCTTTAGTTCCAGGGGTACCCAGGGCACAAATAAGCTAACACCCCAAATCTCCCCCTAACTGGCCTTCAGGCTGGGCCCCCTTAGCTCATAACAAGGATAAAGATATATAGAAACATTGGGGTAACAGTCACCCTGCTATAGATTCAGGGGTACCAAGGGAACAAATCAGCACTCACCCCAAATCTCCCCCTAACTGGCCTTCAGGCTGGGCCCCCTTAGCCCATAACAAGGTTACAAATATAAAAAATATTGGGGTAACAGTAACTCTGCTATAGTTTCAGGGGTACCCAGGGAACAAATCAGCACTCACCCCAAATCTCCCCCTAACTGGCCTTCAGGCTGGGCCCCCTTAGCCCATAACAAAGTTACAAATATAAAAAATATTGGGGTAACAGTAACTCTGCTATAGTTTCAGGGGTACCCAGGGAACAAATAAGTACTCACCCCAAACCTCCTGATAACTGGCCTTCAGGCTGGGCCCCCTTAGCTCATAACAAGGTTACAGAGATAGAGAAAACATTGGGGTAACAGTCACCCTGCTTTAGTTCCAGGGGTATCGAGGGCACAAATAAGCTCTCACCCCAAATCCCCCCTAACTGGCCTTCAGGCTGGGCCCCCTTAGCTCATAACAAGGTTACAGATATATAGAAACATTGGGGTAACAGTCACCCTGCTATAGTTCCAGGGGTACCCAGGGCACAAATAAGCTAACACCCCAAATCTCTCCCTAACTGGCCTTAAGGCTGGGCCCCCTTAGCCCATAACAAGGTTACAGATATATAGAAACATTGGGGTAACAGTTACCCTGCTATAGTTCCAGGGGTACCCAGGGTACAAATAAGCTCTCACCCTAAATAACCCCCTAACTGGCCTTAAGGCTGGGCCCCCTTAGCTTATAACAAGGTTATAGATATATAGAAACATTGGGGTAACAGTCACCCTGCTGTAGTTCCAGGGGTACCCAGGGAACAAATAAGCACTCACCCCAAATCTCCCCCTAACTGGCCTTCAGGCTGGGCCCCCTTAACTCATAACAAGGTAACAGATTTATAGAAACATTGGGGTAACAGTCACCCTGCTATAGTTCAAGGGGTACCCAGGGTACAAATAAGCTCTCACCCCAAATAACCCCCTAACTGGCCTTAAGGCTGGGCCCCCGTAGCTTATAACAAGGTTATAGATATATAGAAACATTGGGGTAACAGTCACCCTGCTGTAGTTCCAGGGGTACCCAGGGCACAAATAAGCACTTACCCCAAATCTCCCCCTAACTGGCCTTCAGGGTGGGCCCCCTTAGCCCATAACAAGGTTACAGATATTAATAAACATTGGGGTAACAGTCACCCTGCTATAGTTCCGGGGGTATCAAAGGCACAAATAAGCACTCATCTAAAATCTCCCCCTAACTCAGGGTGAGCCCCCTTAGTAAGGCCCATAACAAGGTTACAGAAATTTATAAACATTGGGGTAACAGTCACCCTGCTATAGTTCTAGGAGTACCCAGGGCACAAATAAGCACTCCCCCCAAATCTCCCTCTAACTGGCATTAAGGCTGGGCCCCCTTAGCTCTTAACAAGGTTAAAAAAATATAGAAATATTGGGGTAACAGTCACCCTGCTATAGTTCCAGGGGTACCCAGGGTACAAATAAGCTCTCACCCAAAATCTTCCCCTAACTGGACTTAAGGCTGGACCCCCTTAGCCAATAACAAGGTAAAAAATATATAAAAATGTTGGGTTAACAGTAACCCTGCTATAGTTCCAGGGGTACCAAGGGTACAAATAAGGTCTCATCCCAAATCTCCTACTAACTGGCCTTCAGGCTGGGCCCCCTTCGCTCATAAGGTTACAGAGATAGAGAAAACATTGGGGTAACAGTCACCCTGCTATAGCTCCAAGGGTACCCAGGGAACAAATAAGCACTAACCCAAAATCCCCCCCTAACTGACCTTGAGGCTGGGCCCCCTTAGCCCATTAAAAAGGTTACAGATATATAAAAACATTGGGGTAACAGTCACCCTGCTATAGTTCCAGGGGTACCCAGGGCACAAATAAGCTAACACCCCAAATCTCTCCCTAACTGGCCTTAAGGCTGGGCCCCCTTAGCTCAAAACAAGGTAACAGATATATAGAAACATTAGGGTAACAGTTACCCTGCTATAGTTCCAGGGGTACCCAGGGCACAAATAAGAACTCACCCCAAATCTCCCCCTAACTGGCCTTCAGGCTGTGCCCCCTTAGCTCATAACAAGGATAAAGATATATAGAAACATTGGGGTAACAGTCACCCTGCTTTAGATTCAATGGTACCAAGGGAACAAATCAGCCCTCACCCCAAATCTCCCCCTAACTGGCCTTCAGGCTGGGCCCCCTTAGCCCATAACAAGGTTACAGATATAAAAAATATTGGGGTAACAGTAACTCTGCTATAGTTTCAGGGGTACCCAGGGAACAAATAAGCACTCACCCCAAACCTCCTGATAACTGGCCTTCAGGCTGGGCCCCCTTAGCTCATAACAAGGTTACAGAGATAGAGAAAACATTGGGGTAACAGTCACCCTGCTATAGTTCCAGGGGTACCCAGGGCACAAATAAGCTAACACCCCAAATCTCTCCCTAACTGGCCTTAAGGCTGGGCCCCCTTAACTCATAACAAGGTAACAGATATATAGAAACATTGGGGTAACAGTTACCCTGCTATAGTTCAAGGGGTACCCAGGGTACAAATAAGCTCTCACCCCAAATAACCCCCTAACTGGCCTTAAGGCTGGGCCCCCTTAGCCCATAACAAGGTTATAGATATATAGAAACATTGGGGTAACAGTCACCCTGCTGTAGTTCCAGGGGTATCAAAGGCACAAATAAGCACTCATCTAAAATCTCCCCCTAACTCAGGATGAGCCCCCTTAGTAAGGCCCATAACAAGGTTACAGAAATTTAATTGGGGTAACAGTCACCCTGCTATAGTTCTAGGACTACCAAGGGTACAAATAAGCTCTCACCCCAAATCTCCCTCTAACTGGCATTAAGGCTGGGCCCCCTTAGCTCATAACAAGGTTAAAAAAATATAGAAATATTGGGGTAACAGTCACCCTGCTATAGTTCCAGGGGTACCCAGGGCACAAATAAGCTCTCACCCCAAATCTCCCCCTAACTGGACTTAAGGCTGGACCCCCTTAGCCAAAAACAAGGTAACAAATATATAAAAATGTTGGGTTAACAGTAACTCTGCTATAGTTCCAGGGGTACCAAGGGTACAAATAAGGTCTCATCCCAAATCTCCTACTAACTGGCCTTCAGGCTGGGCCCCCTTCGCTCATAAGGTTACAGAGATAGAGAAAACATTGGGGTAACATTCACTCTGCTATAGTTCCAGGGGTACCGAGGGCACAAATAAGAACTCACCCCAAATCCCCCCCTAACTGGCCTTCAGGCTGGGCCCCCTTAGCCCATAACAAGGTTACAGATATATAGAAACAATGGGGTTACAGTCACCCTGCTATAGTTCCAGGGGTACCCAGGGCACAAATAAGCACTCACCCATATCTCCCCCTAACTGACCTTAAGGCTGAGCCCCCTTAGCCCATAACAAGGTTACAGATATATAGAAACAATGGGGTAACAGTCACCCTGCTATAGTTCCAAAGGTACCAAGGGAACAAATAAGCACTCACCCCAAATCTCCCCCTAACTGGCCTTCAGGCTGGGCCCCCTAAGCCAATAACAAGCTTACAGAAATTAATAAACATTGGGGTAACAGTCACCCTGCTATAGTTCTAAGGGTACAAAGGGAAAAAATAAGCACGTATCCCAAATCCCCCCCTAACTGGCCTTCAGGCTGGGCTCCCTTAGCCCATAACAAGGTTACAGAAATTAATAAACATTGGGGTAACAGTCAACCTGCTATAGTTAAAGGGGTACCCAGGGAACAAATAAGCACTCACCGAAAATCTCCCCTTAACTGGCTTTAAGGCTGGGCCCCCTTAGCTCATAACAAGGATAAAGAAATAAAGAAACATTGGGGTAACAGTAACCCTGCTATAGATCAAGGGGTACCCAGGGAAAAAATAAGCACTCACCCCAAATCTCCCCCTAACCGGCCTTAAGGCTGGGCCCCCTTAGCTCATAACAAGGTTACAGAGATAGAGAAAACACTGGGGTAACAGTCACCCTGCTTTAGTTGCAGGGGTATCGAGGGCACAAATAAGCTAACACCCCAAATCTCTCCCTAACTGGCCTTCAGGCTGGGCCCCCTTAGCTCATAACAAGGTAACAGATATATAGAAACATTGGGGTAACAGTCACCCTGCTATAGTTCCAGGGGTACCCAGGGCACAAATAAGCTAACACCCCAAATCTCTCCCTAACTAGCCTTAAGGCTGGGCCCCCTTAGCTCATAACAAGGTAACAGATATATAGAAACATTGGGGTAACAGTTACCCTGCTATAGTTCCAGTGGTACCCAGGGCACAAATAAGAACTCACCCCAAATCCCCCCCCTAACTGGCCTTCAGGCTGGGCCCCCTTAGCTCATAACAAGGATAAAGATATATAGAAACATTGGGGTAACAGTCACCCTGCTATAGATTCAAGGGTACCAAGGGAACAAATCAGCACTCACCCCAAATCTCCCCCTAACTGGCCTTCAGGCTTGGCCCCCTTAGCCCATAACAAGGTTACAAATATAAAAAATATTGGGGTAACAGTAACTCTGCTATAGTTTCAGGGGTACCCAGGGAACAAATCAGCACTCACCCCAAATCTCCCCCTAACTGGCCTTAAGGCTGGGCCCCCTTAGCTCATAACAAGGTTACAAATATAAAAAATATTGGGGTAACAGTAACTCTGCTATAGTTTCAGGGGTACCCAGGGAACAAATCAGCACTCACCCCAAATCTCCCCCTAACTGGCCTTAAGGCTGGGCCCCCTTAGCCCATAACAAGGTTACAAATATAAAAAATATTGGGGTAACAGTAACTCTGCTTTAGTTTAAGGGGTACCCAGGGAACAAATAAGCACTCACCCCAAACCTCCTGATAACTGGCCTTCAGGCTGGGCCCCCTTAGCTCATAACAAGGTTACAGAGATAGAGAAAACATTGGGGTAACAGTCACCCTGCTTTAGTTCCAGGGGTATCGAGGGCACAAATAAGCTCTCACCCCAAATCCCCCCCTAATTGGCCTTCAGGCTGGGCCCCCTTAGCTCATAACAAGGTTACAGACATATAGAAACATTGGGGTAACAGTCAACCTGCTATAGTTCCAGGGGTACCCAGGGCACAAAAAAGCTAACACCCCAAATCTCTCCCTAACTGGTCTTAAGGCTGGGCCCCCTTACCTTAGCTCATAACAAGGTAACAGATATATAGAAACATTGGGGTAACAGTTACCCTGCTATAGTTCCAGGGGTACCCAGGGTACAAATAAGCTCTCACCCCAAATAACCCCCTAACTGGCCTTAAGGCTGGGCCCCCTTAGCTTATAACAAGGTTATAGATATATAGAAACATTGGGGTAACAGTCACCCTGCTGTAGTTCCAGGGGTACCCAGGGTACAAATAAGCTCTAACCCCAAATAACCCCCTAACTGGCCTTAAGGCTGGGCCCCCTTAGCTCATAACAAGATTACAGATATTAATAAACATTGGGGTAACAGTCACCCTGCTATAGTTCCAGGGGTACCCAGGGAACAAATAAGCTCTCACCCCAAATCTCCCCCTAACTGGACTTAAGGCTGGACCCTCTTAGCCAATAACAAGGTAACAAATATATAAAAATGTTGGGTTAACAGTAACCCTGCTATAGTTCCAGGGGTACCCAGGGTACAAATAAGGTCTCATCCCAAATCTCCTACTAACTGGCCTTCAGGCTGGGCCCCCTTCGCTCATCAGGTTACAGAGATAGAGAAAACATTGGGGTAACAGTCACCCTGCTATAGTTGCAGGGGTACCGAGGGCACAAATAAGCACTCACCCCAAATCCCCCCCTAACTGGCCTTCAGGCTGGGCCCCCTTAGCCCATAACAAGGTTACAGATATATAGAAAGAATGGGGTAACAGTCACCCTGCTATAGCTCCAAGGGTACCCAGGGAACAAATAAGCACTAACCCAAAATCCCCCCCTAACTGAACTTGAGGCTGGGCCCCCTTAGCCCATTAAAAAGGTTACAGATATATAAAAACATTGGGGTAACAGTCACCCTGCTATAGTCCCAAGGGTACCAAGGTAACAAATAAGCACTCACCCCAAATCCCCCCCTAACTGGCCTTAAGGCTGGGCCCCCTTACCTCATAACAAGGTTACAGATATATAGAAATATTGGGGTAACAGTCACCCTGCTATAGTTCCGGAGGTACCCAGGGCACAAATAAGAACTCACCCCAAATCTCCCCCTAACTGGACTTCAGGCTGGACCCCCTTAGCCAATAACAAGGTTACAGATATATAAACATTGGGGTAACAGTCACCCTGCTATAGTTCCAGGGGTACCAAGGGAACAAATAAGCACTCACCCCAAATCTCCCCCTAACTGGCCTTAAGGCTGGGCCCCCTAAGCCAATAACAAGCTTACAGATATAGAGTAACATTGGGGTAACAGTCACCCTGCTATAGTTCTAAGGGTACAAAGGGAAAAAATAAGCACTCATCCCAAATCCCCCCCTAACTGGCCTTCAGGCTGGGCCCCCTTAGCCCATAACAAGGTTACAGATATATAGAAAGAATGGGGTAACAGTCACCCTGCTATAGCTCCAAGGGTACCCAGGGAACAAATAAGCACTAACCCAAAATCCCCCCCTAACTGAACTTGAGGCTGGGCCCCCTTAGCCCATTAAAAAGGTTACAGATATATAAAAACATTGGGGTAACAGTCACCCTGCTATAGTCCCAAGGGTACCAAGGTAACAAATAAGCACTCACCCCAAATCCCCCCCTAACTGGCCTTAAGGCTGGGCCCCCTTACCTCATAACAAGGTTACAGATATATAGAAATATTGGGGTAACAGTCACCCTGCTATAGTTCCGGAGGTACCCAGGGCACAAATAAGAACTCACCCCAAATCTCCCCCTAACTGGACTTCAGGCTGGGCCCCCTTAGCCAATAACAAGGTTACAGATATATAAACATTGGGGTAACAGTCACCCTGCTATAGTTCCAGGGGTACCAAGGGAACAAATAAGCACTCACCCCAAATCTCCCCCTAACTGGCCTTAAGGCTGGGCCCCCTAAGCCAATAACAAGCTTACAGATATAGAGTAACATTGGGGTAACAGTCACCCTGCTATAGTTCTAAGGGTACAAAGGGAAAAAATAAGCACTCATCCCAAATCCCCCCCTAACTGGCCTTCAGGCTGGGCCCCCTTAGCCCATAACAAGGTTACAGATATATAGAAAGAATGGGGTAACAGTCACCCTGCTATAGCTCCAAGGGTACCCAGGGAACAAATAAGCACTAACCCAAAATCCCCCCCTAACTGAACTTGAGGCTGGGCCCCCTTAGCCCATTAAAAAGGTTACAGATATATAAAAACATTGGGGTAACAGTCACCCTGCTATAGTCCCAAGGGTACCAAGGTAACAAATAAGCACTCACCCCAAATCCCCCCCTAACTGGCCTTAAGGCTGGGCCCCCTTACCTCATAACAAGGTTACAGATATATAGAAATATTGGGGTAACAGTAACTCTGCTATAGTTCCGGAGGTACCCAGGGCACAAATAAGAACTCACCCCAAATCTCCCCCTAACTGGCCTTAAGGCTGGGCCCCCTAAGCCAATAACAAGCTTACAGATATAGAGTAACATTGGGGTAACAGTCACCCTGCTATAGTTCTAAGGGTACAAAGGGAAAAAATAAGCACTCATCCCAAATCCCCCCCTAACTGGCCTTCAGGCTGGGCTCCCTTAGCCCATAACAAGGTTACAAATATATAGAAATATTGGGGTAACAGTCACTCCGCTATAGTTAAAGGGGTACCCAGGGAACAAATAAGCACTCACCAAAAATCTCCCCTTAACTGGCTTTAAGGCTGGGCCCCCTTAGCTCAAAACAAGGATAAAGATATAAAGAAACATTGGGGTAACAGTAACCCTGCTATAGATCAAGGGGTACCCAGGGAAAAAATAAGCACTCACCCCAAATCTACCCCTAACCGGCCTTAAGGCTGAGCCCCCTTAGCCCATAACAAGGTTACAAATATATAGAAATATTGGGGTAACAGTCACTCCGCTATAGTTCCAAGGGTACCAAGGGAACAAATAAGCACTCACCCCAAATCTCCCCCTAACTGGCCTTAAGGCTGGGCCCCCTAAGCCAATAACAAGCTTACAGATATAGAGTAACATTGGGGTAACAGTCACCTTGCTATAGTTAAAGGGGTACCTAGGGAACAAATAAGCACTCACCAAAAATCTCCCCTTAACTGGCTTTAAGGCTGGGCCCCCTTAGCCCATAACAAGAATAAAGATATAAAGAAACATTGGGGTAACAGTCACTCTGCTATAGTTCCAGGGGTACCCAGGGCACAAATAAGCACTCACCCCAAATCTCCCCCTAACTGGCCTTCAGGCTGGGCCCCCTTAGCTCATAACAAGGTTACAGATATTTAGAAACATTGGGGTAACAGTCACCCTGCTATAGTTCCAGGGGTACCCAGGGCACAAATAAGAACTCACCCCAAATCTTCCCCTAACTGGCCTTCAGGCTGGGCCCCCTTAGCTCATAACAAGGTTACAGATATTTAGAAACATTGGGGTAACAGTCACCCCGCTATAGTTCCAAGGGTACCAAGGGAAAAAATAAGCACTCATCCCATATCCCCCCCTAACTGGCCTTCAGGCTGGGCCCCCTTAGCCGATGACAAGGTTACAGAAATTAATAAACATTGGGGTAACAGTCACCCTGCTATAGTTCCAGGGGTACTTAGGGAACAAATAAGCACTCACCCCAAATCTCCCCCTAACTGGCCTTCAGGCTGGGCCCCCTTAGCTCATAACAAGGTTACAGATATTAAAAAACATTGGGTTAACAGTCACCCTGCTATAGTTCCAGGGGTACCCAGGGTACAAATAAGAACTCACCCCAAATCTCCCCTTAACTGGCCTTCAGGCTAGGCCCCTTAGCTCATAACAAGGATAAAGATATATAGAAACATTGGGGTAACAGTCACCCTGCTATAGATTCAGGGGTACCAAGGGAACAAATCAGCACTCACCCCAAATCTCCCCCTAACTGGCCTTCAGGCTGGGCCCCCTAAGACCATAACAAGGTTACAAATATATAAAAATATTGGGGTAACAGTAACACTGCTATAGTTTCAGGGGTACCCGGGGAAAAAATAAGCACTCACCCCAAATCTCCCCCTAACTGGCCTTCAGGCTGGGCCCCCTTAGCTCATAACAAGGTTACAAATATATAGAAACATTGGGGTAACAGTTACCCTGCTATAGTTCCAGGGGTACCCAGGGTACAAATAAGCTCTCACCCCAAATAACCCCCTAACTGGCCTTAAGGCTGGGCCCCCTTAGCTTATAACAAGGTTATAGATATATAGAAACATTGGGGTAACAGTCACCCTGCTGTAGTTCCAGGGGTACCCAGGGAACAAATAAGCACTCACCCCAAATCTCCCCCTAACTGGCCTTCAGGCTGGGCCCCCTTAGCTCATAACAAGATTACAGATATTAATAAACATTGGGGTAACAGTCAACCTGCTATAGTTCCAGGGGTAGCCAGGGTACAAATAAGCACTCACCCCAAATCTCCCCCTAACTGGCCTTAAGGCTGGGCCCCCTTAGCTCATAACAAGGTTACAGATATATAGAAACATTGGGGTAACAGTCACCCTGCTATAGTTCCAGGGGTACCCAGGGAACAAATAAGAACTCACACCAAATCTCCCGCTTAGTGGCCTCCAGGCTGGGCCCCCTTAGCCCATAACAAGGTTACAGATATATAGAAACATTGGGGAAACAGTCACCCTGCTATAGTTCCAGGGGTACCCAGGGCACAAATAAGCACTCACCCAAAATTCCCCCCTAACTGGCCTTCAGGCTGGGCCCCCTTAGCTCATAACAAGGTTACAGATATATAGAAACATTGGGGAAACAGTCACCCTGCTATAGTTCCAGGGGTACCCAGGGCACAAATAAGCACTCACCCAAAATTCCCCCCTAACTGGCCTTCAGGCTGGGCCCCCTTAGCCCATAAAAAGGTTACAGCTATATAGAAACATTGGGGTAACAGTCACCCTGCTATAATTCAAGGGGCACCCAGGGTACAATTAAGCACTCACCCCAAATCTCCCCCTAACTGGCCTTCAGGCTGGGCCCCCTTAGCTCATAACAAGGTTACAGATATTAAAAAACATTGGGTTAACAGTCACCCTGCTATAGTTCCAGGGGTACCCAGGGTACAAATAAGAACTCACCCCAAATCTCCCCTTAACTGGCCTTCAGGCTAGGCCCCTTAGCTCATAACAAGGATAAAGATATATAGAAACATTGGGGTAACAGTCACCCTGCTATAGATTCAGGGGTACCAAGGGAACAAATCAGCACTCACCCCAAATCTCCCCCTAACTGGCCTTCAGGCTGGGCCCCCTAAGACCATAACAAGGTTACAAATATATAAAAATATTGGGGTAACAGTAACACTGCTATAGTTTCAGGGGTACCCGGGGAAAAAATAAGCACTCACCCCAAATCTCCCCCTAACTGGCCTTCAGGCTGGGCCCCCTTAGCTCATAACAAGGTTACAAATATATAGAAACATTGGGGTAACAGTTACCCTGCTATAGTTCCAGGGGTACCCAGGGTACAAATAAGCTCTCACCCCAAATAACCCCCTAACTGGCCTTAAGGCTGGGCCCCCTTAGCTTATAACAAGGTTATAGATATATAGAAACATTGGGGTAACAGTCACCCTGCTGTAGTTCCAGGGGTACCCAGGGAACAAATAAGCACTCACCCCAAATCTCCCCCTAACTGGCCTTCAGGCTGGGCCCCCTTAGCTCATAACAAGATTACAGATATTAATAAACATTGGGGTAACAGTCAACCTGCTATAGTTCCAGGGGTAGCCAGGGTACAAATAAGCACTCACCCCAAATCTCCCCCTAACTGGCCTTAAGGCTGGGCCCCCTTAGCTCATAACAAGGTTACAGATATATAGAAACATTGGGGTAACAGTCACCCTGCTATAGTTCCAGGGGTACCCAGGGAACAAATAAGAACTCACACCAAATCTCCCGCTTAGTGGCCTCCAGGCTGGGCCCCCTTAGCCCATAACAAGGTTACAGATATATAGAAACATTGGGGAAACAGTCACCCTGCTATAGTTCCAGGGGTACCCAGGGCACAAATAAGCACTCACCCAAAATTCCCCCCTAACTGGCCTTCAGGCTGGGCCCCCTTAGCTCATAACAAGGTTACAGATATATAGAAACATTGGGGAAACAGTCACCCTGCTATAGTTCCAGGGGTACCCAGGGCACAAATAAGCACTCACCCAAAATTCCCCCCTAACTGGCCTTCAGGCTGGGCCCCCTTAGCCCATAAAAAGGTTACAGCTATATAGAAACATTGGGGTAACAGTCACCCTGCTATAATTCAAGGGGCACCCAGGGTACAATTAAGCACTCACCCCAAATCTCCCCCTAACTGGCCTTCAGGCTGGGCCCCCTTAGCCCATAACAAGGTTACAGATATATAGAAACATTGGAGTTTGATAACCTACCTAGGGATTAATCTAACCCCCTCCTACCTAAGCCTTTGCAAAGCCAACTACCCCAAATTAATAGACAAACTTAAAAAAGACCTCATCATTTGGCACACAATATCCCCTGTCCTGGTTCGGCAGGATAGCAGCAGTAAAAATGACCTTACTCCCAAGAATACTGTACCTATTCAGGACACTCCCAATACAATTCCCGGAACATGTAGCCACCGCCCTTCAAAAATCCATAACAATTTTATTTGGGGGGGGTAAAAAACCCATATATATATATATATATATATATATACATAAGGAGGCATCGGACTCCCACATATAAACCGCTACTACATAGCAAGCAGACTAGAGGCCATGATTAACACTCACAGACCCAAAAGAGAACTATTGAAAATCATAGAAAACCAATTTAAAAAAACCCTAAAATTAGCTCACCTATTCTGGATACCCAAATCGCTAAGAATAACCCCAGCAGATCTACTACCAACCTCCAAACACACACTAGACCTATGGGATGAGACGGCACATAAATCAAAATTGAGCCCAACCAACACCAGACTTATTACTATTTTCAATAATAAAGAATTCACGCCAGGATGCACCCCCGCGAATTTCAAAACCTGGATAGCCGCAAACCGGACCTCCATAAAGTCCCTCAACAAAAGGAAAATGTACAAAACCAATATGTTACCATACTTAAAACTTACAATGTACACAAGAAGGAAAAGCTGTTTAATTGTATAACAAACTTGTTGATTGCTTTATTTCTCTCTAAAAAACTAATAATAATTTCAAATGAAAAAAAAGCCCTTGGGAGGCTCATGGCTATCACGCCCCCTTATGCCAGAGGCACTTCTATTTTGATTAGAAAACACATACCTTTTAAACTTCACTTCATGACTTACATACAGACCCTCAGGGCAGATTTGTAGCCCTTTCATGTACCTTAGCTATCCAGCCACTGACCATAACAAGTACTGTATTTTATCCTATTGACAAGAGTGCTAGTAATCTCTTAACCCACAACCCCCGTCAGCCCAATAACCAGAGCTCTACTCACCTCAGTCGCCCGATCAACAATGAGTCAATCCGGGCTTCTGCTAGAGACTCTGCCTGTGCCCATTGTGACATCACAGCGCCAGTAACTGACCAGCCCCAGCTGGGAATGGGTGTCATGTTACAAATACAAATGGCAGTGTAAATGGCAGATCTGTATTCCTGCACAGGCAGTGATGGGTTATTGGCTGTATAATAAATCAGGACTTGGACAAAAACTATATCATTAGCAAATGTAAGATCTTTCCCCCAATAAGGCAGCACTGTAGGGGCATCAGCTGATGGGAACAGGCATCTGGTTAGTGAGGCCTATAGTGGCAATATGGCCCTTACTTACCAAGCAGTATTCATGTATTTCTTATAATACTGATAATAATACAACTACTACTAACAATATTATTATTTTAACCCTTTCACTGCCAGTCATTTTGGTCAAAGAGGAACTTGTATTGCCAGACAGTTTTTGTAAATTTTGCTTCACTTGTTTCACTTTAGGGGCCTTTCCTTGGGGGGACTTTTAGTTTAGCCAGGAAAACAATATATCGTATTTTTCAGAACAACCTAAACTTTCAAAATATGGTAGAATGTTTGTGTCATTCCAATTCTGTAACAAGATAGAGGCTTCTAAATGTCTAAAAATGAAAAAATATTTCCATAATATAAACACATACATCAGAAACAAAAATTATTTTATGCATGAATATACAACTGATTTGGAAAGTCCCATGTCTTCTGAACGCGCCAATACCAAATATATATAGTTTTATGGAGATTTCTCACTTGTATAGGTCAAAAACTCCCAGCAGTACACTACCAAATTCCCAAAGCACTGCTCCAGAAAGCTGCATACTTTATATTTCAAGGACAAAAATTCCACTAACAGAAGGTTTATCCCAGAAAATTATACATTTTTCAAAAGAACAGATTCTGGGGAATCCAGAGTATACACAATTGTCTGTCTACTCCAAACTATCAAGTCGCAATGCTTTCCTAAAGTTATTGGTTTTTATCAAAATTTGTGAAATTTTTAAAAAATCGCTTCAAAGCTTCCAGTCTATAGTATCTTCTCTCCTACAGGTCATAAAGTAACAAAATAAAACACCCTAAATATGAACCCCAGGGTTCCACTGAACAGTTTGATGCCCAATATGTATAGGTTTACCTAAGTATGTGGCATGTGGGGGCCCCAATGGGAACATACCCCCATATGATCTATCATTTCTGTTATTTCAGCTCCAGCAAAATCAACACATTTACATCATTATATGTGGGATAAAGCTAGTAAAAAGTATGCTCACCCCAGAAAGCCATATATTTTTGGAAAGTACATATTTCCCTGAATCTATAATGGGTAAACATTTCTTTTTGCTCCAAAGTACCAAACCACAAAGCTTTCCTAAATTTGCAGATTTTTATGACAGAAAAAAATGTTGCAGTTTGCCGCATTTATCTCTCACAATTTCTTGCGTACAAAGGCAAGTCACCCCAAATAGGAACACCAGAGGCCTACTGAACAGTTTGATGCCCAATATGCATAGATATACCAAAGTCTGCGGTATGTACTGACCCCAAAATGAAAATAGCGCATATGCACACAGAGCCCCCTGTCAGTGTATTATGTGCCGTAACCCCCCCCAACTATACAGAGACCCCCAGAAAACCATATATTTTTGGAAAGTACACATTCTGATGAATGCAAAATAGGTAAAGTTATTTTTGTACACCAAAGTTACACCTGGCAAAGCTATGCTAAAAACAGATTAGGAACACTTATACATAATGGTTTCTCATTACCATTCCTGCTTGACTCACTGCATTTCTAATTACCATTCCTGCTTGACTTGCTGCGTTTCTCATAACCATTCCTGCTTGACTCACTGCGTTTCTCATTACCATTCCTGCTTGACTCGCTGCGTTTCTCATTACCATTACTACTTGACTCGCTGCGTTTCTCATTACCATTCCTGCTTGACTCGCTGCGTTTCTCATTACCATTCCTGCTTGACTCGCTGCGTTTCTCATTACTATTCCTGCTTGACTCGCTGCGTTTCTCATTACCATTCCTGCTTGACTCGCTGCGTTTCTCATTACTATTCCTGCTTGACTCGCTGCGTTTCTCATTACCATTCCTGCTTGACTCGCTGCGTTTCTCATTACCATTCCTGCTTGACTCGCTGCGTTTCTCGTTACCATTCCTGCTTGACTCGCTGCGTTTCTCGTTACCTTTCCTACTTGACTCGCTGCATTTCTCGTTACCAATCCTGCTTGACTCACTGCGTTTCTCATTCCCATTCCTGCTTGACTCGCTGCGTTTCTCATTACCATTCCTGCTTGACTCGCTGCGTTTCTCTTTACCAATCCTGCTTGACTCGCTGCGTTTCTCACCATCTTTTCATCATGGCTCTGTGTCTGGGGTTCTGTGCTGAAGTTGCGCCTCTTTGGATTCCTGATGCACTTTACTTAACTGGCCTTGAGGGACAAGGGAAAAAAACAGACAGGTTACATAAAATGAAATACAGGTACAAAAGGTAAATTTAACTTCAACAGAGAAAACAGGGAGCTTGACACTGTTTCATGTTTGGTTCTGGTCCAAAGACGGAGTAGCTTTAGTTTGCCTGTATAGCTCAAAAAGCAAAATACATCATAGTTTCTTTTTACCTGTCCTGGCTGTTACCGACTAACCGGGGCTGTCTCGTCAACTGGGTCCAACTCACCCTCCTGCAGGTGATGTTGCTCCTGCCTCTTGGGTCTGGACCCCATGTCTCCTACACAACAGCCTTTAAGCTTCCCCTTAGAGGCCGGAGTCCTACATTACAATTCTATACTCATGATATAACACAAATGCCCTTATTGCCACCTAGTGGGCAATTTCCCACATTACAACAAGTTCAAACATTTTCCCACACAAACATTTCAATAATAATTCATCATTATATAATAATATATATTTGAATTATTACAACCTTACATTATTTATGCACATTTTGCCCATTACCATTCCTGCTTGACTCACTGCATTTTTCGTTACCATTCCTACTTGACTCGCTGCGTTTCTCATTACCATTCCTACTTGACTCGCTGCGTTTCTCATTACCATTCCTGCTTGACTCGCTGCGTTTCTCATTACCATTCCTGCTTGACTTGCTGCGTTTCTCATTACCATTCCTGCTTGACTTGCTGCGTTTCTCATTACCATTCCTGCTTGACTTGCTGCGTTTCTCATTACCATTACTACTTGACTCGCTGCGTTTCTCATTACCATTCTTGCTTGACTCGCTGTGTTTCTCATTACCATTCCTGCTTGACTCGCTGCGTTTCTCATTACCATTCCTGCTTGACTCGCTGCGTTTCTCATTACCATTCCTGCTTGACTCGCTGCGTTTCTCATTACCATTCTTGCTTGACTCGCTGCTTTTCTCATTACCATTCTTGCTTGACTTGATGCTTTTATCATTACCATTCCTGCTTGACTCACTGCGTTTCTATCCATCTTTTCTTCATGGCTCTGTTTCTGGGGTTCTGTGCTAACGTTGCGCCTCTTTGGATTCTTGATGCACTTTACTTAACTGGCCTTGAGAGACAAGGGAGAAAAACAGACAAGTTACATACAAAAGGAATATTTCCTTCCAATCAATACTAAAAAACATTCCCCATGTCTCCTACACAACAGTTTTTAATACCTTCTGCACTATGCTTGCCCCTGGTGGCCGGAGTCATACATTACAATTCTATACTCATGATATAACTCAATTGCCCTTTCTGCCACCTAGTGGGAAATTTCCCACATTACAACAGGTTTCTCATTACCATTCCTGCTTGACTCGCTGCGTTTCTCATTACCATTCCTGCTTGACTCGCTGCGTTTCTCATTACCATTCCTGCTTGACTAACTGGGTTTCGCATTACCATTCCTGCTTGACTAACCTGGTTTCTCATTACCATTCCTGCTTGAATCACTGCATTTTTCATTACCATTCCTGCTTAACTCTCTGCGTTTCTCATTACCATTCCTGCTTGAATCACTGCGTTTCTCATTACCATTCCTGCTTGAATCACTGCGTTTCTCATTACCATTCCTGCTTGAATCACTGCGTTTCTCATTACCATTCCTGCTTGACTCTGTGTGTTTCTCATTACCATTCCTGCTTGACTCACTGCATTTTTCATTACCATTCCTGCTTGACTCACTGCATTTTTCATTACCATTCCTGCTTGAATCACTGCATTTTTCATTACCATTCCTGCTTGACTCTCTGCGTTTCTCATTACCATTCCTGCTTGAATCACTGCATTTCTCATTACCATTCCTGCTTGACTCTGTGCATTTCCCATTACCATTCCTGCTTGACTCACTGCATTTTTAATTACCATTCCTGCTTGAATCACTGCATTTTTCATTACCATTCCTGCTTGACTCTCTGCGTTTCTCATTACCATTCCTGCTTGACTCACTGCATTTTTCATTACCATTCCTGCCTGACTCTCTGCGTTTCTCATTACCATTCCTGCTTGACTCTCTGCGTTTCTCATTACCATTCCTGCTTGAATCACTGCGTTTCTCATGACCATTCCTGCTTTACTCGTTGCGTTTTCCCATTACCATTCCAGTTTGACTCTCTGCGTTTCTCATTACCATTCCTGCTTGACTCGCTGCATTTCTCATTACCATTCCTGCTTGACTCACTGCATTTCTAATCACCATTCCTGCTTGACTATCTGCATTTCTCATTACCATTTCTGCTTGACTCTCTGCGTTTCTCATTACCATTCCTGCTTGAATCACTGCATTTCTCATTACCATTCCGGCTTGACTCACTGCATTTTTCATTACCATTCCTGCTTGACTCTCTGTGTTTCTCATTACCATTCCTGCTTGACTCTGTGCATTTCTCATTACCATTCCGGCTTGAATCACTGCGCTTCTCATTACCATTCCTGCTTGACTCGCTGCGTTTCTCATTACCATTCATGCTTAACTCGCTGCGTTGCTCATTACCATTCCTGCTTGACTCGCTGCGTTTCTCATTACCATTCCTGCTTGACTCGCTGCGTTTCTCATTACCATTCCTGCTTGACTTGCTGCGTTTCTCATTACCATTCCTGCTTGACTCGTTGCGTTTCTCATCACCATTCCTGCTTGATTCGCTGCGTTTCTCATTACCATTCCTGCTTGATTCGCTGCGTTTTTCATTACCATTCCTGCTTGATTCGCTGCGTTTTTCACTACTATTACTCCTTGACTCGCTGCATTTCTATCCATCTTTTCCTCATGGCTCTGTTTCTGAGGTTCTGTGCTGAAGTTGCGCCTCTTTGGATTCCTGATGCACTTTACTTAACTGGCCTTGAGGGAAAAGGGAAAAAAACAGACAAGTTACATAAAATGAAATACAGGTACAAATATTTCCTTCCAATCAATACTAAACAACATTCCCCATGTCTCCTACACAACAGTTTTTAATACCTTCTGCACTATGCTTCCCCTTGGAGGCCGGAGTCCTACATTACAATTCTATACTCATGATATAACACAGTTGCCCTTTCTGCAACCTAGTGGGAAATTTCCCACATTACAACACAATTGTCATTACTATTCCTCCTTCACTCGCTGAATTTCTCATTAGCTTTCCTGCTTGACTAACTGGGTTTCTCATTACCATTCCTGCTTGAATCACTGCTTTTCTCATTACCATTCCTGCATGACTGTCTGCTTTTCTCATTACCATTCCTGCTTGACTCACTGCGTTTCTCATTACCATTCCTGCTTGAATCACTGCTTTTCTCATTACCATTCCTGTTTGACTCGCTGCGTTTCTCATTACCATTCAAGTTTGACTCTCTGCGTTTCTCATTACCAATCCTGCTTGACTCGCTGCTTTTCTCATTACCATTCCTGCTTGACTCACTGCGTTTCTCATTACCATTCCTGCTTGAATCACTGCTTTTCTCATTACCATTCCTGTTTGACTCGTTGCGTTTCTAATTACCATTCCAGTTTGACTCGCTGCGTTTCTCATTACCATTCAAGTTTGACTCTCTGCGTTTCTCATTTCCATTCCTGCTTGACTCGCTGCGTTTCTCATTACCATTCCTGCTTGACTCGCTGCGTTTCTCATTACCATTCCTGCTTGACTCACTGCGTTTCTCATTACCATTCCTGCTTGACTCGCTGCGTTTCTCATTACCATTCCTGCTTGACTCTCTGCGTTTCTCATTACCATTCCTGCTTGACTCGCTGCGTTTTTTACTACTATTACTCCTTCACTTGCTGCGTTTCTCACCATCTTTTCCTCATGGCTCTGTTTCTGGGGTTCTGTGCTGACGTTGCGCCTCTTTGGATTCCTGATGCACTTTACTTAACTGGCCTTGAGGGACAAGGGAAAAAAACAGACAAGTTACATAAAATGAAATACAGGTACAAAAGGAATATTTTCATCCAATCAATACTGAACAACATTCCCCATGTCTCCTACACAACAGCCTTTAATACCTTCTGCACTATGCTTCCCCTTGGAGGTCGGAGTCCTACATTACAATTCTATAATCATGATATAATACAATTGCCCTTACTGCCACCTAGTGGGAAATTTAAAACATTACAACAAGTTAAAACATTTTCTCAAACAAACATTTCAATAATAATTAATAATTATATAATAATATATAATTGCATTATGAAAACCTTACATTATTTATGCACATTTTGCCAATCTCTTAAAAATAGACACACCATACACACTCTGTGCTGACAGTCCCCAGATGGAAACTTAGCGAAAGCAGCTAACAAGCAGTTGGAATAAATAAACCCAAGTGCATGTCACTGCACAATGTGTCATTGTCAAACCGAGCTGGAGAGGAGCCCTCAGCGCTCATATCTTGGAACTCAAGGGGCCCAAATCCCAAATTCAAACAATCTCTAGTCTTCCATTACATTACAAAATATCAGCCCCATATCCTGCTACTGCAGGAGACCCATCTCGAGGGACAATGCCTACTGGCATTAAAAAAGCCCTTGGGAGGCTCATGGCTATCACGCCCCCTTATGCCAGAGGCATTCTATTTTGATTAGAAAACACATACCTTTTAAACTTCACTTCATGACTTACATACAGACCCTCAGGGCAGATTTGTAGCCCTTTCATGTACCTTAGCTATCCAGCCACTGACCATAACAAGTACTGTAAAAACCCAGTGAGAATGAGGAATGAATGGAAATTGGGAAGTTGTATCAGAGGTCAGAACCAGCAGTGCAGAGAAGGGAAAGGGACAGACACAGTGACAATTACACATAACTATAAACCCAGTGAGAATGAGGAATGAATGGATATTGGGAAGTTGTATCAGGAGTCAGAACCAGCAGTGCAGAGAAGGGAAAGGGACAGACACAGTGACAATTACACATAACTATAAACCCAGTGAGAATGAGGAATGAATGGATATTGGGAAGTTGTATCAGGAGTCAGAACCAGCAGTGCAGAGAAGGGAAAGGGACAGATACAGTGACAATTACACATAACTATAAACCCAGTGAGAATGAGGAATGAATGGATATTGGGAAGTTGTATCAGGGGTAAGAACCAGCAGTGCAGAGAAGGGAAAGGGACAGACACAATGACAGTTACACATAACTATAAACCCAGTGAGAATGAGGAATGAATGGATATTGGGAAGATGTATCAGGAGTCAGAACCAGCAGTGCAGAGAAGGTAAAGGGACAGACACAGTGACAATTACACATAACTATAAACCCAGTGAGAATGAGGAATGAATAGATATTGGGGAGTTGTATAAGGAGTAAGAACCAGCAGTGCAGAGAAGGGAGAGAGACAGACAGACACAGTGACAGTTACACATAACTATAAACCCAGTGAGAATGAGGAATGAATGGATATTTGGAAGTTGTATCAGGAGTCTGTATCAGGAGTCAGAACCAGCAGTGCAGAGAAGAGAAAGGGACAGACAGACACAGTGACAGTTACACATAACTATAAACCCAGTGAGAATGAGGAATGAATGGATATTTGGAAGTTGTATCAGGAGTCTGTATCAGGAGTCAGAACCAGCAGTGCAGAGAAGAGAAAGGGACAGACAGACACAGTGACAGTTACACATAACTATAAACCCAGTGAGAATGAGGAATTAATGGATATTGGGAAGTTGTGTCAGGAGTCAGAACCAGCAGTGCAGAGAAGAGAAAGGGACAGACAGACACAGTGACAGTTAAACATAACTATAAACCCAGTGAGAATGAGGAATGAATGGATATTGGGAAGATGTATCAGGAGTCAGAACCAGCAGTGCAGAGAAGGGAAAGGGAAAGACAGACACAGTGACAATTACACATAACTATAAACCCAGTGAGAATGAGGAATGAATGGATATTGGGAAGTTGTTTCAGGAGTAAGAACCAGCAGTGCAGAGAAGGGAAAGGAAAGGGACAGACAGACACAGTGACAGTAACGCATAACTACAAAGCCAGTGAGAATGAGGAATGAATGGATATTGGGGAGTTGTATCAGGAGTCAGAACCAGCAGTGCAGAGAAGGGAGAGAGACAGAAAGACACAGTGACAGTTACACATAACTATAAACCCAGTGAGAATGAGGAATGAATGGATATTGGGAAGTTATTTCAGGAGTAAGAACAAGCAGTGCAGAGAAGGGAAAGGAAAAGGACAGACAGACACAGTGACAGTAACGCATAACTATAAAGCCAGTGAGAATGAGGAATTAATAGATATTGGGAAGTTGTGTCAGGAGTCAGAATCAGCAGTGCTGAGAAGGGAAAGGGACAGACAGACACAGTGACAGTTAAACATAACTATAAAGCCAGTGAGAATGAGGAATGAATGGATATTGGGAAGTTGTATCAGGAGTCTGTATCAGGAGTCAGAACCAGCAGTGCAGAGAAGGGAGAGAGACAGACATACACAGTGACAGTTACACATAACTATAAACCCAGTGAGAATGAGGAATAAATGGATATTGGGGAGTTGTATCAGGAGTCAGAACCAGCAGTGCAGAGAAGGGAAAGGGCAGACACAGTGACAGTTACACATAACTATAAACCCAGTGAGAATGAGGAATGAATGGATATTGGGGAGTTGTATCAGGAGTAAGAACCAGCAGTGCAGAGAAGGAAAAGGGACGGAAAGATACAGTAACAGTTACACATAACGATAAACCCAGTGAGAATGAGAAATGAATGGATATTGGGAAGTTGTATCAGGAGTCAGAACCACCAGTGCAGAGAAGGGAAAGGGACAGACACAGTGACAGTTACACATAACTATAAACCCAGTGAGAATGAGGAATGAATGGATATTGGGAAGATGTATCAGG
Organism: Xenopus tropicalis; assembly: GCF_000004195.4. Lineage (NCBI taxonomy): Eukaryota > Metazoa > Chordata > Amphibia > Anura > Pipidae > Xenopus > Xenopus tropicalis. Next base: position 19,713,685 of record NC_030684.2, read on the forward strand.
AGTCAAAACAAGCAGTGCAGAGAAGGGAAAGGGACAGACAGACACAGTGACAGTTATACATAACTATAAACCCAGTGAGAATGAGGAATGAATGGATATTGGGAAGTTGTTTCAGGAGTAAGAACCAGCAGTGCAGAGAAGGGAAAGGAAAGGGACAGACAGACACAGTGACAGAAACGCATAACTATAAAGCCAGTGAGAATGAGGAATTAATAGATATTGGGAAGTTGTGTCAGGAGTCAGAATCAGCAGTGCAGAGAAGGGAAAGGGACAGACAAACACAGTGAAAGTTAAACATAACTATAAAGCCAGTGAGAATGAGGAATGAATGGATATTGGTAAGTTGTATCAGGAGTCAGAACCAGCAGTGCAGAGAAGGGAGAAAGACAGAAAGACACAGTGACAGTTACACATAACTATAAACCCAGTGAGAATGAGGAATGAATGGATATTGGGGAGTTGTATCAGGAGTCAGAACCAGCAGTGCAGAGAAGGGAAAGGGACAGACACAGTGACAGTTACACATAACTATAAACCCAGTGAGAATGAGGAATGAATGGATATTGGGAAGTTGTTTCAGGAGTAAGAACCAGCAGTGCAGAGAAGGGAAAAGAAAGGGACAGACAGACACAGTGACAGTAACGCATAACTATAAAGCCAGTGAGAATGAGGAATTAATAGATATTGGGAAGTTGTGTCAGGAGTCAGAATCAGCAGTGCAGAGAAGGGAAAGGGACAGACAGACACAGTGACAGTTAAACATAACTATAAACCCAGTGAGAATGAGGAATGAATGGATATTGGGAAGTTGTATCAGGAGTCTGTATCAGGAGTCAGAACCAGCAGTGCAGAGAAGTGAGAGAGACAGAAAGACACAGTGACAGTTACACATAACTATAAACCCAGTGAGAATGAGGAATGAATGGATATTTGGAAGTTGTATCAGGAGTCTGTATCAGGAGTCAGAACCAGCAGTGCAGAGAAGAGAAAGGGACAGACAGACACAGTGACAGTTACACATAACTATAAACCCAGTGAGAATGTGGAATGAAGAATGAATGGATATTGGGAAGATGTATAAGGAGTCAGAACAAGCAGTGCAGAGAAGGGAAAGGGAAAGACAGACACAGTGACAGTTACACATAACTATAAACCCAGTGAGAATGAGGAATGAATGGATATTGGGAAGTTGTATCAGGAGTCAGAATCAGCAGTGCAGAGAAGGGAAAGGGACAGACAGACACAGTGACAGTTACACATAACTATAAACCCAGTGAGAATAAGGAATGAATGGATATTGGGAAGTTGTATCAGGAGTCAGAACCAGCAGTGCAGACAAGGGAGAAAGACAGAAAGACACAGTGACAGTTACACATAACTATAAACCCAGTGAAAATGAGAAATTAATGGACATTGGGAAGTTGTATCAGGAGTCAGAACCAGCAGTGCAGAGAAGGGAAAGGGACAGACACAATGACAGTTACACATAACTATAAACCAAGTGAGAATGAGGAATGAATGGATATTGGGAAGTTGTATCAGGAGTCAGAACTAGCAGTGCAGAGAAGGGAAAGGAAAGGGGCAGAAAGACACAGTGACAGTTACACATAACTATAAACCCAGTGAGAATAAGGAATGAATGGATATTGGGAAGTTCTGTCAGGAGTCAGAACCAGCAGTGCAGATAAAAGAAAGGGACAGACAGACACAGTGACAGGTACAAATAACTATAAACCCAGTGAGAATGAGGAATGAATGGATATTGGGAAGTTGTGTAAGGAGTCAGAACCAGCAGTGCAAATAAAGGAAAGGGACAGACACACGCAGTGACAGGTACACATAACTATAAACCAAGTGAGAATGAGGAATGAATGGATATTGGGAAATTGTATCAGGAGTCAGAACCAGCAGTGCAAAGAAGAGAAAGGGACGGTCAGACACAGTAACAGTTACACATAACTATAAACCCAGTGAGAATGAGGAATGAATGGATATTAGAAAGTTCTGTCAGGAGTCAGAACCAGCAGTGCAGATAAAAGAAAGGGACAGACAGACACAGTGACAGGTACAAATAACTATAAACCCAGTGAGAATGAGGAATGGATGGATATTGGGAAGTTGTGTAAGGAGTCAGAACCAGCAGTGCAAATAAAGGAAAGGGACAGACACATGCAGTGACAGGTACACATAACTATAAACCAAGTGAGAATGAGGAATGAATGGATATTGGGAAATTGTATCAGGAGTCAGAACCAGCAGTGCAAAGAAGAGAAAGGGACGGTCAGACACAGTAACAGTTACACATAACTATAAACCCAGTGAGAATGAGGAATGAATGGATATTAGAAAGTTCTGTCAGGAGTCAGAAGCAGCAGTGCAGATAAAAGAAAGGGACAGACAGACACAGTGACAGGTACACATAACTATAAACACAGTGAGAATGTGGAAGTTGTATCAGGAGTCGGAACAAGCAGTGACGGGAAGGGAAAGGGACAGACACAGAGACAGTTACACATAACTATAAACCCAGTGAGAATGAGGAATGAATGGATATTGGGAAGTTGTATTAGGAGTCAGAACCAGCAGTGGCGGGAAGGGAAAGGGACAGACACAATGACAGTTACACATAACTATAAACCCAGTGAGAATGAGGAATGAATGGATATTGGGAAGTTGTGTCAGAGGTCAAAACCAGCAGTGCAGAGAAGGGAAAGGGACAGACACAGTGACAGTTACACATAACTATAAACCCATTGAGAATGAGGAATGAATGGATATTGGTGAAGTTGTATCAGGAGTCAGAACCAGCAGTGCAGAGAACGTAAATGGACAGACAGACACAGTGACAGTTACACATAACTATAAACCCAGTGAGAATGAGGAATGAATGGATATTGGGAAGTTGTATCAGGAGTCTGTATCAGGAGTCAGAACCAGCAGTGCAGAGAAGAGAAAGGGACAGACAGACACAGTGACAGTTACACATAACTATAAACCCAGTGAGAATGAGGAATGAATGGATATTTGGAAGTTGTATCAGGAGTCTGTATCAGGAGTCAGAACCAGCAGTGCAGAGAAGAGAAAGGGACAGACAGACACAGTGACAGTTACACATAACTATAAACCCAGTGAGAATGAGGAATTAATGGATATTGGGAAGTTGTGTCAGGAGTCAGAACCAGCAGTGCAGAGAAGAGAAAGGGACAGACAGACACAGTGACAGTTAAACATAACTATAAACCCAGTGAGAATGAGGAATGAATGGATATTGGGAAGTTGTGTCAGGAGTCAGAATCAGCAGTGCAGAGAAGAGAAAGGGACAGACACAGTGACAGTTACACATGACTATAAACCCAGAGAGAATGAGGAATGAATGGATATTGGGAAGTTGTATCAGGAGTCAGAACCAGCGGTGCAGAGAAGGGAAAGGAAAGGGACAGAAAGACACAGTGACAGTTACACATAACTATAAACCCAGTGAGAATAAGGAATGAATGGATATTGGGAAGTTGTGTCAGGAGTCAGAATCAGCAGTGCAGAGAAGAGAAAGGGACAGACACAGTGACAGTTACACATGACTATAAACCCAGTGAGAATGAGAAATGAATGGATATTGGGAAGTTGTATCAGGAGTCAGAACCAGCAGTGTAGAGAAGGGAAAGGGACAGACACAGTGACAGTTACACATAACTATAAACCCAGTGAGAATGAGAAATGAATGGATATTGGGAAGATGTATCATGATACATTGCTGCACTGTAGGAACATTCAGCATCCAGTCATGTTTATCTTCTGCTGTATAATATTAAAGGGGTTGCTCATCTTTGAGTTAATATCTATTATAATGTAGAGAGAAATATTCTCAAATAATTTGCAATTGGTCTTAATTTAAAAAGTACAAATAATAAAAATAATTTCAATTTTTGTTCAACAACTCTGCAGTTTGCAGTTACAACAGCTATCTGGTTGCTAGGATCCAAATTACCTTAGCAACCAGGAAGTTTTTGAAATTTTGTAGCAGCAGACAGGAGGTAGGTACAGAGTGCACCATAGGTCGGACATAGAATCCCTGACGAGTTCCCAGTAACATGAAATAAAGTCTCACAGCCTCTTATTGGCACCTAAAGAACCCATCTACAAACCTGCAGTCTGGGCTCACAGGGAGCAAGCAGCGGGGAAAGCAGCAATGAATACACATGCACCCACTCTCATGAAACCACTCAAAATACAGATGTGTGTGTGGCTCTTTATTGGATGAGACTGTCATTTCTCACAACATCTAATGTTTTAGCTTAAAGGCCACCTATCATAGCAACATCGATCCCTTACCGGAGGAGTGGGTTATAAGAGCCCACACAACGGTCGGAGGCAAATAATATTTTAGCCAGAAAACGCTTTTGACATAAGAACAGGCAAGTAATTGGCTGATCCTGTGTCACATGTACAAGTGCATAATGTGCTGACTGGGACTCTCCCCATTATGCACATGAGTAATTCTCAACATGGCGGCAGGACGCTTCCTAGGGGCAATATCTGCCCAAAATAGTATTGTCCCCAAACCAGAATGAATGTGATTAGCCCACACATTGGGCGGATTACCGTAATATATATTTCAATGATAGGTGCCCTATAAGTGAGCTGCCTATAGCAGAGGGTAGGGATACATGTGTAGAACTATACAAATACCAGCCGGGGATAACTACTTACCAGCACGGCCTGTCTCCCCTTGGATGCACTTGTGCTCAAGCTCTTCTACTCACTCCTTCAGCTCCACTCTCCCCTCCATCAGGGCAGCAGACTGGAGATAAAATCAGATGAAAGCTCCATGTTACAACATCATATCTCCCACACACCCTCCTGTACAAGATCAAACAACCAAAAATGAATTCCAGGGTTTACTGAGCTGTTTAATGCCCAATATACATGGATCAATAGCATATAAAGGCCCCACAATGAAAAGAAACTTATGTACAAATAAGCACCTTCAACGCATTGTGGCATAAGAGCCTACAAAAGTATGATATATATTCACAAAGGACACATTTTCCAAAGGTTAAAATGGGTAGATATATCTTTCTACTTTCTCCGCTGGCTATTCAGCATCTCAAATGACCAAAGCGTAGGGCTGTAAAATGGGCTGTGCATTAAAAATAAGGCCTCAGTTCTTAACTCAGGAGTGAAAAGGAAATACGGCTGTAACTCACCCTTAAAAACAAATATTTAGTCATTTTCAGTATGGCAAAGTCCCCAAATGCTACTTCTGGCATTGACCACTTACAGCCCCCCCCCAACCAAACAACCCCATAAGCAAACATTGCTTGGCTAAATGTTGCTTATTTACATGCTTGTGTTTAAATACATTTCTCAAAAAATAAAGACAAAGCTTAACCAACACAATGTAACTCCAAGTCAATCGCATGTTTGTGGCGGTAATGTGACAAAATGTGGAAAAGTTCAAGGGGGCCGAATACTTTTGCAAGCCACTGTATATGCAGCGCCAACATCATGTATAATGCCCACAGGGCACACAGCCAGTATATATGCAGCGCCAACATCATGTATAATGCCCAAAGGGCACACAGCCAGTATATATGCAGTGCCAACATCATGTATAATGCCCAAATAATATATTATGCCAACAGAAAGCAAAGTAAAAACACATGTACATTTCATGGCTGATGCCCTTGAATATATAGTGAAGGGAAAAGAAGAGCAAATTAGTGGCACTTTGGGGCTGGGAAAGAAGCGTGACAGAGAAAGAAGGTTACGTTTGGTGGGAGAGGTGGAAAGGAGTTATCAGAATAGCGGTCAGGGAAACAGGGAGTTTAAAGGGAGGGCACTGGGGATTTAGAGAGAAGGTGGCATCAAGGGGTTAATAGTGCCATGTCTGGGGGCAGAGGAAAAGGAGGCTTTGTAAATGTGTAGCAGGAAATGATAAACTATTAATGGGTTAGGGCACCGGCACACAGGGCGTTTTCTTACCCACGATAAACTGAGATACCGCGGGCGAAGAAACGTCCCTAGTTCCCTTCTCACAGGCAATAATGGAAATCGCCGGTGGGGAAAACTACAATGCGCTTCCGCTTTCCTAAGTTGCCTCGCGGGGAATCTTCGGGCGACTTGAGAAACCGGAAGCAGCGCGTACGTTTCCCCCCAGTGATTTACATTATTGCCAATGGGAAAGCATTTTCAGGAGAGCAGTCGCCGGCGGTAGCGCAGATTTACTGCGGGCGACTAATCTCCTAGTGTGCCATCATCCTTACCAGGGAGTTGGTAGGGGGCAGAGGCAGAGGGGGCTGAAGAGAGACAGCAGGGAGCAAACACACTGCTAAGGGTTAATATAGAGGGATTTCTCTCCATACTCACCCCCTGCAGCTCCTCTCTGATCCTCCTTCTCTCCTGCTCATGGTATGTGCCCCCACCTGTATAGTCTGGCCAGAAATGGGCCCCTACCCTGATGTACCGCTCCATTAACTCCACACATGCTGGAAAGATCCTTGGAAAATGGGCAATAAACATTCCATTAACTCCACACATGCTGGTACGATCCTTGGAAAAAGGGCAATTAGCATTCCATTAACTCCACACATGCCGGTACGATCCTTGGAAAAAGGGCAATAAACATTCCATTAACTCCACACATGCTGGTACGATCCTTGGAAAAAGGGCAATAAGCATTCCATTAACTCCACACATGCCGGTACGATCCTTGGAAAAAGGGCAATTAGCATTCCATTAACTCCACACATGCCGGTACGATCCTTGGAAAAAGGGCAATTAGCATTCCATTAACTCCACACATGCTGGTACGATCCTTGGAAAAAGGGCAATTAGCATTCCATTAACTCCACACATGCCGGTACAATCCTTGGAAAAAGGGCAATTAGCATTCCATTAACTCCACACATGCCGGTACGATCCTTGGAAAAAGGGCAATTAGCATTCCATTAACTCCACACATGCCGGTACGATCCTTGGAAAAAGGGCAATAAGCATTCCATTAACTCCACACATGCCAAATTGTTGCTGGAAAATGGGGAATACGCACTCCATTAACTCCAGAAATGCCTGAAAGACTGGGAAATGGGAAATGAACACTTTGTTAACACCACACAAACTACACTAATTATACACACAGTGAGAAGCAGTGAGAACCATAGCTTCAAACCCATTAAATACACTGATCTCTGAAACCCCAGACCCCTTACCCTTCCAAAAAGCAGGTCTCCTGTAGGCTGCCTTATGTTGTACCTGAAGATCTCAGCATGATAGAGTTCAGAAAGAGTTCAGAAATCTTTTGTGTTGCCAAATGTTCTCAGTAGCCCCACCTTGTGGTAGGCATGAGAATAGCACCCAAGCAGTAGAAACCCTGTTCCCTACACACCAATATTACAACTAAAAAAGTAAAAATTTGTCAAATGCTAATTCTTGACATGCAGACGTGATGTTTTTTCGCATACAACTATTTTTTATTCTCATTCCAAACACATTAAAGTCAATGAGTGGTTTTTCTGATTCCTACCGCCAACTTTTTTTGCTGTGCAACTTTTTTCACACTCAAATCAGTCAATGGGCATTTTTTTCTCAATTTTACTATCGTGCCTTTTTTTTTCACGCACTTTATTTTTTAACACAACTATTGTCTCCAAATATATCAAAATCATTGTTATTTTTGTTGTGGTCAGTTTTTTCCCCAGTTTAACGAAAAATTTTACCAATTACGAAATGTATAATTTCATTGTGAATCCATGCCTAACGAATAAATTTGCTCATCACTAGTGCCAATACCTTTCTTTAGATGGGAGCTCCTTTGGGTCGGGCCCTCTATAGCTATTGTACTTGTTATAGGTTGGTTTGTATGGTTTCTTGTATGTTTAATGTATACATGCATTTATTGTACAACCCTGCAGAATATATTGGCGGTTTACAAATACATGTTAATAATACTTAATGCCCCCAAAACATGTAGGGTTAAGAAACAACAGAGCTATTTCCCATTTGCTCTGTTGCCAGGGTGCAGCAGCCAGCAGAATGAAGGGTCCCATTACACACCTTTACTTTAGGCGCTGTAACGAAATTGTTTCCCCGCCGCCTAGTATCACATTATAACAGAGTTCATTTATGAAAAACCGCCACGACAACTGACCCCTCCCCGACAGCAAAGTTTAATGCCTACCTACACCAGTGCCGGGCACCTCGCCCCTCCCCTGCGTGTGTTAATTTGCACATTTTTGTTCATTTACGGTGCGTGAATAAACCAGTATGTGCATAGGTGCAGTCACAGGGCCCAGGGGTAAAGGGGCAACAAAAGAGATACATTCCTAGTGCCCCCACACCATTGCACCCTCGGCACGTGCCTCTCCCGCCTACCCCTAGTTCCAGCCCTGATCTGTTTCATCTACAGGGGTCCTACACATGGTGACAGGCACATTACAATGCCTTCAGTGTCCACCCCACCATCTCAGTGTGTATGACCCCCATATAAACAAACACTGGCCACCTGAGGGCCACAGCAGATGGAAACACAATGTACTGGGGCTACCTCAGTCAACACAATAGTCCGGCAATTACCAACTGGTAAGGCAGGGAGAAAAAGCTGAGCAAATTCCGACAACTAGAGTTGGAGGCAGACTCGGTGGGAGGGGGGTGCACAAATAGATATTGGGATAAAAGCCATAGTGAAGAGACTGACCAACAAGATAAAGAAAAGAGGGAAATGACACAAGACACAATTTAATACAAGGTATGTAGAATGGTTGGGAGTAGAGTCAGACTGGGCCAGCGAGGCACTGGGAGAAAACTCTGTGGGCCCCGCCACAGCGGACCCATTGCTTGGTCTGTGAGTAGATCTAATTGTAGGAGGTGCTGCAGCGGCAAAGAAGGAAGCGGTGCAACTGGGAGGAATGGGGGTATACGCAGGTACAAGTCCCTCTAACGTGCCGGGCTAAACGGAAGTGCTGTGCGCCTATAGAACCAAGGTAAATCAGCCTGAATCCCCTAAATATGAATGCCAGGGCGCTACTGGGCAGTTTGATACCCGGTATGCATAGCATTACATAAGGATCTGGTTTGTAGAGACTTAAATATCACAAAAGTGCATACAAATAGCCATGTAATAGTCACAACAGCAACAGCAAAATCAACACATTTTCAGAATATTATGCTGGGTAAAACCACAAATAAAATGTTGACTCAAGAAAACCTTGTGTTTTAGGACAGTAAATCCTAAATGGGTAAATATTTTTTTTTTTTTTTTTACTAAGAATTAATGAGTCGCAAGGTTTCCCTAAAATTTACAGCTTTGACAAAATACCTGAAAATCACCACAAAGCTTGTATGTTCCAGCATCCTATCTCCCTCATCATCAGGTGCCAAGATAAACCATCCTAAAAACCAATGCCAGGGGGAAACTGAACAATGTGATGCCCAGTGTGCATAGAATTACCAAAGTATCAGATCTATAGAAACTCCAAAATCAAAATAGCGCAGTCCTTCTGTCCTTCTCCCCATCATCCACACACTTTGTATCCCACCTGAGTAACACTTTACTAACTGCCCCAACCAAATACTCCTCCCCATCCCCCCACACACTTTGTATCCCACCTGAGCAACTCTTTACCCTCTGCCCCAACCAAATACTCCTTCCCATCACCCACACACGTTGTATCCCACTTAAGTAACTCTTTACCCTCTGCCCCGACCAAATACTCCTTCCTATCACCCACACACTTTGTATCCCACCTAAGTAACTCTCTACCCTTTACTCGCACCAAAAACTTCTTCTCCCCATCGCCCACACACTTTCTATCCAACCTGAGGAACTCTTTACCCTCTACCAAAACCGAATACTCATTTTCTCATTTTTACCCTCTGCACCGGCCAAATACTCCTTCTCCCCATCACCCATACACTTTATATCCCACCTGAGTAACACATTACCATCTGCCCCAACCAAATACTCCTTCCCATCACTCACACACTTTGTATCCCACCTGAGTAACCCTTTACCCTCTGCCCCAACCAAATACTCCTCCCCATCACCCACACAATTTGTATCAGGGCTATAGAGCTAAGCACAGTTAAACCTTCACTGATGATTGTAAATCCTGAACTAAAGACAGAAATACATGCACTACTGATTGTAACTCTTGTAACTATTGACTGTAACACATGCATGGCTTATTGTAACTCCTGAGCTACTATCAGACCGGCACTGCTGATTCTAACCTCTCAGTTAGTGACAGAATACCTGCACTGCTGATTAAAAACTCCAGAGCTACTGACAGTAATACCTGCACTGCTAGTTGTGACTCTTGAGCTACTCACAGTAACATATGCACTGCTTATTTTAACTCACGAGCTACTAACAACAATACCTGCACTGCTGATTGTAACTTTTGAGCAACTGAAAGAAATACCTGCACTGCTGATTGTAATTCCTCAGCTACTGACAGAAATTCCTGCACTGTTGATTGTAACTCCTGAGTAAGTGGCATTAAAAGCTGCACTGCTGATTGTAACTCCTGAGCAAATGATTGTAATGCACTGCAGAGCGTAACTTTTGGGCTACTGACAGAAATTTCTACACTGCTGATTTGTAACTCCTGAGCTACTGACATGACTAAATGCACTGCTGATTACTACTGAGATGCACTGCTGGTTGTAACTCTTGAGCTACTGAACTTTATACCATTTTAAATAAATCTACTTTACAGTAGATTTATTAACGGACAATCTGGGCCAAATAGGGCTGATCTGACCATTGAGCCTTTCATTGGACCCAGATACTGGAAGAAGAACAAGAACTTCCTCTTGTGCCACCATCTTACCTTAGGGCAGTGCTTTTAAGCCAGTCAGAATAATCAGCTCAAGCTCCTCTCAAAAGGTTCAACCTTTGACCGAGTCGCTCCATGAAGGTCCAACCTCTGGTCATTGCCCCGCCTCAGCAAAGGAAATAACATTAAAATTTCCCTTTACCCCCTAAAGCTTTAAGCTACTGCCAGATGGGACTTATTACCCGCTGTGTGTGGCACCCAGGCCCATGCCAGCGGATTGGCTGATACTTGGCCTGCGTTTATTATACACCGGCTGAGAATCAGCCCCCCCTGGCAATAGCTTCAATGGACAGCGATACAACCCAAACCCAACTCTTTCACTTTAATGTGCCAGCGTTGCCCCCTGTCCTATCTCTGCCCCAAACTGACACACAATTCTGTTACCTTACTAACTCAGTTTTACAGAAGAGTAACACAATTACTGCTAGAAGTAAAGCTACAGAGGAGAAAGGGTTAATACTGTGCCACACGTGTGTATCCCAGTTTGTTACATGCTATTATTCCCATCATTTAGTTATGAAGAATAGCCCCCAGTAATGTACAGAGGGGTAACAGCACAGAGTGGGATCCGCTCTCTGCTTGCCAATAACGTGCCAGGAATCAGCACCACTGCCAGATATTTGCAGCAATGGAAACGATATTAAACCCCAACGCTGCTCATATTCAGACAAAATCGCCGGTGCTGCTACCTATGGGATTCCCATTACTAGCCGGGCAGAGCAGTTTATATACGGCAGTACAAGCAGACAAACAAGTGCCCGTGCCCTGGGCCGAGCATAGATGGAGCACACAACTAGCAGCTTCATTCTAATTATACTATATTGTAGTTTGGGGCGTGTTTTGGGGAGACCTGCACCTTTTTCAAGCATCCTGGCAACACTAAAATAAAGTCTAAGCAAGCAGCATTCACCTGCTCTGTGTGTGCTCCTTCCCATTAATACTATGTACTATGTATATAAAACATTGCCTTAAGGTGGATGCAGGGTACTGGGAGTTGTAGCACCAAAGCCACTGGAGCTGCAGGACCATTCATGCGAGTTCCCCCAAGCACAGAAGGTTCCTGCACAGCAGCAGCGGAAGGTAACATAGGTTCAGCAGAACAAGATGGCATCAGTAGGGCAAGATGTTACCAACCTGCGTACCCACCTGCGTACCCACCCATGTACAGCTTTGTTTGGGTAGCGCCATTGTACCCTGTGCAGGAGCTGAACTAAGGGTTTTACTGTACTACTAATATTTCTATCCCATTCTTTTTCTCTCTTTCAAACCACTATTGGGATGCTAGGGAAAACTGGACCTAGCAACTAGCTGTCTGCTGAAATTCTCCCTAAATATGAATGGCAGCACCATGGGGCCCCCGAACAGTTTTATACTAAATGTATATAGGATTACCACTATACTGTACCCCTGATACCATCTTGCCTTACTATACTCCCTATCCCACAGATACACTCTGTTCCCCTGAGACCATCTTGCCTTACTATACTCACTATCCCACAGTTACACTCTGTACCCCTGATACCATCTTGCCTTACTATACTCACTATCCCACAGTTACACTCTGTACCCCTGATACCATCTTGCCTTACTATACTCACTATCCCACAGTTACACTCTGTACCCCTGATACCATCTTGCCTTACTATACTCACTATCCCACAGTTACACTCTGTACCGCTGAGACCATCTTGCCTTACTATACTCACTATGCCACAGTTACACTCTGTACCCCTGATACCATCTTGCCTTACTATACTCACTATCCCACAGTTACACTCTGTACCCCTGATACCATCTTGCCTTACTATACTCACTATCCCACAGTTACACTCTGTACCCCTGATACCATCTTGCCTTACTATACTCACTATCCCACAGTTACACTCTGTACCCCTGATACCCTCTTGCCTTACTATACTCACTATCCCACAGTTACACTCTGTACCGCTGAGACCATCTTGCCTTACTATACTCACTATGCCACAGTTACACTCTGTACCCCTGATACCATCTTGCCTTACTATACTCACTATCCCACAGTTACACTCTGTACCCCTGATACCATCTTGCCTTACTATACTCACTATCCCACAGTTATACTCTGTAACCCTGACATCATCTTGTCTTACTATACTTAAGAGGTCATATGACTTAATTGGTACCTAATGTGGTTAATATGTACCTAATGGGGCTATAAAACATACAGGGAGCCATAGATACAGAAATGAGGGCAACCAACCTACTATATACTGTAAGTATCTACTGTACTGTAATGATTGGAAGGAAGTAGAATATTGCTTTGCTCCAAAGGCCACAATGTAACAGCATGGCTAAAGCCCCTTCAGCAGCTCCGTATTATAATTATTCTTATTCTCTATAGCCGAACAGTCCCTCACTCTGCTGTGCTGTAACTATGCTAACTGTTCAGCAATAGCAACTAAGGATAATGAGAATACGGAGCTGCTGAAGCACAGATGGGTCAGTGAGCTCTAAAGAGAAATATGTGAGCCATAATGCGTCCCGCTCCCACTTTAATATGCCTTTCCCAGTGCCCCCTGTTTCTCACCCCAATGGGCTATGTGCCCAAAACCCCATAGCCAGTTTATCTGCAGTGCCAACATCATGTATAATGCCCACAGGGCACATAGCCAGTATATATGCAGTGCCAACATCATGTATAACGCCCAGCAGGGCACACAGCCAGTATTTATGCAGTGCCAACATTATGTATAATGCCCACAGAGCACACAGCCAGTATATATGCAGCACCAACATCATGTATAATGCCCACAGGGCACACAGCCAGTATATATGCCATGCCAACATCATGTATAATGCCCACAGGGCACACAGCCAGTATATATGCAGCGCCAACATCATGTATAATGCCCACAGGGCACACAGCCAGTATATATGAAGAGCCAACATCATGTATAATGCCCACAGGGAAAACAGCCAGTATATATGCAGTGCCAACATCATGTAAATGCCCACAGGGAACACAGCCAGTATATATGAAGAGCCAACATCATGTATAATGCCCACAGGGAAAACAGCCAGTATATATGAAGAGCCAACATCATGTATAATGCCCACAAGGCACACAGTCAGTATATATGCAGTGCCAATACCATCTATAATGCCCACAGGGCACACAGCCAGTATATATGCAGTGCCAACATCATGTAAATGCCCACAGGGAACACAGCCAGTATATATGAAGAGCCAACATCATGTATAATGCCCACAGGGAAAACAGCCAGTATATATGAAGAGCCAACATCATGTATAATGCCCACAAGGCACACAGTCAGTATATATGCAATGCCAATACCATCTATAATGCCCACAGGGCACACAGCCAGTATATATGCAGTGCCAACATCATGTATAATGCCCACAGGGCACACAGCCGGTATATATGCAGCGCCAACATCATGTATAATGCCCACAGGGCACACAGCCAGTATATATGCAGCGCCAACATCATGTATAATGCCCACAGGGAACACAGCCAGTATATATGCAGTGCCAACATCATGTATAAAGCCCACAGGGCACACAGCCAGTATATATGCAGTGCCAACATCATATATAAAGCCCACAGGGCACACAGCTAGTATATATGCTAAAATCTGGTGGACAAAATTGACCGCACTCATCCACCACAAAATGGACATATATGAAAAAATATGGACACCCTGGACCGAAAACCAAAACAATCGACCAACTAACCATATCTAAAAACGGACAATGCCAAGGGAAAATCCCAGACGCTAACTAAATAAAAGGAAAAAAAGAGAAAAGAAAAAAGACCACCCAGATGAAAACGGCAAGGCGAGAGTCCAAACCCCCCCCTTTACCTCTAACCCTCTATCCAACACCTATTCTACTTTCTTTAACCCCCGTTGTTCCACATATTTTGTATGCATCCTACTTTGTTGTAAAACAACTAATAAAAACAAAGTTTAAAAAAAAAAAACACTTTGGGTAAAGTTTTGTAAAATGGCCCCCCCTGGACCTGCTCCAGAAAAACCACTCTTTTTCAACTGCCCCATCGGTGATCGGGGTACACAGACTATTGCATGTGTCAGTTGGATCTCCCCCTCTGCTCTACATTTTGCAGCAAGTAGTCTGTAGGAACCTGAGCCCCTTCTCCCAAGGATTCTCCCTTCGTAAAGGATTCGGCCCAATACCGAACCCAATCCTAATTAGCATATGCTAATTAGGGTTTGGAAGGGTTAAATCTCAAAAAAATTTCAGCTTCCGTGTTTACATGTAAAAAAGTCACATGATTTTTCGGATTCGCATTTGGTCCGGCCAGGAACGTGGATTCGGCTGAATCTAAATCCTGCTGAAAAAGGCAGAATCTTGGTTGAATACTGAATCCTAGATTCGGTGCATCCCTAGAAAATACTGCCCTGATGGAAGGTGCCCAACACATGGGTATCATCTAGCATTTTAACCTTTTTGTGTTCTTACTGACATTCTATTCTAAACATTTACTAGATGTATGTGGGCAACAGAAAGAGTAGAGCCGTACCAATTTAGCAAGAAGTCTCACAATCTGAGAAGCACTGAGCCTTCCTAATATTACCTAAGGGATATACAATCTGAGCTGTAATTAGCATCGTTGTATGCCCATTAAAATGCTCCCAGATGTCTCTTTCTTGGAAATAATCCTTTGCCTAAATGGCTTACATGATCAATACCTCCCCCACCGATCAGATAATCCTGGTGCTGGATTTTGTTCCCAAATCTCTACAGATTTCCGTGCGTCATATGATTTGTCAGGAATCTATATTTGCCCAGGCAGCAAACACAGCAATATCGCTCACCTATTTTAGCTGAGGAAGAACGCCTAAGGGGCAAAACAGAGCCAGGCACCCCGCCGAGCTTTAGGCCTCCATTGCCTGCTGTAATCTGCTTCTTCTTGTGCTTGTGCCGTTTTAGCTGGTGTGCAGCCAGGGCTAGGGCGACCGTACCAAGAGCCGAGGCAAAAAGGACCTTTCGAAGACCAGGAGACAGCCTGAGTTGCAAGAATGTGGACTGCAAAGACAAAAAATATATAGATTCATTATAATAACCAGCTATGGATTTTGGAAAATAATACATGTGTCTTGTGACTTTGTGGCAAGCAAGACAAGGGTACTTCAAGGTCAAAGCTCCTAATGCCTTCCCACCCCAAGCATTCAGAAAGCAACAGCCTGAAATTATTATAGTTTTAAGTATCTGAAAGGGTCACAAAATGCAACTAAGTCAACTGTGCGGCCCAGCCTACGCCAGAAAACTGAGTGACATAAATGTACACAGACGAATAAAAAAGCGAACATAATCAGGGACATCTGGCTTGTGTGTCCAAAATAATGTGCCAAATAGTGTAGTGCTAGGGGCCCCCATGTCCTGCCTCTCCTATATGTACTTCTACCTCAGGGAACTGCTCGCAAATTCACCTGATTTGTTGCAGTCATGGGCGTCCACAGAAGGGGGCAAGAGGGGGCACTTGCCCCCCCCTGGAAAAGTAGCAAAAAAACCAAAAACCTTACTCCGTTTCTGCACTTTCCCCTCAAGCCCGTTTTTGCTGTGCTCCGATTGGATCTTTCTTCTTGTGGATTCACCAATCAGAGCACAGCTTCCTTGACAGACAGTAAAATTGACCAATCAGAGCACAGATGCACACAGGGATCGGGAGATTTTGCAAACTGGAAACAGAAATAAAGACTGAAAAGATGAATCTGCAGCTGTAACTTTACCTGAGAACCAACTCTCAACTTTTGCTGCAGTTTTCATCCCACAGGTACTATACAGTTCTAAAGAATCACTAGCTGACATTAAATTGTTTAATTTATAATCTATCCCCTACCCTAACACATGGAGGGTAAGTTAACTCTTTCCCTCTGAAAAAGCTCATTGTGTGTTTATATATGTGTTGTTGTTTTTTGCACTTACTATTTTTTTTTTTTTTTGTCATTGTTTTGTTCATTTTTAGTAAGTTACAGTGGGGCCAATGTTGTGTATCAGTGCCAGTGTTATAGTGCCAGGGCCTGAATATCTGCCATCAGTACCCACTGCTCCTCATGGCATATAATGTGCTGGGTTTGTAAATACGGACTGCATCTCACTGCATATAATGGGGAGTCAGTACCCACTGCCTTTCTTGCTATAAAACTAACATAAACACATCTAAAGGGGTGGTTCACTTTTAAGTTAACCTTTAGTATGTTATAAAATGGCCTATTCCTAGCAACTTTGCAATTGGTCTTCCTAATTAATTTTTTTGAATAATTTGCCTTTCTCTTCTGCCTCTATACAGATTTCAAATGGGGGCCAAAAAATATTGCTCTGCGAGGCTACAATTTTATTATTATTATAATTTTGTATTACTTATTTTTCCAAGTAGGCCCCTTAACTATTCATATTCCCATCTCTTGTTTAAATCACTACCTGGTTGCTAGGGTAAATAAGACCCTAGCAACCAGATAGCTGCTGAAATACCAAATGGAGAGCTGCTGAACAAAAAGCTAAATAACTGAAAAACCATTAAAAATAAAAGTGAATTCGAATGCGAACTACCCCTTTAAGCTAACTGATCCCAAACACAAATGTTTGCAGATCCCCTAACAGAAGTGCGCGTATGAATACTTTTACTACTAATACTAAACATTTTAGGGTAAAAAAAAAAAAGCACCCCCACCCGCACTTTTGTACAGTATCCCTGGGAGTCAGTGGGAACGGCAAGAGGTAGTTGGGAGGTTAACTTTTTACGTCAGCAGTGAATCCACTAAGTGTCACATTAGCTGTAGGTCAGTCTGTGTATGGGCCATATTTAGCCTCCCCTAGTATCATCCTGCAAAAAAAAAAAATATATATATATATTTATCTGTTGCAGGATGATGCTAGCTTACTTGCCCCCCCTTGGAAAATTTTCTGTGGACGCCCATGGTTGCAGTTGGTAACTCTGCTTGCATGTTAGCCCCTATGTCAGTGTTTTGTGCCAAAATTAGAATTGTTATTAGTGTTCCCAAATCTCCAGCTTTCAAATCCAGAACCCCCCTTGTAATTTGCATGGGGGATACGAGTGCCATTTATCATTTCACTTTCTCTTTCTGTACATCAGCAAACACAAAGCTTTATCTAATCCAGGAATCGAATGCGTGCCAAGAGAATGCAGACTTACCTGTCCAAAGGTTGTGTCCAAAAAAACTGGTATCTCTGCTACCGTCATGGCAAGGGCCTGAATGATGGACATCCCCTCTGCTCTCTGAAACGCCAAGGAAGCTAACTTAAACAAGATTTTTTTTCTTTTTATTTCAGAGCAGTAGCAGTAGTGTTATCCTTTTGGTCTCGCTAAGGCAAAGAACGTGGCACCTTCATGTGTCCCATCTTCCACCTGGAAAAAAAACCAAAACATTTCTGGTTATATATTGAACGCATTACGTAAATGTGTGTGTATATATATATATTCATGTAAATGCAGCCACTTGCTTTGACCTCTGCAGTTTCCAGGAGATGGGGTGCAGTGACAAAACTAAGGATGCACAAAACCACTACAATACCATATTGATCACTAGTGGCTCAACGGTTAGTATATTGCCTTGTAGTGCTGGGGGTTTGATTTTAACCTGGGCAATAACTGCAAGAATTTATATAATCTCTCTTCATTCGTAAACTGGCAATCTGTGGGTTCTGGCAAATGCCAGAGGGGCTTCTGTAAGATGCCATAGACTGTCACTATTTATTGGGCCTGTGGGGTTGTTTTTATTTTGAATCCCAATCCAGACCTGTCTCTGTGTGTTTCCTCAGGGCACTCTGCTTTCCTCCCACACCCCCAAAATATACTGGATGGCTAAATGGCCCTTGATAAAACTGACCCTAATATAATAAGGACTTTATAACTAGGGCAATGGTTGGCAAACTGTGGGTCTTGAGCCACAAGCGGCTCTTTAGCCCATTGAATTTGGTTCTTCCAGGTGCGGGTTCGCACATACAGCCATATATTTATTTAACCCCCTCTTTCTACCCCGTGTACCTGTACCAGCATTAGTGTGTAGCCATATATTTATTTAGCCCCCACTTTCTGCCCCGTGTACCTGTGCCAGCATTCAGCATTAGCGTGTAGCCATATATTTATTTAGCTCCCACTTTCTATCCCGTGTACCTGTGCCAGCATCAAGCATTATTGTGTAGTCATATATTTATTTAGCCCCCACTTTCTGCCCCGTGTACCTGTGCCAGCATCCAGCATTAGTGTGTAGCCATATATTTATTTAGCCCCCATTTTCTGCCCCGTGTACCTGTGCCAGCATCCAGCATTAGTGTGTAGCCATATATTTATTTAGCCCCCACTTTCTGCCCCGTGTACCTGTGCCAGCATCCAGCATTAGTGTGTGTCCATATATTTATTTAGCCCCCACTTTCCATCCCGTGTACCTGTGCCAGGATCCAGCATTAGTGTGTAGTCATATATTTATTTAGCCCCCACTTTCTATCCCGTGTACCTGTGCCAGGATCCAGCATTAGTGTGTGTCCATATATTTATTTAGCCCCCACTTTCTGCCCCGTGTACCTGTGCCAGGATCCAGCATTAGTGTGTAGTCATATATTTATTTAGCCCCCACTTTCTATCCCGTGTACCTGTGCCAGGATCCAGCATTAGTGTGTAACCATATATTTATTTAGCCCCCACTTTCCATCCCGTTGTACCGGTGCCAGCATCCAGCATTAGTGTGTAGCCATATATTTATTTAGCCCCCAATTTCCATCCCGTGTACCTGTGCCAGCATCCAGCATTAGTGTGTGTCCATATATTTATTTAGCCCCCACTTTCCATCCCGTGTACCTGTGCCAGGATCCAGCATTAGTGTGTAGCCATATATTTATTTAGCCCCCACTTTCTGCCCTGTGTACCTGTGTCAGCATCCAGCATTAGTGTGTAGCCATATATTTATTTAGCCCCCACTTTCTATCCCGTGTACCTGTGCCAGCATCAAGCATTATTGTGTAGTCATATATTTATTTAGCCCCCAGTATCTGCCCCGTGTTCCTGTGCCAGCATCCAGCATTAGTGTGTAGCCATTTATTTATTTAGCCCCCACTTTCTATCCCGTGTACCTGTGACAGCATCCAGCATTAGTGTGTAGCCACATATTTATTTAGCCCCCACTTTCTGCCCTGTGTACCTGTGTCAGCATCCAGCATTAGTGTGTAGCCATATATTTATTTAGCCCCCACTTTCTGCCCCGTGTACCTGTGTCAGCATCCAGCATTAGTGTGTAGCCATATATTTATTTAGCCCCCACTTTCTATCCCGTGTACCTGTGCCAGCATCAAGCATTATTGTGTAGTCATATATTTATTTAGCCCCCACTTTCTGCCCCGTGTTCCTGTGCCAGCATCCAGCATTAGTGTGTAGCCATATATTTATTTAGCCCCCACTTTCTGCCCCGTGTTCCTGTGCCAGCATCCAGCATTAGTGTGTAGCCATATATTTATTTAGCCCCCACTTTCTGCCCCGTGTACCAGTGCCAGCATCCAGCATTAGTGTGTAGCCATATATTTATTTAGCCCCCACTTTCTGCCCCGTGTACCTGTGCCAGAATCCAGCATTAGTGTGTAGCCATATATTTATTTAGCCCCCACTTTCTATCCCGTGTACCTGTGCCAGCATCCAGCATTAGTGTGTAGCCATATATTTATTTAGCCCCCACTTTCTATCCCGTGTACCTGTGCCAGCATCCAGCATTAGTGTGTAGCCATATATTTATTTAGCCCCCACTTTCTATCCCGTGTACCTGTGCCAGCATCCAGCATTAGTGTGTAGCCATATATTTATTTAGCCCCCACTTTCTATCCCGTGTACCTGTGCCAGCATCCAGCATTAGTGTGTAGCCATTTATTTATTTAGCCCCCAGTATCTGCCCCGTGTACCTGTGCCAGCATCCAGCATTAGTGTGTAGCCATTTATTTATTTAGCCCCCACTTTCTGCCCCGTGTACCTGTGCCAGCATTCAGCATTAGTGTGTAGCCATATATTTATTTAGCTCCCACTTTCTGCCCCGTGTACCTGTGCCAGCATTCAGCATTAGTGTGTAGCCATTTATTTATTTAGCCCCCACTTTCTATCCCGTGTACCTGTGCAAGCATCCAGCATTAGTGTGTAGCCATTTATTTATTTAGCCCCCACTTTCTATCCCGTGTACCTGTGCAAGCATCCAGCATTAGTGTGTAGCCATTTATTTATTTAGCCCCCACTTTCTATCCCGTGTACCTGTGCCAGCATCCAGCATTAGTGTGTAGCCATATATTTATTTAGCCCCCACTTTCTGCCCCGTGTACCTGTGCCAGCATCCAGCATTAGTGTGTAGCCATATATTTATTTAGCCCCCACTTTCTGCCCCGTGTACCTGTGCCAGCATCCAGCATTAGTGTGTAGCCATATATTTATTTAGCCCCCACTTTCTGCCCCGTGTACCTGTGCCGGCATCCAGCATTAATGTGTAGCCATATATTTATTTAGCCCCCACTTTCTGCCCCGTGTACCTGTGCCAGCATCCAGCATTACTGTGTAGCCATATATTTATTTAGCCCCCAGTATCTGCCCCGTGTACCTGTGCCAGCATCCAGCATTAGTGTGTAGCCATAAATTTATTTAGCCCCTACTTTCTATCCCGTGTACCTGTGCCAGCATCCAGCATTAGTGTGTAGCCATAAATTTATTTAGCCCCTACTTTCTATCCCGTGTACCTGTGCCAGCATCCAGCATTACTGTGTAGCCATATATTTATTTAGTCCCCACTTTCTATCCCCTATACCCATGCCAGCATCATGCATTAGTGTGTAGCCATATATTTATTTAGCCCCCAGTATCTGCCCCGTGTACCTGTGCCAGCATCCAGCATTAGTGTGTAGCCATATATTTATTTAGCCCCCACTTTCTGCCCCGTGTACCTGTGCCAGCATCCAGCATTAGTGTGTAGCCATATATTTATTTAGCCCCCACTTTCTGCCCCGTGTACCTGTGCCAGCATCCAGCATTAGTGTGTAGCCATATATTTATTTAGCCCCCACTTTCTGCTCCGTGTACCTGTGCCAGCATCAAGCATTAGTGTGTAGCCATATATTTATTTAGCCCCCACTTTCCATCCCGTGTACCTGTGCCAGCATCCAGCATTAGTGTGTAGCCATATATTTATTTAGCCCCCACTTTCTGCCCCGTGTACCTGTGCCAGCATCCAGCATTAGTGTGTAGCCACATATTTATTTAGCCCCCACTTTCTGCCCTGTGTACCTGTGTCATCATCCAGCATTAGTGTGTAGCCATATATTTATTTAGCCCCCACTTTCTATCCCGTGTACCTGTGCCAGCATCAAGCATTATTGTGTAGTCATATATTTATTTAGCCCCCAGTATCTGCCCCGTGTTCCTGTGCCAGCATCCAGCATTAGTGTGTAGCCATATATTTATTTAGCCCCCACTTTCTGCCCCGTGTACCTGTGCCAGAATCCAGCATTAGTGTGTAGCCATATATTTATTTAGCCCCCACTTTCTGCCCCGTGTACCTGTGCCAGAATCCAGCATTAGTGTGTAGCCATATATTTATTTAGCCCCCACTTTCTGCCCCGTGAACCTGTGCCAGCATCCAGCATTAGTGTGTAGCCATATATTTATTTAGCCCCCACTTTCTATTCCGTGTACCTGTGCCAGCATCCAGCATTAGTGTGTAGCCATTTATTAATTTAGCCCCCAGTATCTGCCCCGTGTACCTGTGCCAGCATCAAGCATTAGTGTGTAGCCATTTATTTATTTAGCCCCCACTTTCTGCCCCGTGTACCTGTGCCAGCATCCAGCATTAGTGTGTAGCCATATATTTATTTAGCTCCCACTTTCTGCCCCGTGTACCTGTGCCAGCATTCAGCATTAGTGTGTAGCCATATATTTATTTAGCCCCCACTATCTGCCCCGTGTACCTGTGCCAGCATCCAGCATTAGTGTGTAGCCATTTATTTATTTAGCCCCCACTTTCTGCCCCGTGTACCTGTGCCAGCATTCAGCATTAGTGTGTAGCCATATATTTATTTAGCTCCCACTTTCTGCCCCGTGTACCTGTGCCAGCATTCAGCATTGGTGTGTAGCCATATATTTATTTAGCCCCCACTATCTGCCCCGTGTACCTGTGCCAGCATCCAGCATTAGTGTGTAGCCATTTATTTATTTAGCCCCCACTTTCTATCCCGTGTACCTGTGCCAGCATCCAGCATTAGTGTGTAGCCATTTATTTATTTAGCCCCCACTTTCTGCCCCGTGTACCTGTGCCAGCATCCAGCATTAGTGTGTAGCCATATATTTATTTAGCCCCCACTTTCTATCCCCTATACCTGTGCCAGCATCCAGCATTAGTGTGTAGCCATATATTTATTTAGCCCCCACTTTCTGCCCCGTGTACCTGTGCCAGCATCCAGCATTACTGTGTAGCCATATATTTATTTAGCACCCACTTTCTATCCCCTATACCCGTGCCAGCATCCAGCATTAGTGTCTAGCCATATATTTATTTAGCCCCCAGTATCTGCCCCGTGTACCTGTGCCAGCATCCAGCATTACTGTGTAGCCATATATTTATTTATCCCCCAGTATCTGCCCCGTGTACCTGTGCCAGCATCCAGCATTACTGTGTAGCCATATATTTATTTAGCCCCCACTTTCTATCCCCTATACCCGTGCCAGCATCCAGCATTAGTGTCTAGCCATATATTTATTTAGCCCCCAGTATCTGCCCCGTGTACCTGTGCCAGCATCCAGCATTACTGTGTAGCCATATATTTATTTAGCCCCCACTTTCTATCCCCTATACCCGTGCCAGCATCCAGCATTAGTGTCTAGCCATATATTTATTTAGCCCCCACTTTCTGCCCCGTGTACCTGTGCCAGCATCCAGCATTAGTGTGTAGCCATAAATTTATTTAGCCCCTACTTTCTATCCCGTGTACCTGTGCCAGCATCCAGCATTAGTGTGTAGCCATATATTTATTTAGTCCCCACTTTCTATCCCCTATACCCATGCCAGCATCCAGCATTAGTGTGTAGCCATATATTTATTTAGTCCCCACTTTCTATCCCCTATACCCGTGCCAGCATCCAGCATTAGTGTCTAGCCATATATTTATTTAGCCCCCAGTATCTGCCCCGTGTACCTGTGCCAGCATCCAGCATTAGTGTGTAGCCATAAATTTATTTAGCCCCTACTTTCTATCCCGTGTACCTGTGCCAGCATCCAGCATTAGTGTGTAGCCATATATTTATTTAGTCCCCACTTTCTATCCCCTATACCCATGCCAGCATCAAGCATTAGTGTCTAGCCATATATTTATTTAGCCCCCAGTATCTGCCCCGTGTACCTGTGCCAGCATCCAGCATTAGTGTGTAGCCATAAATTTATTTAGCCCCTACTTTCTATCCCGTGTACCTGTGCCAGCATCCAGCATTAGTGTGTAGCCATATATTTATTTAGTCCCCACTTTCTATCCCCTATACCCATGCCAGCATCAAGCATTAGTGTCTAGCCATATATTTATTTAGCCCCCAGTATCTGCCCCGTGTACCTGTGCCAGCATCAAGCATTAGTGTGTAGCCATATATTTATTTAGCTCCCACTTTCTGCCCCGTGTACCTGTGCCAGCATCCAGCATTAGTGTGTAGCCATATATTTATTTAGCCCCCACTTTCAATCCCGTGTACCTGTGCCAGCATCCAGCATTAGTGTGTAGCCATATATTTATTTAGCTCCCACTTTCTGCCCCGTGTACCTGTGCCAGCATCCAGCATTAGTGTGTAGCCATATATATAGCCCCCACTTTCAATCCCGTGTACCTGTGCCAGCATCCAGCATTAGTGTGTAGCCATATATTTATTTAGCCCCCACTTTCAATCCCGTGTACCTGTGCCAGCATCCAGCATTAGTGTGTAGCCATATATTTATTTAGCTCCCACTTTCTGCCCCGTATACCTGTGCCAGAATCCAGCATTAGTGTGTAGCCATATATTTATTTAGCCCCCACTTTCTGCCCCGTGTACCTGTGCCAGAATCCAGCATTAGTGTGTAGCCATATATTTATTTAGCCCCCACTTTCTGCCCCGTGTACCTGTGCCAGCATCCAGCATTAGTGTGTAGCCATATATTTATTTAGCCCCCACTTTCTATCCCGTGTACCTGTGCCAGCATCCAGCATTAGTGTGTAGCGATATATTTATTTAGCCCCCACTTTCTATCCCGTGTACCTGTGCCAGCATCCAGCATTAGTGTGTAGCCATATATTTATTTAGCCCCCACTTTCTGCCCCGTGTACCTGTGCCAGCATTCAGCATTAGTGTGTAGCCATATATTTATTTAGCCCCCACTATCTGCCCCGTGTACCTGTGCCAGCATCCAGCATTAGTGTGTAGCCATTTATTTATTTAGCCCCCACTTTCTATCCCGTGTACCTGTGCAAGCATCCAGCATTAGTGTGTAGCCATTTATTTATTTAGCCCCCACTTTCTATCCCGTGTACCTGTGCCAGCATCCAGCATTAGTGTGTAGCCATATATTTATTTAGCCCCCACTTTCTGCCCCGTGTACCTGTGCCAGCATCCAGCATTAGTGTGTAGCCATATATTTATTTAGCCCCCACTTTCTGCCCCGTGTACCTGTGCCAGCATCCAGCATTAGTGTGTAGCCATATATTTATTTAGCCCCCACTTTCTATCCCCTATACCTGTGCCAGCATCCAGCATTAGTGTGTAGCCATATATTTATTTAGCCCCCACTTTCTGCCCCGTGTACCTGTGCCAGCATCCAGCATTACTGTGTAGCCATATATTTATTTAGCACCCACTTTCTATCCCCTATACCCGTGCCAGCATCCAGCATTAGTGTCTAGCCATATATTTATTTAGCCCCCAGTATCTGCCCCGTGTACCTGTGCCAGCATCCAGCATTACTGTGTAGCCATATATTTATTTAGCCCCCAGTATCTGCCCCGTGTACCTGTGCCAGCATCCAGCATTACTGTGTAGCCATATATTTATTTAGCCCCCACTTTCTATCCCCTATACCCGTGCCAGCATCCAGCATTAGTGTCTAGCCATATATTTATTTAGCCCCCAGTATCTGCCCCGTGTACCTGTGCCAGCATCCAGCATTAGTGTGTAGCCATAAATTTATTTAGCCCCTACTTTCTATCCCGTGTACCTGTGCCAGCATCAAGCATTAGTGTGTAGCCATATATTTATTTAGTCCCCACTTTCTATCCCCTATACCCGTGCCAGCATCCAGCATTAGTGTGTAGCCATATATTTATTTAGCCCCCAGTATCTGCCCCGTGTACCTGTGCCAGCATCCAGCATTAGTGTGTAGCCATATATTTATTTAGCCCCCACTTTCTGCCCCGTGTACCTGTGCCAGCATCCAGCATTAGTGTGTAGCCATATATTTATTTAGCTCCCACTTTCTATCCCGTGTACCTGTGCCAGCATCCAGCATTAGTGTGTAGCCATATATTTATTTAGCCCCCACTTTCCATCCCGTTTACCTGTGCCAGCATCCAGCATTAGTGTGTAGCCATATATTTATTTAGCCCCCACTTTCTGCCCCGTGTACCTGTGCCAGCATCCAGCATTAGTGTGTAGCCACATATTTATTTAGCCCCCACTTTCTGCCCTGTGTACCTGTGCCAGCATCCAGCATTAGTGTGTAGCGATATATTTATTTAGCCCCCACTTTCTATCCCGTGTACCTGTGCCAGCATCCAGCATTAGTGTGTAGCGATATATTTATTTAGCCCCCACTTTCTATCCCGTGTACCTGTGCCAGCATCCAGCATTAGTGTGTAGCCATATATTTATTTAGCCCCCACTTTCAATCCCGTGTACCTGTGCCAGCATCCAGCATTAGTGTGTAGCCATATATTTATTTAGCCCCCACTTTCTATCCCGTGTACCTGTGCCAGCATCCAGCATTAGTGTGTAGCCATATATTTATTTAGCCACCAGTATCTGCCCCGTGTACCTGTGCCAGCATCCAGCATTAGTTTGTAGCCATTTATTTATTTAGCCCCCACTTTCTGCACCGTGTACCTGTGCCAGCATTCAGCATTAGAGTGTAGCCATATATTTATTTAGCTCCCACTTTCCATCCCGTGTACCTGTGCAAGGATCCAGCATTAGTGTGTAGCCATATATTTATTTAGCCCCCACTTTCCATCCCGTGTACCTGTGCCAGGATCCAGCATTAGTGTGTAGCCATATATTTATTTAGCCCCCACTTTCTGCCCCGTGTACCTGTGCCAGCATCCAGCATTAGTGTGTAGCCATATATTTATTTAGCCCCCACTTTCTGCCCCGTGTACCTGTGCCAGCATCCAGCATTAGTGTGTAGCCATATATTTATTTAGCCCCCACTTTCTGCCCCGTGTACCTGTGCCAGAATCAAGCATTAGTGTGTAGCCATATATTTATTTAGCCCCCACTTTCTGCCCCGTGTACCTGTGCCAGCATTCAGCATTAGTGTGTAGCCATATATTTATTTAGCCCCCAGTATCTGCCCCGTGTACCTGTGCCAGCATCAGGCATTAGTGTGTAGCCATATATTTATTTAGATCCCACTTTCTGCCCCGTGTACCTGTGCCAGCATTCAGCATTAGTGTGTAGCCATATATTTATTTAGCCCCCACTTTCTATCCCGTGTACCTGTGCCAGCATCCAGCATTAGTGTGTAGCCATATATTTATTTAGCCCCCAGTATCTGCCCCGTGTACCTGTGCCAGCATCAGGCATTAGTGTGTAGCCATATATTTATTTAGCTCCCACTTTCTGCCCCGTGTACCTGTGCCAGCATTCAGCATTAGTGTGTAGCCATATATTTATTTAGCCCCACTTTCTGCCCCGTGTACCTGTGCCAGCATCAGGCATTACTGTGTAGCCATATATTTATTTAGCTCCCACTTTCTGCCCCGTGTACCTGTGCCAGCATTCAGCATTAGTGTGTAGCCATATATTTATTTAGCTCCCACTTTCTGCCCCGTGTACCTGTGCCAGCATTCAGCATTAGTGTGTAGCCATATATTTATTTAGCTCCCACTTTCTGCCCCGTGTACCTGTGTCAGCATCCAGCATTAGTGTGTAGCCATATATTTATTTAGCCCCCGCTTTCTATCCCGTGTACCTGTGCCAGCATCCAGCATTAGTATGTAGCCATAAATATATTTAACCCCCACTTTCTATCCCGTGTACCTGTGCCAGCATCCAGCATTAGTGTGTAGCCATATATTTATTTAGCCCCCACTTTCTATCCTGTGTACCTGTGCCAGCATCCAGCATTAGTGTGTAGCCATATATTTATTTAGCCCCCACTTTCTCTCCCGTGTACCTGTGCCAGCATCTAGCATTACTGTGTAGCCATATATTTATTTAGCTCCCACTTTCTGCCCCGTGTACCTGTGCCAGCATCAGGCATTAGTGTGTAGCCATATATTTATTCAGCCCCCAGTATCTGCCCCGTGTACCTGTGCCAGCATCAGGCATTAGTGTGTAGCCATATATTTATTTAGCCACCAGTATCTGCCCCGTGTACCTGTGCCAGCATCCAGAATTAGTTTGTAGCCATTTATTTATTTAGCCCCCACTTTCTGCCCCGTGTACCTGTGCCAGCATTCAGCATTAGAGTGTAGCCATATATTTATTTAGCTCCCACTTTCCATCCCGTGTACCTGTGCAAGGATCCAGCATTAGTGTGTAGCCATATATTTATTTAGCCCCCACTTTCCATCCCGTGTACCTGTGCAAGGATCCAGCATTAGTGTGTAGCCATATATTTATTTAGCCCCCACGTTCCATCCCGTGTACCTGTGCAAGGATCCAGCATTACTGTGTAGCCATATATTTATTTAGCTCCCACTTTCCATCCCGTGTACCTGTGCAAGGATCCAGCATTAGTGTGTAGCCATATATTTATTTAGCCCCCACTTTCTGCCCTGTGTACCTGTGTCAGCATCCAGCATTAGTGTGTACCCATATATTTATTTAGCCCCCACTTTCTGCCCCGTGTACCTGTGCCAGCATCCAGCATTAGTGTGTAGCCATATATTTATTTAGCCCCCACTTTCTGCACCGTGTACCTGTACCAGCATTAGTGTGTAGCCATATATTTATTTAGCCCCCACTTTCTGCACCGTGTACCTGTACCAGCATTAGTGTGTAGCCATATATTTATTTAGCCCCCACTTTCTATCCCGTGTACCTGTGCCAGCATCCAGCATTAGTGTGTAGCCATATATTTATTTAGCCCCCACTTTCTGCCCCGTGTACCTGTGCCAGCATCCAGCATTAGTGTGTAGCCATATATTTATTTAGCCCCCACTTTCTGCCCCGTGTACCTGTGCCAGAATCCAGCATTAGTGTGTAGCCATATATTTATTTAGCCCCCACTTTCTGCCCCGTGAACCTGTGCAAGCATCCAGCATTAGTGTGTAGCCATATATTTATTTAGCCCCCACTTTCTGCCCCGTGTACCTGTGCCAGCATTCAGCATTAGTGTGTAGCCATATATTTATTTAGCCCCCAGTATCTGCCCCGTGTACCTGTGCCAGCATCAGGCATTAGTGTGTAGCCATATATTTATTTAGATCCCACTTTCTGCCCCGTGTACCTGTGCCAGCATTCAGCATTAGTGTGTAGCCATATATTTATTTAGCCCCCACTTTCTATCCCGTGTACCTGTGCCAGCATCCAGCATTAGTGTGTAGCGATATATTTATTTAGCCCCCACTTTCTATCCCGTGTACCTGTGCCAGCATCCAGCATTAGTGTGTAGCCATATATTTATTTAGCCCCCACTTTCAATCCCGTGTACCTGTGCCAGCATCCAGCATTAGTGTGTAGCCATATATTTATTTAGCCACCAGTATCTGCCCCGTGTACCTGTGCCAGCATCCAGCATTAGTTTGTAGCCATTTATTTATTTAGCCCCCACTTTCTGCCCCGTGTACCTGTGCCAGCATTCAGCATTAGAGTGTAGCCATATATTTATTTAGCTCCCACTTTCCATCCCGTGTACCTGTGCAAGGATCCAGCATTAGTGTGTAGCCATATATTTATTTAGCCCCCACTTTCCATCCCGTGTACCTGTGCCAGGATCCAGCATTAGTGTGTAGCCATATATTTATTTAGCCCCCAGTATCTGCCCCGTGTACCTGTGCCAGCATCCAGCATTAGTGTGTAGCCATATATTTATTTAGCCCCCACTTTCTGCCCCGTGTACCTGTGCCAGCATCCAGCATTAGTGTGTAGCCATATATTTATTTAGCCCCCACTTTCTGCCCCGTGTACCTGTGCCAGAATCAAGCATTAGTGTGTAGCCATATATTTATTTAGCCCCCACTTTCTGCCCCGTGTACCTGTGCCAGCATTCAGCATTAGTGTGTAGCCATATATTTATTTAGCCCCCAGTATCTGCCCCGTGTACCTGTGCCAGCATCAGGCATTAGTGTGTAGCCATATATTTATTTAGCTCCCACTTTCTGCCCCGTGTACCTGTGCCAGCATTCAGCATTAGTGTGTAGCCATATATTTATTTAGCCCCACTTTCTGCCCCGTGTACCTGTGCCAGCATCAGGCATTACTGTGTAGCCATATATTTATTTAGCTCCCACTTTCTGCCCCGTGTACCTGTGCCAGCATTCAGCATTAGTGTGTAGCCATATATTTATTTAGCTCCCACTTTCTGCCCCGTGTACCTGTGCCAGCATTCAGCATTAGTGTGTAGCCATATATTTATTTAGCTCCCATTTTCTGCCCCGTGTACCTGTGTCAGCATCCAGCATTAGTGTGTAGCCATATATTTATTTAGCCCCCGCTTTCTATCCCGTGTACCTGTGCCAGCATCCAGCATTAGTATGTAGCCATAAATATATTTAACCCCCACTTTCTATCCCGTGTACCTGTGCCAGCATCCAGCATTAGTGTGTAGCCATATATTTATTTAGCCCCCACTTTCTATCCTGTGTACCTGTGCCAGCATCCAGCATTAGTGTGTAGCCATATATTTATTTAGCCCCCACTTTCAATCCCGTGTACCTGTGCCAGCATCCAGCATTAGTGTGTAGCCATATATTTATTTAGCCCCCACTTTCTATCCCGTGTACCTGTGCCAGCATCCAGCATTAGTGTGTAGCCATATATTTATTTAGCCACCAGTATCTGCCCCGTGTACCTGTGCCAGCATCCAGCATTAGTTTGTAGCCATTTATTTATTTAGCCCCCACTTTCTGCCCCGTGTACCTGTGCCAGCATTCAGCATTAGTGTGTAGCCATATATTTATTTAGCCCCCACTTTCCATCCCGTGTACCTGTGCCAGGATCCAGCATTAGTGTGTAGCCATATATTTATTTAGCCCCCACTTTCTGCCCCGTGTACCTGTGCCAGCATCCAGCATTAGTGTGTAGCCATATATTTATTTAGCCCCCACTTTCTGCCCCGTGTACCTGTGCCAGCATCCAGCATTAGTGTGTAGCCATATATTTATTTAGCCCCCACTTTCTGCCCCGTGTACCTGTGCCAGCATCCAGCATTAGTGTGTAGCCATATATTTATTTAGCCCCCACTTTCTGCCCCGTGTACCTGTGCCAGAATCAAGCATTAGTGTGTAGCCATATATTTATTTAGCCCCCACTTTCTGCCCCGTGTACCTGTGCCAGCATTCAGCATTAGTGTGTAGCCATATATTTATTTAGCCCCCAGTATCTGCCCCGTGTACCTGTGCCAGCATCAGGCATTAGTGTGTAGCCATATATTTATTTAGATCCCACTTTCTGCCCCGTGTACCTGTGCCAGCATTCAGCATTAGTGTGTAGCCATATATTTATTTAGCCCCCACTTTCTATCCCGTGTACCTGTGCCAGCATCCAGCATTAGTGTGTAGCCATATATTTATTTAGCCCCCAGTATCTGCCCCGTGTACCTGTGCCAGCATCAGGCATTAGTGTGTAGCCATATATTTATTTAGCTCCCACTTTCTGCCCCGTGTACCTGTGCCAGCATTCAGCATTAGTGTGTAGCCATATATTTATTTAGCCCCACTTTCTGCCCCGTGTACCTGTGCCAGCATCAGGCATTACTGTGTAGCCATATATTTATTTAGCTCCCACTTTCTGCCCCGTGTACCTGTGCCAGCATTCAGCATTAGTGTGTAGCCATATATTTATTTAGCTCCCACTTTCTGCCCCGTGTACCTGTGCCAGCATTCAGCATTAGTGTGTAGCCATATATTTATTTAGCTCCCACTTTCTGCCCCGTGTACCTGTGTCAGCATCCAGCATTAGTGTGTAGCCATATATTTATTTAGCCCCCGCTTTCTATCCCGTGTACCTGTGCCAGCATCCAGCATTAGTATGTAGCCATAAATATATTTAACCCCCACTTTCTATCCCGTGTACCTGTGCCAGCATCCAGCATTAGTGTGTAGCCATATATTTATTTAGCCCCCACTTTCTATCCTGTGTACCTGTGCCAGCATCCAGCATTAGTGTGTAGCCATATATTTATTTAGCCCCCACTTTCTCTCCCGTGTACCTGTGCCAGCATCTAGCATTACTGTGTAGCCATATATTTATTTAGCTCCCACTTTCTGCCCCGTGTACCTGTGCCAGCATCAGGCATTAGTGTGTAGCCATATATTTATTTAGCCCCCAGTATCTGCCCCGTGTACCTGTGCCAGCATCAGGCATTAGTGTGTAGCCATATATTTATTTAGCCCCCAGTATCTGCCCCGTGTACCTGAGCCAGCATCAGGCATTAGTGTGTAGCCATATATTTATTTAGCCCCCAGTATCTGCCCCGTGTACCTGTGCCAGCATCAGGC
The DNA here is from genome assembly GCF_000004195.4 of Xenopus tropicalis. Taxonomy (NCBI): domain Eukaryota; kingdom Metazoa; phylum Chordata; class Amphibia; order Anura; family Pipidae; genus Xenopus; species Xenopus tropicalis. Next base: position 19,746,411 of record NC_030684.2, read on the forward strand.
ATTAGTGTGTAGCCATATATTTATTTAGATCCCACTTTCTGCCCCGTGTACCTGTGCCAGCATTCAGCATTAGTGTGTAGCCATATATTTATTTAGCCCCCACTTTCTATCCCGTGTACCTGTGCCAGCATCCAGCATTAGTGTGTAGCCATATATTTATTTAGCCCCCACTTTCCATCCCGTGTACCTGTGCAAGGATCCAGCATTACTGTGTAGCCATATATTTATTTAGCTCCCACTTTCCATCCCGTGTACCTGTGCCAGCATCCAGCATTAGTGTGTAGCCATATATTTATTTAGCTCCCACTTTCTGCCCCGTGTACCTGTGTCAGCATCCAGCATTAGTGTGTAGCCATATATTTATTTAGCCCCCACTTTCTATCCCGTGTACCTGTGCCAGCATCCAGCATTAGTGTGTAGCCATATATTTATTTAGCCCCCACTTTCTTCCCCGTGTACCTGTGCCAGCATCCAGCATTAGTGTGTAGCCATATATTTATTTAGCCCCCACTTTCTATCCCGTGTACCTGTGCCAGCATCCAGCATTAGTGTGTAGCCATATATTTATTTAGCCCCCACTTTCTATCCCGTGTACCTGTGCCAGCATCCAGCATTAGTGTGTAGCCATATATTTATTTAGCCCCCACTTTCTCTCCCGTGTACCTGTGCCAGCATCCAGCATTAGTGTGTAGCCATATATTTATTTAGCCCCCACTTTCTGCCCCGTGTACCTGTGCCAGAATTCAGCATTAGTGTGTAGCCATATATTTATTTAGCCCCCACTTTCTGCCCGTGTACCTGTGCCAGCATCCAGCATTAGTGTGTAGCCATATATTTATTTAGCCCCACTTTCTGCCCCGTGTACCTGTGCCAGCATCCAGCATTAGTGTGTAGCCATATATTTATTTAGCCCCCACTTTCTATCCCGTGTACCTGTGCCAGCATCCAGCATTAGTGTGTAGCCATATATTTATTTAGCCCCCACTTTCTGCTCCGTGTACCTGTGCCAGCATCCAGCATTAGTGTGTAGCCATATATTTATTTAGCCCCCACTTTCCATCCCGTGTACCTGTGCCAGCATCCAGCATTAGTGTGTAGCCATATATTTATTTAGCCCCCACTTTCTGCCCCGTGTACCTGTGCCAGCATCCAGCATTAGTGTGTAGCCATATATTTATTTAGCCCCCACTTTCTGCCCCGTGTACCTGTGTCATCATCCAGCATTAGTGTGTAGCCATATATTTATTTAGCCCCCACTTTCTGCCCCGTGTACCTGTGCCAGCATCCAGCATTAGTGTGTAGCCATATATTTATTTAGCCCCCACTTTCTGCCCCGTGTACCTGTGCCAGCATCCAGCATTAGTGTGTAGCCATATATTTATTTAGCCCCCACTTTCTGCCCCGTGTACCTGTGCCAGATCCAGCATTAGTGTGTAGCCATATATTTATTTAGCCCCCACTTTCTGCCCCGTGTACCTGTGCCAGCATCCAGCATTAGTGTGTAGCCATATATTTATTTAGCCCCCACTTTCTGCCCCGTGTACCTGTGCCAGCATCCAGCATTAGTGTGTAGCCATATATTTATTTAGCCCCCACTTTCTGCCCCGTGTACCTGTGCCAGCATCCAGCATTAGTGTGTAGCCATATATTTATTTAGCCCCCACTTTCTGCCCCGTGTACCTGTGCCAGCATCAAGCATTAATGTGTAGCCATATATTTATTTAGCCCCCAGTATCTGCCCCGTGTACCTGTGCCAGCATCCAGCATTAGTGTGTAGCCATATATTTATTTAGCCCCCACTTTCTCTCCCGTGTACCTGTGCCAGCATCCAGCATTAGTGTGTAGCCATATATTTATTTAGCCCCCACTTTCTGCCCCGTGTACCTGTGCCAGCATCAAGCATAAATGTGTAGCCATATATTTATTTAGCCCCCACTTTCTATCCCCTATACCTGTGCCAGCATCCAGCATTAGTGTGTAGCCATATATTTATTTAGCCCCCACTTTCTGCCCCGTGTACCTGTGCCAGCATCAAGCATTACTGTGTAGCCATATATTTATTTAGCCCCCACTTTCTATCCCCTATACCCGTGCCAGCTTCCAGCATTAGTGTCTAGCCATATATTTATTTAGCCCCCAGTATCTGCCCCGTGTACCTGTGCCAGCATCCAGCATTACTGTGTAGCCATAAATTTATTTAGCCCCCACTTTCTATCCCCTATACCCGTGCCAGCATCCAGCATTAGTGTCTAGCCATATATTTATTTAGCCCCCACTTTCTATCCCGTGTACCTGTGCCAGCATCCAGCATTAGTGTGTAGCCATATATTTATTTAGCCCCCACTTTCTATCCCGTGTACCTGTGCCAGCATCCAGCATTAGTGTGTAGCCATATATTTATTTAGCCCCCAGTATCTGCCCCGTGTACCTGTGCCAGCATCCAGCATTAGTGTGTAGCCATATATTAATTTAGCCCCCAGTATCTGCCCCGTGTACCTGTGCCAGCATCTAGCATTAGTGTGTAGCCATATATTTATTTAGTCCCCACGTTCTGCCCGTGTACCTGTGCCAGAATCCAGCATTAGTGTGTAGCCATATATTTATTTAGCCCCCAGTATCTGCCCCGTGTACCTGTGCCAGCATCAGGCATTAGTGTGTAGCCATATATTTATTTAGCTCCCACTTTCTGCCCCGTGTACCTGTGCAAGCATTCAGCATTAGTGTGTAGCCATATATTTATTTAGCTCCCACTTTCTGCCCCGTGTACCTGTGCCAGCATTCAGCATTAGTGTGTAGCCATATATTTATTTAGCTCCCACTTTCTGCCCCGTGTACCTGTGTCAGCATCCAGCATTAGTGTGTAGCCATATATTTATTTAGCTCCCACTTTCTGCCCCGTGTACCTGTGTCAGCATCCAGCATTAGTGTGTAGCCATATATTTATTTAGCCCCCGCTTTCTATCCCGTGTACCTGTGCCAGCATCCAGCATTAGTGTGTAGCCATATATTTATTTAGCCCCCACTTTCTATCCTGTGTACCTGTGCCAGCATCCAGCATTAGTGTGTAGCCATATATTTATTTAGCTCCCACTTTCTGCCCCGTGTACCTGTGTCAGCATCCAGCATTAGTGTGTAGCCATATATTTATTTAGCTCCCACTTTCTGCCCCGTGTACCTGTGTCAGCATCCAGCATTAGTGTGTAGCCATATATTTATTTAGCTCCCACTTTCTGCCCCGTGTACCTGTGTCAGCATCCAGCATTAGTGTGTAGCCATATATTTATTTAGCCCCCGCTTTCTATCCCGTGTACCTGTGCCAGCATCCAGCATTAGTGTGTAGCCATATATTTATTTGGCCCCCACTTTCTATCCCGTGTACCTGTGCCAGCATCTAGCATTAGTGTGTAGCCATATATTTATTTAGCTCCCACTTTCTGCCCCGTGTACCTGTGCCAGAATCCAGCATTAGTGTGTAGCCATATATTTATTTAGCCCCCAGTATCTGCCCCGTGTACCTGTGCCAGCATCAGGCATTAGTGTGTAGCCATATATTTATTTAGCTCCCACTTTCTGCCCCGTGTACCTGTGCCAGCATTCAGCATTAGTGTGTAGCCATATATTTATTTAGCCCCCACTTTCTATCCCGTGTACCTGTGCCAGCATCCAGCATTAGTGTGTAGCCATATATTTATATAGCCCCAGCTTTCTGCCCCGTGTACCTGTGCCAGCATCTAGCATTAGTGTGTAGCCATATATTTATTTAGCTCCCACTTTCTGCCCCGTGTACCTGTGCCAGCATTCAGCATTAGTGTGTAGCCATATATTTATTTAGCCCCCACTTTCTATCCCGTGCACCTGTGCCAGCATTCAGCATTAGTGTGTAGCCATATATTTATTTAGTTCCCACTTTCTGCCCCGTGTACCTGTGCCAGCATCCAGCATTAGTGTGTAGCCATATATTTATTTAGCCCCCACTTTCTATCCCGTGTACCTGTGCCAGCATTCAGCATTAGTGTGTAGCCATATATTTATTTAGCTCCCACTTTCTGCCCCGTGTACCTGTGCCAGCATTCAGCATTAGTGTGTAGCCATATATTTATTTAGATCCCACTTTCTGCCCCGTGTACCTGTGCCAGCATTCAGCATTAGTGTGTAGCCATATATTTATTTAGCTCCCACTTTCTGCCCCGTGTACCTGTGCCAGCATTCAGCATTAGTGTGTAGCCATATATTTATTTAGATCCCACTTTCTGCCCCGTGTACCTGTGCCAGCATCCAGCATTAGAGTGTAGCCATATATTTATTTATCCCCCACTTTCTATCCCGTGTACCTGTGCCAGCATCCAGCATTAGTGTGTAGCCATATATTTATTAAGCTCCCACTTTCTGCCCCGTGTACCTGTGCAAGCATTCAGCATTAGTGTGTAGCCATATATTTATTTAGCCCCCACTTTCTGCCCCGTGTACCTGTGCCAGCATTCAGCATTAGTGTGTAGCCATATATTTATTTAGCCCCCACTTTCTGCCCCGTGTACCTGTGCCGGCATCCAGCATTAGTGTGTAGCCATAAATATATTTAACCCCCACTTTCTGCCCTGTGTACCTGTGCCAGCATTCAGCATTAGTGTGTAGCCATAAATATAATTAACCCCCACTTTCTGCCCCGTGTACCTGTGCCAGCATCCAGCATTAGTGTGTAGCCATAAATATATTTAACCCCCACTTTCTGCCCTGTGTACCTGTGCCAGCATTCAGCATTAGTGTGTAGCCATATATTTATTTAGCTCCCACTTTCTGCCCCGTGTACCTGTGCCAGCATCCAGCATTAGTGTGTAGCCATATATTTATTTAGCTCCCACTTTCTATCCCGTGTACCTGTGCCAGCATCCAGCATTAGTGTGTAGCCACATATTTATTTAGCCCCCACTTTCTGCCCTGTGTACCTGTGTCAGCATCCAGCATTAGTGTGTAGCCATATATTTATTTAGCCCCCACTTTCTGCCCTGTGTACCTGTGCCAGCATCAAGCATTATTGTGTAGTCATATATTTATTTAGCCCCCAGTATCTGCCCCGTGTTCCTGTGCCAGCATCCAGCATTAGAGTGTAGCCATATATTTATCTAGCCCTCACTATCTGCCCGGTGTACCTGTGCCAGCATCCAGCATTAGTGTGTAGCCATATATTTATTTAGCCCCACTTTCTGCCCCGTGTACCTGTGCCAGCATCCAGCATTAGTGTGTAGCCATATATTTATTTAGCCCGCACTTTCTGCCCCGTGTACCTGTGCAAACATCCAGCATTAGTGTGTAGCCATATATTTATTTAGCCCCACTTTCTGCCCCGTGTACCTGTGCCAGCATCCAGCATTAGTGTGTAGCCATATATTTATTTAGCCCCCACTTTCTGCCCCGTGTACCTGTGCCAGCATCCAGCATTAGTGTGTAGCCATATATTTATTTAGCCCCCACATTCTATCCCGTGTACCTGTGCCAGCATCCAGCATTAGTGTGTAGCCATATATTTATTTAGCCCCCACATTCTATCCCGTGTACCTGTGCCAGCATCCAGCATTAGTGTGTAGCCATATATTTATTTAGCCCCCACATTCTATCCCATGAACCTGTGCCAGCATCCAGCATTAGTGTGTAGCCATATATTTATTTAGCCCCCACATTCTATCCCATGAACCTGTGCCAGCATCCGGCATTAGTGTGTAGCCATATATTTATTTAGCCCCCACTTTCTATCCCGTGTACCTGTGCCAGCATCCAGCATTAGTGTGTAGCGATATATTTATTTAGCCCCCACTTTCTATCCCGTGTACCTGTGCCAGCATCCAGCATTAGTGTGTAGCCATATATTTATTTAGCCCCCACTTTCTATCCCGTGTACCTGTGCCAGCATCCAGCATTAGTGTGTAGCCATATATTTATTTAGCCCCCACTTTCTATCCCGTGTACCTGTGCCAGCATCCAGCATTAGTGTGTAGCCATATATTTATTTAGCCCCCAGTATCTGCCCCGTGTACCTGTGCCAGCATCCAGCATTAGTGTGTAGCCATTTATTTATTTAGCCCCCACTTTCTGCCCCGTGTACCTGTGCCAGCATTCAGCATTAGCGTGTAGCCATATATTTATTTAGCTCCCACTTTCTGCCCCGTGTACCTGTGCCAGCATCCAGCATTAGTGTGTAGCCATATATTTATTTAGCCCCCACTATCTGCCCCGTGTACCTGTGCCAGCATCCAGCATTAGTGTGTAGCCATTTATTTATTTAGCCCCCACTATCTGCCCCGTGTACCTGTGCCAGCATTCAGCATTAGTGTGTAGCCATATATTTATTTAGCTCCCACTATCTGCCCCGTGTACCTGTGCCAGCATCCAGCATTAGTGTGTAGCCATTTATTTATTTAGCCCCCACTTTCTATCCCGTGTACCTGTGCCAGCATCCAGCATTAGTGTGTAGCCATATATTTATTTAGCCCCCACTTTCTGCCCCGTGTACCTGTGCCAGCATCCAGCATTAGTGTGTAGCCATATATTTATTTAGCCCCCACTATCTGCCCCGTGTACCTGTGCCAGCATCCAGCATTAGTGTGTAGCCATTTATTTATTTAGCCCCCACTTTCTATCCCGTGTACCTGTGCCAGCATCCAGCATTAGTGTGTAGCCATATATTTATTTAGCCCCCACTTTCTATCCCCTATACCTGTGCCAGCATCCAGCATTAGTGTGTAGCCATATATTTATTTAGCCCCCACTTTCTGCCCCGTGTACCTGTGCCAGCATCCAGCATTACTGTGTAGCCATATATTTATTTAGCCCCCACTTTCTATCCCCTATACCCGTGCCAGCATCCAGCATTAGTGTGTAGCCATATATTTATTTAGCCCCCAGTATCTGCCCCATGTACCTGTGCCAGCATCCAGCATTAGTGTGTAGCCATATATTTATTTAGCCCCCACTTTCTATCCCGTGTACCTGTGCCAGCATCCAGCATTAGTGTGTAGCCATATATTTATTTAGCTCCCACTTTCTATCCCGTGTACCTGCGCCAGCATCAAGCATTATTGTGTAGTCATATATTTATTTAGCCCCCAGTATCTGCCCCGTGTTCCTGTGCCAGCATCTAGCATTAGTGTGTAGCCATATATTTATTTAGCCCCCACTTTCTATCCCGTGTACCTGCGCCAGCATCAAGCATTATTGTGTAGTCATATATTTATTTAGCCCCCAGTATCTGCCCCGTGTTCCTGTGCCAGCATCCAGCATTAGTGTGTAGCCATATATTTATTTAGCCCCCACTTTCTGCCCCGTGTACCTGTGCCAGCATCCAGCATTAGTGTGTAGCCATATATTTATTTATATATTTATTTTTATATATATTTATAATTTATCTTTGTTTGACAGGCTTTTTAGTCCTTGCAGTACTGTTCTGTCTATTCTAGTTCTGTTTGTTCCCATCAATGCCCATCTCCAAGCATTTATGCTTGGGACAATTGTTTGCCTTTGTAGGTGCCAATGATGTCACTGCCATACGAGGTGACAATAGGGTTGTCATTTTTGCTATCACCTGGTTTTTGGCAGGTTTAGAATACACAAAAGGGGGGGTTGTGGTTGCACCCCAAGGCTAAGTCAAATATACCAGTACAATGAAAGTGCAACTGATCTTGCCATGTTACTACAAACATAGAAAAGGAGGGGATTATTGGTCAATGCACATTCCCTGGCCCCTTGCTTCACAAGCCTTTTTAGCATTTATACAAGTGTGTGTATTTGTTTTTGTTTTTTTAAAAAAAAGGGGGGGGGGGTTCTATTTACAAAGTTACACCCTCACACCTGTCCATTTAATTTTTGTCTTATGACTTTTAAAAATGGGTGTTGGTCTTGGTAATCTCTCTTCTATAAATGCTGAGACCAATGCCCTGGTCTGGAGACACTTTTCCAAGAAATGCTACTATGTAGGAAGGTTCCAACCTATAAAAAATATAACTGGAAGTAAATATTTATGATATGTGGCTTACTGTAACATCCTGTCTAGATTTGAACTAGGAACCCACTACTTGCTGTGCAGTTTAATTGCCTCTAGCCTATTTGAGTGGACTGCTGGGTTCTTGGTTCACTTCAATAATAGCCCTAGTTTTCCAGGCAGGAATAATGGCTATAGGTGCTCTCTATTTTCCCACACCTGTTGTAAATCTCCAATTATCATGTCTGTAGATCCCTAGTCTCAGTTCCTTCCACACCCATTATAGGTCTATCTAGCATAATTCCTGGGTGCGCATTCAGTTCTGTCCCTTGCCTGTATCTTGACTTCGACTGAACTCTGCCTGGACTGACCCCCTTTGCCTGCTTTACATCTCATCTGGATACTGATTTTGTTGTGCACTACGGTTCTGGTTTTGATCTGGCCTGCCTGACTCTGATTCTAGTAAGCTGCCTCAGTCTTCCTCCTACAATCTGGTTCATTTGCTCGCTCAGAACCTTGGCAAATGTTCTAGGTTTTGGGTTACCGATCATGACACTTACCAATTTTATGATTATAACTTTGTAACTAAAACCCCCTGGTGCTTGGAATACATGCCCTGGCATAGATACTAAATTACTTGTGAAACAGGGGACTGGGCAATGTACATGGATCAATCCTCTGCCTTTTCTATGCTTGTAGCTAATTTGACCAGATCACTTGCACCTCCATTGCACTGGTACATTATACTAAGCCTTGGAGTGCTCCCACAACCCCCCTTTTTGTGAATTATTTTGAGTTATTCTGTTGGAAGTATGGCCAAACGTCCATACAGTTGTAGCACCTCCAGTCCCCTCCCTTTTGGTAGCCTCACTCAGGCCTTACACAGTAGAATTTTTACAAGATGGAAAAAAAAGCAGACAAATGCTATATGCTATATAAACCCCCCAGAGTTACAAAACATGTAGCCTGAAAGAAGGTTAATACATTAACAAAAAGAAAAAAAAAACAGAAATAGCCAAAGAAATGCCCTAGGGTTTCGAATGTAACCAGCTGCCCAGGATATTTTCTTCATCTTTGGGGGTCATTTATCCGCATTCGAATTTTTTTGTTTGAGTTTTTTGAAACCACAATGAAACTCATTTTCATTATTGTCAGTCATTTATTAGAAAATCCAAATTTAAAAAGCACAAACGGAAAGACCACATATTTCCCATTTTAATTAAATTAAAAAATGTTGCAATTTGTCTAGGGAAACTCCTCATTAACTTCTACAGAAAATCCACAGCTTTTAGATGTACAGGTATGGGACCCGTTATCCATAATGCTCGGGACCTGGGGTTTTCCAGATAAGGGGTCTTTCTGTATTTCAGATCTCCTACCTTTAGTCTGCTAAAAAAAATGTAAAAAGTAATTAAACCCAATAGGATTGCTCCAATAAGGTTAATTATATCTTAGTTGGGATCAAGTACAGGTACTGTTTTATTATTACAGAGAAAAGGGAATCATTTAACCATATAATAAACCCAATAGGGCTGTTCTGCCCCCAATAAGGGGTAATTATATCTAAGTTGGGATAAGGTACAGGTACTGTTTTATTATTACAGAGAAAAGGGAATCATTTAACCATATAATAAACCCAATAGGGCTGTTCTGCCCCCAATAAGGGGTAATTATATCTAAGTTGGGATAAGGTACAGGTACTGTTTTATTATTACAGAGAAAAAGGGAATACTTTTTAAAAATGTGAATTATTTGATTAAAATGGAGTCTATGGGAGATGTAATTTCTGTAATTTGGAACTTTCTGGATAATAGGTTTCCATATAAGGGGTCCCATACCTGTATTAGTGGTTTTTGTGCAAAAATGCATGCTTTTTTCCCATGAAAAATTTGAGTTTTAGCTAAAAAAAAAAAAAAAACAATAAATCATGGAAAAAATATGAAAGCTAATAAATTCCCCTCTTAATACAATTTGATATTTCTGTTATGTTTTTGGAAAGTAATATACATGTATTTTGCAGGTCATTTTTTACTGAGAAAAAAGTCTGGGAAGAATCTTCCACTAAATATTATAGGAAACATGGTCTGCCATCAGGCCTGGAGATGTCAAGAGCTTGATAACATTCTGATTTCTTTAACTTTTTCATTGCAACTAATGTACCTTATGGATGGGCCTTTTTGGTGGTGTCCCATGTTGGGGGGGGTTGTAAGGGACTACTTATTTGTTTTCAGGGCCAGAACTAGGGGGAGGCAGAAGAGGCAGCTGCCTAGGGTGCAAACAATGGGGGACGCCAGGCATGTACCTCTCCTGCCTACCCCTAGTCCGTGCTTCCTTTTAATGGCTTCCCCACTTGTCATTGCAGAGTAATGATCCCCCCCATGGCACACACATGGCGGTGAGGTTGCTGACGCAAGGTGGCTGACTGGGTTGCCAAAGGTGCCCAGTCGGCTTGGCCCTTCCCTGACAGGTAGAGTCCATTCAGGGCCCTGTGAGTTCTGATGGGGGCCCTGGTTCTAAGGATGCTTTTGTTTGTTTTTATGTGAATCAGTAAGGGCGAGCTTGATTGGTCACAAGTCTCACCATGCAGCCAAACACTATCACATATGTACCTGAGTATGTGATTGGCTGCCAGTTACTGGCATACCATGCATTATGACTGTGTGCAGCTCTGATTGGCTGAAAGCTGTTAGGGAAGGTGACTTCATGTCTCGTGACAGTGACAGTTATTTCATTTCTGGTTTCAGAGGTAAGTGCAGCAGATACCAACACTGGGGCAGGGGGGCATATTAAAAACAACAATACAAGGGGCAATTTGGGGTGGTTTGGCACCAGTGATTTATAGTAGCTTGGGGAGTAGGGCCACAATTGCCCCTTTGGCTCCAAAACTCCCCAAATTGGCCCCCCATTGCCTCCTTTTGCCTGGGCAGATGCTTGTCATGAAGCTGTCCATTGGAAATGTCAGTTTGTCTTTCCAAATTACATTTGCTTGACAAGCAGGAAAAGGGGATTCATTTTAGGCAACTTTGCATTTCCCCCAAAAAGCATCCATGGGGGTACAGGGGGTACAACTTCAGGGGGGACAAACCAATGATGGGGTCTAAAACCTGGACTACAATTCCCAGCATCCTCTGTGGTTATAGTTCTAGGGCAATGTGTGTTTGGTGTTTCTTGTTTACTTGTTGCTGCTTTTGAACTGTTAAGCCATTTACTCTGCCTCTCTTTAGCAGTTAATACCAAATGTCATTTGGTTACTAGAGTCCCAATCATCCTAGCAACAGTTATTGGTCTCAGCACTAGAGTGGATGGTGGGTAAGGGAAGCCATGAGAAGAAAGACAATAGCACAAATCAGAATTAATGCCTAAAATAAGGATCCCTTGTGTTATGGGTGAAGGGGAACTTATCAGAGCAGGGCGGGTTATGAGAAGCCCCCATTGAGCAGGAAACATATTCAGTAGCGCAGTACCACTGGGAATGATACAGAAAGGGAACCCCAGTATGTATGGCTATGAATGGCAGAGAGGGCCCGACTCACAAGAGCTTACAGTCTCTTCTCTCTATCTCTCTCCCCATAAAGTGAAATATCCGAGCGATTTAAGCGATTTGAGCGACTCGAGCGATTTTCAGTGACTCCCAGCGACAAAGAAAAAGATAAAGAAGACGACGCAGAAAAGTCTTTTTAAAGACTAAAACTTCCATCAAGAGCAGAAGAACAAGAAGAAGAAGAAGAGGAAGAAGAAGAACCTGCCGGTCCCTTGTGGGTCATCTGGTAAGGAACCTGTATTTTCCCCTCTGGAATATGTATTATATAGTAGATGAGGTTAAAAAAAGATACACATTCATGAAGTTTAACCTTTTTGCCTAAATAAAACCTGTATAACTGTTGGCTGATCCAGAGGAGGGTGGGGGCCCTGACAGGAATAATGGTCTGATTTCTGCACCAAATCAAATGGGAAGAGATTGCTTGGAAATGGGCAGGATCTGGGGGGGGCAAGGGCTTGTGTTAGTGTAATGGAACAGGCCTGGGTAGGGCGGGGGTACAAGCAAACTATATACATAAGGCTTTGTTTTTAATTGGAACCCCAGTTTCTGGTTGAAAAGGCTTATTATTAAAAAAGGAGTAAATGTGCTGCTGTTATTACAGTACCCCTATATCTGTTCTTTATTGTGTTTATTTGGGGTCTGTATTTTAATATTACATCTTTAAATTAACTCTAACCTTCCCAAATCTCTATTTTATATTACAGGGGCAGCAGAGATGGGCATGAGTGCCAGTAGCAGGCAGTACTATGAGTACCGCTATGGAAAGGTAAGCGCCCCTAGTGGTAATAAATACACATTGCTGTGCTATTTGGGCTAATTGTCACTCTCATTATTATCACTGGGATTAAACTTAATGTCTTCTTGTTTCCTGCATTTCTCTAGATCTCATGGTGGATCCCCCCTCATCTGGATGTCTTCGAGATCAGGGATTTTGAGGATCCACGCGCAGGCCCCTATTTGGAGGGCATTAGGGGCCAGATAACGGGTGACATCAAGATGGCCCTGTACGATCTGTGGATGGCAAGGGATTGCATTAAAATAACAAAATGGTGGCGATTCCTTCTCAAGGCCGAGTTCCGAGGGGACTATAAATATATTAAAGCCCACCTAAAAGGCCTCTATAAAGAACTAGAGGCTGTCAACAAGGCCATCCTGATGCGGGACAACGAGAGATATTAAGGTGCCGTATAAAATCTATGCTTTTCTCTCATCTTTCTATGGCCCTTCAAACATATTGGAAAAGGCACCTACTGACAGCACCACTACCAATTTCCTGGGTACCAAGTACAGTTGCACCTCTGTCTAGGTACCCTCATTAGCAGTAGGTAAGAACAACCGAATTCTACCAGCTGTGCCTCCACTACTGCCCAACACATTCCACCAGTGGTGCTACCCCTTCCAGCCGCCACTATTCCACCTGCGGTGCCCCCTACTCAATCCATTATATGGTTTTATACATAACAGCACCCTTAAGCCACAAAGTCATTTGCATTCCTTTTCACTCCACCTCTCAGGCTGCAGAAGCCGGGGTCTGCAGGCTGCCTGGGGTCCAATGGAATGCTGTATTCACCTTGTGGCTTATAGGTTCTCTGTGTATGCTGCCATATTGCTTCCCCCTCTTCTACCACCAGCGGTGGCCCCCTGCTTACACTGCAGTTCCAACAGCAGTGCCTCCCCTTTATTCCTTTTCACTCCATCCCTCAGACTGCAGAAGCCGGGGTCTGCAGGCTGCCTGGGGTCCAATGGAATGGAAAGGAATGCACTATTCATCTAGCAGCTTAATGGTGGCCATGTGTATTCTGCTTATTCCCTGTTGTTTCCATCACTCCCATTTCCTTTAAGTATGGCGCATTGATCCTGGGAGCAAATCCGATTGCCGTTGAGGAGTCAGGAAGGAATTTTTCCCTCTAATGAAGCAGATTGGCCAAAGCTTCTCAGAGGTTTTTTTGCCTTCCTCAGGACCAATAAAAAAGCGCAATGTATTATCTTTATCAACAATAAAGCTGTGACTTACACAGATTTACCACCAAGCGGCTCTATGTGTTTTATTTTGGTAACTGGGCTCATTTGACAGGGGTAACACATTGAAGGGGAGGGAGTGGGAGAACTCCTTGTGCGGGTATGGCTGCTCCCCAGAGCATTCTCATACTGGGCTCACAAACTGAGGTTCTAATGGGCATTCTTGGGATCCTCCCACCATTCCCCATCATGGCATGAAGGCTGTATGCTCAGTGCCCCCCACTGGCACATACAGGCATGAAAAAGCTGAGGGTATAGATAAGATCATTTATAAAAGAAACAAGAATTGAATGTGATACTGACATGTGAATGTATCAAAGAGCAAATCCTTATAAAAGGGAAATAAAAACAGACGTCTGTGACTGTTTCTCACTGCATAGAGATATTGCCCATATTGTAATATACTTAGTATGAGGAATGGATCCCATTCACCCACAGTCTGGCTCATCCGGTGCCCCCCCATAGGGAATGTAATGCACATGAGCTCTGCTCTTCCCTCACTCTCCAACCCTGAGCCCCAATCACTGAAGGGTAAAATGCATTATACAATATTCATTGGGCAGATGAGAAGGTACCTGTGGGTACAAAGCCTAAACCAGTCCCTGTAGGGTTACTATGGCACCATTTTGCCTGGGTACACAGAATATTAGCAGGTGAGCAATAATGACATTATGGAACCCCCATACTGAGGGGAAGGGAAATCCTTCTGATTTCTGACACACAGGTAACTCTTTTATATGTGTCAAATCCATTCGCATTTCATAATATATGGATCCCTAGTCCTGCCGGTGCCATCTGAACCAGGTGCGTGTGAATGAGGATAAAGGTACCAGGAAGCAGCAGCGGGCAGAACCCCTGTGGCACCGTGCCTTATACAAGAGCAGAATAAAGAGCTTCCAAGCTTTGCTGGATACAAACACCAGCATGGGGAGACATTACAACGGTTCTGGGGCCTCAGGGAAGTTACATATAGAACTTGCCCCTGAGCGTCTGCAAAATCTGGGTGCCCAGCCTAGTCTCCTAGTAGCACCCACACAATAATCTGATACATTGCTGCACTGTAGGGACATTCAGCATCCAATCATGTTTATCTTCTGCTGTATAATATTAAAGGGGTTGCTCACCTTTGAGTTAATGTTCACTATAATGTAGAGAGAAATATTCTCAAATAATTTGCCATTGGTCTTTATTTTTATTATTTGTACTTTTTAAATTATTTAAATTTTTGTTCAACAACTCAGCAGTTTGCAGTTACAACAGCTATCTGGTTGCTGGGATCCAAATTACCTTAGCAACTAGAAAGTGGTTTGAATGAGAAACCGATATATGAATAGAAGAGGACCTGAACAGAAAAATAAAATTATAAAAAGTAACAATAACAATAAAACTGTAGCCTCACAGAGCAATTGCTTTTTGGGCTGATGGGGTCAGTGACCCCCATTTGAAAGCTGCAAAGACTTTGAAGAGGGAGGCAAATAATTAAAAACTACAAGAAATAATTAAAGAAATCGAAAAGTTGCTTAGAATTGGCCATTGTGTAACATGCTAAAACTTAAATTAAAGATGAACCACCCCTTTAACCAGACCAGGAGGAGAAAGCAACAGACCCAAAGAAACTTTGCAGTTGGTCGCTGTTTTTTCAATATTTGTAGCAGCAGACAGGAGGCAGGTACAGAGTGCACCATAGGTCAGATATAGAATCACTGACAAGTTCCCAGTAACATGAAATAAAGTCTCACAGCCTCTTATTGGCACCTAAAGAACCCATCTACAAACCTGCAGTCTGGGCTCACAGGGAGCAAGCAGCGGGGAAAGCAGCAATGAATACACATGCACCCACTCTCATGAAACCACTCAAAATACAGATGTGTGTGTGGCTCTTTATTGGATGAGACTGTCATTTCTCACAACCTCTAATGTTTTAGCTTAAAGGCCACCTATCATAGCAACATCGATCCCTTACCGGAGGAGTGGGTTATAAGAGCCCACACAACGGTCGGAGGCAAATAATATTTTAGCCAGAAAACGCTTTTGACATAAGAACAGGCAAGTAATTGGCTGATCCTGTGTCACATGTACAAGTGCATAATGTGCTGACTGGGACTCTCCCCATTATGCACATGAGTAATTCTCAACATGGCGGCAGGACGCTTCCTAGGGGCAATATCTGCCCAAAATAGTATTGTCCCCAAACCAGAATGAATGTGATTAGCCCACACGTTGGGCAGATTAATATATATTTCAATGATAGGTGCCCTATAAGTGAGCTGCCTATAGCAGAGGGTAGGGATACATGTGTAGAACTATACAAATACCAGCCGGGGATAACTACTTACCAGCACGGCCTGTCTCTCCTTGGATGCACTTGTGCTCAAGCTCTTCTACTCACTCCTTCAGCTCCACTCTCCCCTCCATCAGGGCAGCAGACTGGAGATAAAATCAGATGAAAGCTCCATGTTACAACATCATATCTCCCACACACCCTCCTGTACAAGATCAAACAACCAAAAATGAATTCCAGGGTTTACTGAGCTGTTTAATGCCCAATATACATGGATCAATAGCATATAAAGGCCCCACAATGAAAAGAAACTTATGTACAAATAAGCACCTTCAACGCATTGTGGCATAAGAGCCTAAAAAAGTATGATATATATTCACAAAGGACACATTTTCCAAAGGTTAAAATGGGTAGATATATCTTTCTACTTTCTCGGATGGCAATTCAGCATCTCAAATGACCAAGGCGTAGGGCTGTAAAATGGGCTGTGCATTAAAAAATAAGGCCTCAGTTCTTAACTCAGGAGTGAAAAGGAAATACGGCTGTAACTCACCCTTAAAAAGAAATATTTAGTCATTTTCAGTATGGCAAAGTCCCCAAATGCTACTTCTGGCATTCACCACTTACAGCCCCCCCCAACCAAACAACCCCATAAGCAAACATTGCTTGACTAAATGATGCTTATTTACATGCTTGTGTTTAAATACATTTCTCAAAAAATAAAGACAACGCTTAACCAACACAATGTAACTCCAAGTCAATCACATGTTTGTGGCGGTAATGTGACAAAATGTGGAAAAGTTCAAGGGGGCCGAATACTTTTGCAAGCAACTGTATATGCAGCGCCAACATCATGTATAATGCCCACAGGGCACACAGCCAGTATATATGCAGCGCCAACATCATGTATAATGCCCACAGGGCACACAGCCAGTATATTTGCAGCGCCAACATCATGTATAATGCCCACAGGGCACACAGCCAGTATATATGCAGTGCCAACATCATGTATAATGCCCAAATAATATATTATGCCAACAGAAAGCAAAGTAAAAACACATGTACATTTCATAGCTGATGCCCTTGAATATATAGTGAAGGGAAAAGAAGAGCAAGTTGGTGGCACAGTGGCACTTTGAGGCTGGGAAAGAAGCGTGACAGAGAAAGAAGGTTACGTTTGGTGGGAGAGGTGGAAAGGAGTTATCAGAATAGCGGTCAGGGAAACAGGGAGTTTAAAGGGAGGGCACTGGGGATTTAGAGAGAAGGTGGCATTGGAGTTGGTAGGGGGCAGAGGCAGAGGGGGCTGAAGAGAGACAGCAGGGAGCAAACACACTGCTAAGGGTTAATATAGAGGGATTTCTCTCCATACTCACCCCCTGCAGCTCCTCTCTGATCCTCCTTCTCTCCTGCTCATGGTATGTGCCCCCACCTGTATAGTCTGGCCAGAAATGGGCCCCTACCCTGATGTACCGATCCATTAACTCCGCACATGCTGGTACGATCCTTGGAAAAAGGGGAATAAACATTCCATTAACTCCACACATACTGGAAAGATCCTCAGAAAATGGACAATAAGAATTCCATTAACTCTGCACATGCCAAAATGTTGTTGGAAGATGGGGAATAAGCAGTCCATTAACTCCAGAAATGCCTGGAAGATTGGGAAATGGGAAATGAACACTTTGTTAACACCACATAAAATACACTAATTATACACACAGTGAGAAGCAGCGAGAACCATAGCTTCAAATCCATTAAATACACTGATCTCTGAAACCCCAGACCCCTTACCCTTCCAAAAAGCAGGTCTCCTGTAGGCTGCCTTATGTTGTACCTGAAGATCTCAGCATGATAGAGTTCAGAAAGGGCTCAGAAATCTTTTGTTCCTAAATGTTCTCAGTATCTCCACCTTGTGGTAGGCAGGAGAATAGCACCCAAGCAGGAGAAACCCCTATAGCTCTTATGAGACTTGGGCCCTAGTGCCTATTGGTGCCTACATACCGATATAAAAACTAAAAAAATATATATATATTAGTTGGTCCAAGAATAAAAATGGAAATGGTAGAGTGAATTATTTGCAATGTAAAAAGTGTAATTCAGAAATAAAGTACCCCATACCTATCAAGTCGGAATCCTTTTAGTAGTATAAATGAGGTGCCAACTAGTGATGAGTGAATATGTCCTGTTTCACCAAAAATTAGCAAACCGGTAATTCTTGACATGCAGACGTGATGTATTTTTACGCAGGCAACTTTTTTTCGTACAACACAACGATTTTTGTTGCACACAACTCTTTTCATTTGTTGTGCAAGTTATTTTTTCTCACTCAAAAAACATTTAATCCTTTTACTGCCAATGACGTGCGCCGTATGTTGTTTGGCAGATAAAGTTCTCTCTGGAGAGGCGCTGCAGAGGGTTTCTAGCGATGACAGCCCCCTGGGGAACGAGCCAGGCGGGCTGTCATGTCGGCTCTGTGACGTGATTGTCGCACTATCGCATCACGTCTGCTGCTTGATGCCGCTTCCTTCTTCCCAGCGCCGGCCCACTGACTTCCTGCACATGGAGGACTAGGACTGTAGCACCGCGGACCAGGCATGCTTCAGGACAGGTAAGGGTGATTTTTTTTACACACACTTACACACACTTACACACACATACATACAGCACACAATTTAGATATTCAGATATTCTGACCACTAATTACGCTGTCATGTGACTTATTTTGTTGTTTCACTGATTTGCACAATTTTTGTTGTTCTGTTGCATTTTTTATCCCTGTATTAGTGTTCCTGATCTGTTTTTAGCATAGCTATGCCGTGTGTAACTTTGGTGAAGAAAAATAACTTTACCTATTTTCAATTCATCAGAATGTGTACTTTCCAAAAATATATGGTTTTCTGGGGGGATCTGTGTATAGTTAGGGGGGTTACAGCACATAATACGCTGACAGGGGGCTCTGTGTGCAAAAGCTGGGTTGGCAGACGAGAAATCCATATGCACCAAAATACAACTGATTTGGAAAGTCCCATGTCTCCTGAACGTGCCAATACCAAATACCAAAAAGAAATGCAACGAACAACAGTGCAAGTGTAAAACTGCAATAAAATCACAAAAATGAAAGACAATTGGGCAAATCAATGAAATAACAAAATGAATTATTTCCCAGCGTCGTTAGTGGTCAGAATACGTGCCTGGCAGGAAAAGCGCTAAGGGAAGACCCTCAGGTGCGTATAACTTTCTGTTGAATCTGGCGGCAGAACTAAAGGGCAGAACATTTCTCTGCAGGGATCGGCGCAGCCACAGGACAGCCGGACCCTCGGCACCTGAACCAGTTGGTGTGGCTAAGTAATAATACAGCACAATGTAATGTAAAGGGTAAGTTCACCTTCGAAGCAGAACAAAAGTTGGTCCACCTAAAAGTTAACTTTTAGTGGGTCATAAAATCTTCTGTTCTCATCAAGTTTTAGAGCAAAACAACATGGGAGCAGGGTCTGGGGGCCTCGGCACAGGAGCGGAAACCATGAGGGAGCGAATTTAAATCCATGTGGGCATAACATCACAGCATTACACATTTAATATTATCCCCCTGTCCTATGGCTGCGCCTGTAATTCTGGTAACATCAAAACTTTTTCTACCTTCAGATTTAGATTGTGCTGCTATTCATACAGTAGCGCCTCGGCCACACACCTCCTGCACAATGTCCAATAGCACTGCCCCAGCACGGCCATGTACAGCTTTGTCTGCGTAGCGCGTTGTGATATTGTGCAGGAGTTGCGTGGCGTAGGCAGAACTGTATGAATTGCAGCACCAACTAAATCGGAAGGTACAAAAAGCTTTTATATCAGCAGAGTTGTGCAGCCGTTGGGCAGGGGGATACATCTCATTGGGTAACGCTGTGCTGATGTCCCTGCGTATTTACAATCGCTCACTCCTGGTTTCAGTTTGGGGATTTTGGTGGTGTGTACTGGGCTCTCCTGAATAGCTGCGAGTTGGGCACAAGCTACACAGGGCTGGTAAAAATGGGCCTGCAAAAATGAAAGGTGAGAGCTTAAGAGGCCAAAGGCAAGAGGAGAGGTGTTAGGCACTAACATAGGGGGAGATGGAAAAAATAATACCAGCAAGAAATGGAAGCAGAAAGGGCCGCTAACGCCCATATGCATAGGATTGCCAAAGTATCTGGCCTATAGCATCACAATAGTGCATACAAGTTGTCCCGCAGGGCACTACAGCTACTGCAAAATCAATACATTTACTGTATTTTATGTAGCGCAAAGTGACAAAATATACATTTACCTTAGAAATCCGTCCAAAATGGGCACTTATGGGTAGTTATGTCTTACAACTCAAAACTTACATTTTACAGCACCCTGTCTCCCATATGTCATTAGGTAACAAGGATAAAAAAAGGAAATTAAAAAAACAGCACATTTTTTGCTCGCCCAGTGAGATCAGCGGGCAGAAATGCAGTTCAAGGATGAGGGAACACGGAAGGTTTGCTCAACTGCTCTGTTTTTTTTGCAGGCTAAGAAAGCGGATCCACACCCTTACGCACCTCTGTAAAACTGCATTGAGAAGTACAGAATCCTCCTTCCCCGAGCAGGGATCGGCGTGAAAACACCAAAGCAGGAGTTTTTGGGCAGATGCAGTTTTACTGAGGTGCAGAAATACGGAAGGGATTCTCACCCTGCAGAAAAAACGCAGACTAAGAGAAAACGCTCCGTGTACCTTCGGCCTAAATTGTTTCACTGAGAATAAAATCTATTGTAATGAATTGGCCGTCTTAATACCCACCCACCTCTGTGCATTCAGTGCCAACACTCTATTGTATAGAGCCGCCGCAGTAAGAGAAGCGGTTGATGTAAATACGTACCAGCTAGGCTCACTGCTCGGGAAAGATTTTGCCCCATTCTGATTTCGGCACATTTGCTGCAGGCAGTTGTTTATTCAGATGGCGCGAGCGCCCCTCAGTGCCATACACAGAGCTTGATACGGCTGCCTGATGCACTTTTACTCAGTTGCCAAATACTGTAGCTCCTTCCAAGTCATTGTTGGTCTCGGTGGTTTCTCTCGTTTTCTTTTGCTTCCATGATAAACAAATAAAGAAATAAAATTTCAGAAAACAACTTCAATGTAGGACTTGTGGGTCAGTAATGAAGAGAATAGGGCAGGGGTTTGAAGACTTGGGCAAGTTACTAGAACTAAATGACCTTAGCAACCAGTGACCAGTTTGAATGAGAGGCTGGAATATGAATAGGAGAGGACCCGAATAGAAAAAACTTCAGCTTCACAGAGCAACCAGTTGCTGGACGCTGGGGTACGTGACCCCCATTTGAAAGCTGCAAAGAGTTGGAAGAAGAAAAAGACAAATAGAATATAAAAAAATGAATAATTAAGACCAATTGGAAAGTTGCTTAGAATAGGCCATTCTATAACATACTAGAAGATAATGTTAACTGAATGCAGTGCAAAAAAAGTTGGGGGAGCACAGAGACCAGCTTACTCCCCATGAATACATTCTTCATTCCTGTCTTCAGCGGCACTGAGGGGGGGTGGGGGACTTTATGTAATTAGATGACATAATTACTCTTGGAATGGGCCTAAGTACTGGGCTATTAACACATTTTTGAGAGTGAGTGCACACGTATTAATGTCATGGGGTGGGAAGCGCAGCAGCAAGAAGGGGGTAGGCAGAGGTACCTGCTTAGCACCCCCCCCACACACACACATAGTTGCGCCCTAGGCAGGTACCACTTCTGCCTACCCCTGGTTCCGGCCCTGGGTATGTGTCAAAAACACCCAGCAGTACACTAACAGATCGTGCCTGAAATACTTTACACAGTAAGGCCAGACTCTACTCACAGTAGGATTACCCCAGGAAACCATATATTTTTGGAAAAAAAAACTATTTTGGAAAATCCGAAATGGGCAAATATGTCTTTCTACTCCAAACTACCAGACTGTAAAGCTTTTCTACAGTTATTGGTTTTTATAAATATGAAATTAGTTAAAAAACACCTCAAAGCTTCCAGTTTACAGGATCCTATCTCCTACAGGTCATTTGGTACCAAGATAAAAACATCCTAAATATGAATGCCAGTGGGGTTGTGGCCAAGATGGCAAATAAAACAGTCAATATAAATGCCAGCGGGGGTGTGGCCAAGATGGCAAATAAAACATAGTAAATATAAATGCCAGCAGGAATGTGGCCAAGATGGAAAATAAAACATAGTAAATATAAATGCCAGCGGGGGTGTGGCCAAGATGGCAAATAAAACATAGTAAATAGAAATGAAAACCATACTAACAGGAACCCAAACATTTCCCAAAGCGCTGACCAGGCCGCAGACCAAGAAGACTATTCACCCTCCCTGGACTCAGTGCAAAGCATCGCGACTAAAACAATACCTGATCCTGAACTCGGAGATTCTCTTAGTGATTAAATGGATTTACCCATCAATGGCCGCCCAACTTGAAACTGTTAAAGTGGACTCATCGTTTCAGCGTCAGGATTTTCAAATTCTCTGTGAACGCACGTCCAATGTAGCCCACAGACTGTCCATTGCTGAAGACATTATATAAGTTTATCAGTGACACATCATTTACACTTTTTTATTGAGGAATTATCTAAATATTGGCGCGGGTTTAGTTAACACAACACAACTACACCAAAATACACTCATTTATGTGGATAAAGAGACACAAATCTGTTTACCCCAGAAAGCCACATATGCTGGGAAAGTACCTGTACATATTCAGGGAAATACAAAGGGGTAAACAACATGGTAGAATGCAATAAAACCAACCCAAGGAGAGCAGCAGCCAGAACCCAAGTTTCACTTGTTTCCCCAATTCGGTTTTACAGGCAACAAATATGCAGAGCTGAAAATGCAATAAAATGGCTAAAAACTGAATAACGCTACAAATCCAATTGACATGAAATACAAAAGATACTGCATTAGTATTAGGTCAATTTTTAAAAACAAAATAACCACACAACAGATAAATAAAAAGACAAATAAATAAAAGCTAAACAATAGTAAAAGTGTGTACATGTGGCAAATTGCACAGTGTGTGTGAGTATGTACAAGTGCTGTAAGTGTGCGACCCCCTCGACCCCCCAGAAATATATGCATACGTGTGTGTCACTAACTTGTATACAGGCTGGAGAGGCAGGAGGGCTGCTGAAACCAGAGGAGGGCCGCCATGATGCAGAGAATTGCAGGGGGGGCAAAGGCTGAAGGAACAGGAAGGTCCCTGCTGCCCAACGGCCCACTCTTTCCCCCAAAGGGAACTGTGATTTGGTGGGTTCCCTCAGTGCAGCAGCCACAGAGCAGGTAGCCATGCCCTCCCCACTCACTGCACAATCATGCTCACTCACACTCACACTCAGTCACACACTCACACACAGAAAGAAGCAGAATTAGCATCTCACCCTCCTGGAAGCAGCACCATTTTGTAGGATAATGTCTCACACACACAGCATCATGTGACCAGGGTGGGGCTCAGAAAAGATACAAAGTAAAAAGTAGGGGGGGGGCTGGTGCCTGGCAGAGAGAGAGCTGCAATGTTATCAGGAGACAGAGGCACAGAATCAGCACTTACTGCTGTCATTACTGCTCTCCATTTGGGCATTTGCCCCGTCCCCCCGTTTATCTCCCTCAAACAGGGCAAAAGCCTCAGGTCCCCATAATGGTGTTTAGGGTTCCTGCCACACAAGGCGCTTTCCTGGCTTGTGTATAAGCGCAGGCTGAGAAACCGCCCGTCCACTTCTATCTGCTTCATGGCGCGTCTGTGCGCAGTCAGTATCCATTTTCCTGCCGAAATCCGCTCCATGTGTCAGATGTGGGTTCAGACACACCATAAAGCAGATCGTAGAAATTTTAGAACAAGATTTAGAGCTCAAAATACAAACTGATTTGTAAAGCCTCATGTCTCCCAAACGTGCCAATAACCCA
Organism: Xenopus tropicalis; assembly: GCF_000004195.4. Classification (NCBI taxonomy): domain Eukaryota; kingdom Metazoa; phylum Chordata; class Amphibia; order Anura; family Pipidae; genus Xenopus; species Xenopus tropicalis. The sequence continues at coordinate 19,770,177 of NC_030684.2, forward strand.
GGAAACCATATATTTTTGAATGGTACACATTCTGCCGAATCTAAATGGGTAACCATGTGTTTCTACTCCTAAGTACCAAACAGCAATGCTTTTCTAAGTTTAGCAGTTTCCAAAAAAAAAATTCTAAAACATTGTCTCAAAGCTTCCACTTTCAAGCATCATATCTCCCACATAACATTAGGTACCAAGAAAACACACCCTAAATATGAAAGCCAAGGGCCCACTGAACAGTTTGATGCCCATTGTGCATAGGATCAACAATGTATCTGGCATTTAGAGACCCCAAAAGTAAGTAAGTGCATAAATACTGCCCCTGAGATCACTTTAGCGGACTGGGGGGGCAGGGCAGACCGGGGATCCAACCCAAGGGGCCCTGCAGGTGCGTGTCCCCTAATCCCCCCCACAGGGTCCCCCACCAGACGTCCTCCCCTGAGCTTGCGTAAGTTTAATGCGTCGGGGAGGAACGGTCGGACAGGGGGAGCACCAGGAAGGGTCGGGTCTAGGCCAATAAACCAATCCGATCCTTAAAAGAAATTGTTTCCCCAGTCAAATTATAACAAAGCCATGGTAAGTAATCAGAGCAGCTGAACCCCCTCCGAAAGCAAACTAGAACGTTTATGTTCCCCAGTGTCCCCTCTCCGACAGCAAACTAGAATGTTTATGTACCCCAGTGTTCCCTCTCCGACAGCAAACTAGAATGTTTATGTACCCCAGTGTCCCCTCTCCGACAGCAAACTAGAATGTTTATGTACCCCAGTGTCCCCTCTCTGACAGCAAACTAGAATGTTTATGTACCCCAGTGTCCCCTCTCCGACAGCAAACTAGAATGTTTATGTACCCCAGTGTCCCCTCTCCGACAGCAAACTAAGAATGTTTGTACCCAGGTGTCCCCTCTCCGACAGCAAACTAGAATGTTTATGTACCCCAGTGTCCCCTCTCCGACAGCAAACTAGAATGTTTATGTACCCCAGTGTCCCCTCTCTGACAGCAAACTAGAATGTTTATGTACCCCAGTGTCCCCACTCCGACAGCAAACTAAGAATGTTTGTACCCAGGTGTCCCCTCTCCGACAGCAAACTAGAATGTTTATGTACCCCAGTGTCCCCTCTCCGACAGCAAACTAGAATGTTTATGTACCCCAGTGTCCCCTCTCTGACAGCAAACTAGAATGTTTATGTACCCCAGTGTCCCCTCTCCGACAGCAAACTAGAATGTTTATGTACCCCAGTGTCCCCTCTCCGACAGCAAACTAGAATGTTTATGTACCCAGGTGTCCCCTCTCCGACAGCAAACTAGAATGTTTATGTACCCCAGTGTCCCCTCTCCAACAGCAAACTAGAATGTTTATGTACCCCAGTGTCCCCTCTCCGACAGCAAACTAGAATGTTTATGTACCCGTGTCCCTTCTCCGACGGCAAACTAGAATGTTTATGTACCCCAGTGTCCCCTCTCCAAAAGCAAACTAGAATGTTTATGTACCTGTGTCCCCTCTCCGAGGACAAACTAGAATGTTTATGTACCCCAGTGTCCCCTCTCCGACAGCAAACTAGAATGTTTATGTAACCCAGTGTCCCCTCTCCGACAGCAAACTAGAATGTTTATGTACCCCAGTGTCCCCTCTCCAACAGCAAACTAGAATGTTTATGTACCAAAGTGTCCCCTCTCTGACAGCAAACTAGAATGTTTATGTACCCCAGTGTCCCCTCTCCGACAGCAAACTAGAATGTTTATGTAGCCCAGTGTCCCCTCTCCGACAGCAAACTAGAATGTTTATGTACCCCAGTGTCCCCTCTCCGACAGCAAACTAGACATTTCAAGGGGGTGGGCCAGTGACATCAGGGTGTGGCCTGTGATATTTTGGGGCAGGTCTGTGCTATCAGGGGGCATTTGGAAATCCAAACAGGCAATGTTTACCTGGATAGCGCTTCTGAAAACAGGGCTGTTAAACTGATGTTGGGGGTGTGAGGATATGAAGCCTGTAAAACAACCCATTTCCCCCATATACACAGAACCCCTATGTAACCACCCACACACACAAGGGAAACTAACAGGAAAAAATACCAGCATCATATTTGATACCCTCAGAACAATTGCGAATTTAATATGCTGCTCCGACATCATGAATTATGCCCACAAAGCTCAGAAATTGGAAATACTGTGTCAACGTCATATTTAAACCTCACAGAACAGAAAACTTGAACAGTATAAATGCAATGCCAGCCTTATATGTAATGCCCACAGGGCGCATAGTCAGTATATATGCAGTGCCAATATCATGTATAATGCCCACAGGGCGAATAGAAATTATATATAAAGCGCCAACATAATGTATAATGCCCACAGGGCACACAGCCAGTATATATGCAGCGCCAACATCATGTATAATGCCCACAGGGAACACAGCCAGTATATATGCAGCGCCAACATTATGTATAATGCCCACAGGGCACACAACCAGTATATATGCAGTGCTAACACCATGTATAATGCCCACAGGGAACACAGCCAGTATATATGCAGCGCCAACATTATGTATAATGCCCACAGGGCACACAACCAGTATATATGCAGTGCCAACATCATGTATAATGCCCACAGGGAACACAGCCAGTATATATGCAGCGCCAATACCATGTATAATGCCCACAGGGCATACAGCCAGTATATATGCAGCGCCAACATCATGTATAATGCCCACAGGGAACACAGCCAGTATATATGCAGCGCCAACATTATGTATAATGCCCACAGGGCACACAACCAGTATATATGCAGTGCCAACATCATGTATAATGCCCACAGGGAACACAGCCAGTATATTTGCAGCGCCAATACCATGTATAATGCCCACAGGGCATACAGCCAGTATATATGCAGCACCAACATCATGTATAATGCCCACAGGGCACACAGCCAGTATATATGCAGTGCCAACATCATGTATAATGCCCACAGGGCATACAGCCAGTGTAAATATGCAGTATGCAGAAATGCCTGAAAGACTGGGAAATGGGAAATGAACACTTTGTTAACACCACACAAAATACACTAATTATACACTCAGTGAGAAGCAGTGAGAACCATAGCTTAAAACCCATTAAATACACTGATCTCTGAAACCCCAGACCCCTTACCCTTCCAAAAAGCAGGTCTCCTGTAGGCTGCCTTATGTTGTACCTGAAGATCTCAGCATGATAGAGTTCAGAAAGGGCTCAGAAATCTTTTGTGTTGCCAAATGTTCTCAGTAGCCCCTCCTTGTGGTAGGCAGGAGAATAGCACCCAAGCAGTAGAAACCCTGTTCCCTACACACCAATATTACAACTAAAAAAGTAAAAATTTGTCAAATGGTAATTCTTGACATGCAGACGTGATGTTTTTTCGCATACAACTATTTTTTATTCTCATTCCAAACACATTAAAGTCAATGAGTGATTTTTCTGATTCCTACCGCCAACTTTTTTTGCTGTGCAACTTTTTTCACACTCAAATCAGTCAATGGGCATTTTTTTCTCAATTTTACTATCGTGCCTTCTTTTTCACGCACTTTATTTTTTAACACAACTATTTTCTCCAAATATATCAAAATCATTGTTATTTTTGTTGTGGTCAGTTTTTTCCCCAGTTTAACGAAAATTTTTACCAATTACGAAATGTATAATTTCATTGTGAATCCATGCCTAGCGAATAAATTTGCTCATCACTAGTGCCAATACCTTTCTTTAGATGGGAGCTCCTTTGGGTCGGGCCCTCTATAGCTATTGTACTTGTTATAGGTTGGTTTGTATGGTTTCTTGTATGTTTAATGTATACATGCATTTATTGTACAACCCTGCAGAATATATTGGCGTTTACAAATACATGTTAATAATACTTAATGCCCCCAAAACATGTAGGGTTAACAAAAAACAGAGCTATTTCCCATTTGCTCTGTTGCCAGGGTGCAGCAGCCAGCAGTATGAAGGTTCCCATTACACACCTTTACTTTAGGCGCTGTAACGAAATTGTTTCCCCGCCGCCTAGTATCACATTATAACAGAGTTCATTTATGAAAAACCGCCACGACAACTGACCCTCCCCGACAGCAAAGTTTAATGCCTACCTACACCAGTGCCGGGCACCTCGCCCCTCCCCTGCGTGTGTTAATTTGCACATTTTTGTTCATTTACGGTGCGTGAATAAACCAGTATGTGCATAGGTGCAGTCACAGGGCCCAGGGGTAAAGGGGCGACAAAAGAGATACATTCCTAGTGCCCCCACACCATTGCACCCTCGGCACGTGCCTCTCCTGCCTACCCCAATTCCAACCCTGATCTGTTTCATCTACAGGGGTCCTACACATGGTGACAGGCACATTACAATGCCTTCAGTGTCCACCCCACCATCTCAGTGTGTATGACCCCCATATAAACAAACACTGGCCACCTGAGGGCCACAGCAGATGGAAACACAATGTACTGGGGCTACCTCAGTCAACACAATAGTCCGGCAATTACCAACTGGTAAGGCAGGGAGAAAAAGCTGAGCAAATTCCGACAACTAAAGTTGGAGGCAGACTCGGTGGGAGGAGGGTGCACAAATAGATATTGGGATAAAAGCCATAGTGAAGAGACTGACCAACAAGATAAAGAAAAGAGGGAAATGACACAAGGGACAATTTAATACAAGGTATGTATAATGGTTGGGGGTAGAGTCAGACTGGGCCAGCGAGGCACTGGGAGAAAACTCTCTGGGCCCCGCCACAGCGGACATATTGCTTGGTCTGTGAGTAGATCTAATTGTAGGAGGTGCTGCAGCGGCAAAGAAGGAAGCGGTGCAACTGGGAGGAATGGGGGTATACGCAGGTACAAGTCCCTCTAACGTGCCGGGCTAAACGGAAGTGCTGTGCTCCTATAGAACCAAGGTAAATCAGCCTGAATCCCCTAAATATGAATGCCAGGGCGCTACTGGGCAGTTTGATACCCGGTATACATAGCATTACATAAGGATCTGGCTTGTAGAGACTTAAATATCACAAACGTGCATACAAATAGCCATGTAATAGTCACAACAGCAACAGCAAAATCAACACATTTTCAGCATATTATGCTGGGTAAAACCACAAATAAAATGTTGACTCAAGAAAACCTTGTATTTTAGGACAGTAAATCCTAAATGGGTAAATAGTTTTTTTTTTTACTAAGAATTAATGAGTCACAAGGTTTCCCTAAAATTAACAGCTTTGACAAAATACCTGAAAATCACCACAAAGCTTGCATGTTCCAGCATCCTATCTCCCTCATCATCAGGTGCCAAGATAAACCATCCTAAAAACCAATGCCAGGGGGAAACCGAACAATGTGATGCCCAGTGTGCATAGAATTACCAAAGTATCAGATCTATAGAAACTCCAAAATCAAAATAGCGCAGTCCTTCTGTCCTTCTCCCCATCATCCACACACTTTGTATCCCACCTGAGTAACACTTTACTAACTGCCCCAACCAAATACTCCTTCCTATCACCCACACACTTTGTATCCCACCTGAGTAACTCTTTACCCTCTGCCCCAACCAAATACTCCTTCCTATCACCCACACACTTTGTATCCCACCTGAGTAACTCTTTACCCTCTGCCCCAACCAAATACTCCTTCCTATCACCCACACACTTTGTATCCCACCTGAGTAACCCTTTACCCTCTGCCCCAACCAAATACTCCTCCCCATCACCCACACACTTTATATCAGGGCTATAGAGCTAAGGACAGTTAAACCTTCACTGATGATTGTAAATCCTGAACTAAAGACAGAAATACATGCACTACTGATACTGTAACTCTTGTAACTACTGTAACTCTTGTAACTATTGACTGTAACACATGCACGGCTTATTGTGACTCCTGAGCTACTATCAGACCGGCACTGCTGATTCTAACCTCTCAGTTAGTGACAGAATACCTGCACTGCTGATTAAAAACTCCAGAGCTACTGACAGTAATACCTGCACTGCTAGTTGTGACTCTTGAGCTACTCACTGTAACATATGCACTGCTTATTTTAACTCACGAGCTACTAACAACAATACCTGCACTGCTGATTGTAACTTCTGAGCAACTGAAAGAAATACCTGCACTGCTGATTGTAATTCCTCAGCTACTGACAGAAATTCCTGCACTGTTGATTGTAACTCCTGAGTAAGTGGCATTAAAAGCTGCACTGCTGATTGTAACTCCTGAGCAAATGATTGTAATGCACTGCAGAGCGTAACTTTTGGGCTACTGACAGAAATTTCTACACTGCTGATTTGTAACTCCTGAGCTACTGACATGACTAAATGCACTGCTGATTACTACTGAGATGCACTGCTGGTTGTAACTCTTGAGCTACTGAACTTTATACCATTTTAAATAAATCTACTTTACAGTAGATTTATTAATGGACAATCTGGGCCAAATAGGGCTGATCTGACCATTGAGCCTTTCATTGGACCCAGATACTGGAAGAAGAACAAGACCTTCCTCTTGTGCCACCATCTTACCTTAGGGCAGTGCTTTTCAGCCAGTCAGAATTATCAGTTCAAGCTCCTCTCAAAAGGTTCAACCTTTGACAGAGTCGCTCCATGAAGGTCCAACCTCTGGTCATTGCCCCGCCTCAGCTAAGGAAATAACATTAAAATTTCCCTTTACCCCCTAAAGCTTTAAGCTACTGCCAGATGGGACTTATTACCCGCTGTGTGTGGCACCCAGGCCCATGCCAGCGGATTGGCTGATACTTGGCCTGCGTTTATTATACACCGGCTGAGAATCAGCCCCCCCTGGCAATAGCTTCAATGGACAGCGATACAACCCAAACCCAACTCTTTCACTTTAATGTGCCAGCGTTGCCCCCCTGTCCCATCTCTGCCCCAAACTGACACACAATTCTGTTACCTTACTAACTCAGTTTTACAGAAGAGTAACACAATTACTGCTAGAAGTAAAGCTACAGAGGAGAAAGGGTTAATACTGTGCCACACGTGTGTATCCCAGTTTGTTACATGCTATTATTCCCATCATTTAGTTATGAAGAATAGCCCCCAGTAATGTACAGAGGGGTAACAGCCCAGAGTGGGATCCGCTCTCTGCTTGCCAATAGCGTGCCAGGAATCAGCACCACTGCCAGATATTTGCAGCAATGGAAACGATATTAAACCCCAACGCTGCTCATATTCAGACAAAATCGCCGGTGCTGCTACCTATGGGATTCCCATTACTAGCCGGGCAGAGCAGTTTACATACGGCAGTACAAGCAGACAAACAAGTGCCCGTGCCCTGGGCCGAGCATAGATGGAGCACACAACTAGCAGATTCATTCTACTTATACTTTATTGTAGTTTGGGGCGTGTTTTGGGGAGACCTGCACCTTTTTCAAGCATCCTGGCAACACTAAAATAAAGTCTAAGCAAGCAGCATTCACCTGCTCTGTGTGTGCTCCTTCCCATTAATACTATGTACTATGTATATAAAACATTGCCTTAAGGTGGATGCAGGGTACTGGGAGTTGTAGCACCAAAGCCACTGGAGCTGCAGGACCATTCATGCGAGTTCCCCCAAGCACAGAAGGTTCCTGCACAGCAGCAGCGGAAGGTAACATAGGTTCAGCAGAACAAGATGGCGTCAGTAGGGCAAGATGTTACCAACCTGCGTACCCACCCCATGTACAGCTTTGTTTGGGTAGCGCCATTGTACCCTGTGCAGGAGCTGAAGTCAGGGTTTGACTGTACTACTAATATTTCTCTCCTATTCATTTTCCTTTCTCTCTTTCAAACCAAAATTGGGTTGCTAGGGAAAACTGGACCTAGCAACTAGCTGTCCGTTGAAATTCCAAGACGCTGAGCTGAACAAAAAGCTAAATAATAGGAAAGCTAGAAAATAAAGACTAACTGCAAACTGTTTTGGAATATCCCTGTGTACATCGCACTTAATGCTAATTTAAAGGTCAACTTCCCCCTTAATAACAGTGGAACAAATCTACAAGCGAAACCAAGAATGCCGCAGGGGTCATTTATAAGCGGAAGTGCGGCATACAAAGTGCCATTTTAGGCCATTTTAAGTAACCATGTTGTATTTTAGCTTAAACACAGCATTTTTACCCCCCTACAATTCCACATGAGCCGGAGACACAACTGCGACCCAATGGCGCCACCATCTGGAGAAAGCAGGTATGCGCTCAAACTGAGGTGCAAGTCCCGCTAACGTGCCGGGCTAAAGGGAAGTGCTGTGCCCCTACAGGGTACGGTACCACTGGAACCAGTAGCCAATACTTATAGCTGATAGGAACGTGTCACTATTACTTTTATCAGTGTGAATCCCCTAAATATGAATGCCAGGGCGCTACTGGGCAGTTTGGTGCCGGTATGTACAGCATTACATAAGGGTCCGGCCTACAGAGACTCCATCACAATAGCGCATACAATTTATCCCATAGGTCACTTAACCTACAGCAAAATCAATGCACTTACTGCATTTTAAGTAAAGTGACAAAAATATCCCCAACTTTACCGAAGAAAGCCAAATATTTTTAGACACTACACATAAGGGTGAATCTGAACGGGGTAACCACGTCTCTCTACTCCAAACTACTAAGTTGCAAAACTCTTCGTAAATTAGCGTTTTGATGCAGCACCTAAACATCACCTTACAGCTTACATTTTACATCATTTCTCCCTAAAAATGAATGGCAGCGCCACGGGGCCCCCGAACAGTTTAATGCCTAATGTGCTTAGGATTACAACTATACTCACTATCCCACAGTTACACTCTGTACCCCTGATACCATCTTGCCTTACTATACTCACTATCCCACAGTTACACTCTGTACCCCTGATACCATCTTGCCTTATTATACTCACTATCCCACAGTTATACTCTGTACCCCTGATACCATCTTGCCTTACTATACTCACTATCCTACAGTTACACTCTGTACCCCTGATACCATCTTGCCTTACTATACTCACTATCCCACAGTTACACTCTGTACCCCTGACATCATCTTGTCTTACTATACTTAAGAGGTCATATGACTTAATTGGTACCTAATGTGGGTAATATGTACCTAATGGGGCTATAAAACATACAGGGAGCCATAGATACAGAAATGAGGGCAACAAACCTACTATATACTGTAAGTATCTACTGTACTGTAATGATTGGAAGGAAGTAGAATATTGCTTTGCTCCAAAGGCCACAATGCAACAGCATGGCTAAAGCCCCTTCAGCAGCTCCGTATTATAATTATTCTTATTCTCTATAGCCGAACAGTCCCTCACTCTGCTGTGCTGTAACTATGCTAACTGTTCAGCAATAGCGACTAAGGATAATGAGAATACGGAGCTGCTGAAGCACAGATGGGTCAGTGAGCTCTAAAGAGAAATATGTGAGCCATAATGCGTCCCGCTCCCACTTTAATATGCCTTTCCCAGTGCCCCCTGTTTCTCACCCCAATGGGCTATGTGCCCAAAACCCCATAGCCAGTTTATCTGCAGTGCCAACATCATGTATAATGCCCACAGGGAACATAGCCAGTATATATGCAGTGCCAACATCATGTATAATGCCCACAGGGCACACAACCAGTATATATGCAGCGCCAACATCATGTATAATGCCCACAGGGCACACAGCCAGTATATATGCCGTGCCAACATCATGAATAATGCCCACAGGGCACACAGCCAGTATATATGCAGCGCAAACGTCATGTATAAAGCCCACAGGGCACATAGCCAGTATAAATGCAGCGCCAACATCATGTATAATACCCACAGGGCACACAGCCAGTATATATGAAGCACCAACATCATCTATAATGCCCACAGGGCACACAGCCAATATATATGCAGTGCCAACATCATGTATAATGACCACAGGGAACACAGACAGTATATATGAAGAGCCAACATCATGTATAATGCCCACAGTCATCTACTGCATATATACTGGCTGTGTGCTCTGTGGGCATTATAGATGGTGTTGGCTTTGCATATATACTAATATATGCAAAGCCAACACCATCTATAATGCCCACAGAGCACACAGCCAGTATATATGCAGTGCCAACATTATGTATAATGCCCACAGGGCACACAACCAGTATATATGCAGTGCCAACATCATATATAATGCCCAAAGGGCACACAGCCAGTATATATGCAGTGCCAACATCATATATAATGCCCACAGGGAACACAGCCAGTATATATGAAGAGCCAACATCATGTACAATGCCCAGAGGGCACACAGCCAGTATATCTGTAGTGCCAACATCATGTATAATGCCCACAGGGCACACAGAGAGTATATATGCAGTGCCAACATCATCTAAAATGCCCACAGGGCACACAGCCGGTATTAATGCAGTGCCAACATCATCTATAATGCCCACAGGGCACAAAGACGGTATATATGCAGTGCCAACATCATCTATAATGCCCAAAGGGCACACAGCCGGTATAAATGCAGTGCCAACATCATCTATAATGCCCACAGGGCACAAGGCCGGTATATATGCAGTGCCAACATCATGTATAATGCCCACAGGAAACATAGCCAGTATATATGCAGTGCCAACATCATGTATAATGCCCACAGGGCACACAGTTAGTATATATGCAGTGCCAATACCATCTATAATGCCCACAGGGCACAAAGACAGTATATATGCAGTGCCAACATCATGTATAATGCCCAGAGGGCACACAGCCAGTATATATGTAGTGCCAACATCATGTATAATGCCCACAGGGCACACAACCAGTATATATGCAGTGCCAACATCATATATAATGCCCACAGGGCACACAGCCTTGTGGGCATTATACATGATGTTGGCTCTACATATATACATATGTAGAGCCAACATCATGTATAATGCCCACAAGGCACACAGTCAGTATATATGCAGTGCCAACACCCTCTAAAATGCCCACAGGGCACACAGCCAGTATATATGCAGTGCCAACATCATATATAATGCCCACAGGGCACACAGTTAGTATATATGCAGTGCCAATACCATCTATAATGCCCACAGGGCACACAACCAGTATATATGCAGTGCCAACATCATGTATAATGCCCACAGGGCACACAGCCAGTATATATGCAGTGCCAACATCATATATAATGCCCACAGGGCACACAGGCGGTATATATGCAGTGCCAACATCATCTATAATGCCCACAGGACACATAGCCAGTATATATGAAGTGACAACATCATGTATAATGCCCACAGGGCACACAGCTAGTATATATGCAGTGCTAACATCATGTATAATGCACACAGGGCACAAAGCCAGTATATATGCAGTGACAACATCATGTATAATGCCCACAGGGCACACAGCTAGTATATATGCAGTGCTAACATCATGTATAATGCCCACAGGGCACACAGCCAGTATATATGCAGCGGCAACATCATGTATAATGCCCACAGGGCACACAGCCAGTATATATGCAGTGCCAACATCATGTATAATGCACACAAGGCACACAGCCAGTATATATGTAGTGCCAACATCATGTATAATGCCCACAGGGCACACAACCAGTATATATGCAGTGCCAACATCATATATAATGCCCAAAGGGCACACAGCCAGTATATATGCAGTGCCAACATCAAATATAATGCCCACAGGGAACACAGCCAGTATATATGAAGAGCCAACATCATGTATAATGCCCACAGGGCACACAGCCAGTATATATGCAGTGCCAACACCATCTATAATACCCACAGGGCACACAGCCGGTATATATGCAGTGCCAACATCAAATATAATGCCCACAGGGAACACAGCCAGTATATATGAAGAGCCAACATCATGTATAATGCCCACAGGGCACACAGCCAGTATATCTGTAGTGCCAACATCATGTATAATGCCCACAGGGCACACAGCCAGTATATATGCAGTGCCAACATCATATATAATGCCCACAGGGCACACAGGCGGTATATATGCAGTGCCAACATCATCTATAATGCCCACAGGACACATAGCCAGTATATATGAAGTGACAACATCATGTATAATGCCCACAGGGCACACAGCTAGTATATATGCAGTGCTAACATCATGTATAATGCACACAGGGCACAAAGCCAGTATATATGCAGTGACAACATCATGTATAATGCCCACAGGGCACACAGCTAGTATATATGCAGTGCTAACATCATGTATAATGCCCACAGGGCACACAGCCAGTATATATGCAGTGCCAACATCATGTATAATGCACACAAGGCACACAGCCAGTATATATGTAGTGCCAACATCATGTATAATGCCCACAGGGCACACAACCAGTATATATGCAGTGCCAACATCATATATAATGCCCAAAGGGCACACAGCCAGTATATATGCAGTGCCAACATCAAATATAATGCCCACAGGGAACACAGCCAGTATATATGAAGAGCCAACATCATGTATAATGCCCACAGGGCACACAGCCAGTATATCTGTAGTGCCAACATCATGTATAATGCCCACAGGGCACACAGCCAGTATATATGCAGTGCCAACATCATATATAATGCCCACAGGGCACACAGGCGGTATATATGCAGTGCCAACATCATCTATAATGCCCACAGGACACATAGCCAGTATATATGAAGTGACAACATCATGTATAATGCCCACAGGGCACACAGCTAGTATATATGCAGTGCTAACATCATGTATAATGCACACAGGGCACAAAGCCAGTATATATGCAGTGACAACATCATGTATAATGCCCACAGGGCACACAGCTAGTATATATGCAGTGCTAACATCATGTATAATGCCCACAGGGCACACAGCCAGTATATATGCAGCGGCAACATCATGTATAATGCCCACAGGGCACACAGCCAGTATATATGCAGTGCCAACATCATGTATAATGCACACAAGGCACACAGCCAGTATATATGTAGTGCCAACATCATGTATAATGCCCACAGGGCACACAACCAGTATATATGCAGTGCCAACATCATATATAATGCCCAAAGGGCACACAGCCAGTATATATGCAGTGCCAACATCAAATATAATGCCCACAGGGAACACAGCCAGTATATATGAAGAGCCAACATCATGTATAATGCCCACAGGGCACACAGCCAGTATATCTGTAGTGCCAACATCATGTATAATGCCCACAGGGCACACAGCCGGTATATATGCAGTGCCAACATCAAATATAATGCCCACAGGGAACACAGCCAGTATATATGAAGAGCCAACATCATGTATAATGCCCACAGGGCACACAGCCAGTATATCTGTAGTGCCAACATCATGTATAATGCCCACAGGGCACACAGCCGGTAAAAATGCAGTGCCAACATCATCTATAATGCCCATAGGGCACACAGCCGGTATATATGCAGTGCCAACATCATCTATAATGCCCACAGGGCACAAAGCCGGTATATATGCAGTGCCAACATCATGTATAATGCCCACAGGACACATAGCCAGTATATATGCAGTGCCAACATCATGTATAATGCCCACAGGACACACAGCTGGTATATATGCAGCGCCAACATCATGTATAATGACCACAGGGCACACAGCCAGTATATATGAAGAGCCAACATCATGTATAATGCCCACAGGGCACACAGTTAGTATATATGCAGTGCCAATACAATCTATAATGCCCACAGGGCACACAGCCAGTATATATGCAGTGCCAACATCATTTATAATGCCCACAGGGAACACAGCCAGTATATATGTAGAGCCAACATCATGTATAATGCCCACAGGGCACACAGCCAGTATATATGCAGTGCCAACATCATGTATAATGCCCACAGGGCACACAGCCAGTATATATGCAGTGCCAACATCATATATAATGCCCACAGGGCACACAGGCGGTATATATGTAGTGCCAACATCATCTATAATGCCCACAGGGCACACAGGCGGTATATATGTAGTGCCAACATCATCTATAATGCCCACAGGACACATAGCCAGTATATATGCAGTGCCAACATCATGTATAATGCACACAGGACACACAGCTGGTATATATGCAGCGCCAACATCATGTATAATGCCCACAGGGCACATAGCCAGTATATATGCAGCGCCAACATCATGTATAATGCCCACAGGACACACAGACAGTATATATGCAGCGCCAACATCATGTATAATGCCCACAGGGCACAAAGCCAGTATATATGCAGTGCCAACATCATGTATAATGCCCATAGGGAACACAGCCAGTATATATGAAGAGCCAACATCATGTATAATGCCCACAGGGCACACAGCCAGTATATATGTAGTGCCAACATCATGTATAATGCCCACAGGGCACACAACCAGTATATATGCAGTGCCAACATCATATATAATGCCCACAGGGCACACAGGCGGTATATATGCAGTGCCAACATCATGTATAATGCACACAGGGCACACAGCCAGTATATATGTAGTGCCAACATCATGTATAATGCCCACAGGGCACACAACTAGTATATATGCAGTGCCAACATCATATATAATGCCCACAGGGCACACAGGCAGTATATATGCAGTGCCAACATCATATATAATGCCCACAGGGCACACAGGCGGTATATATGCAGTGCCAACATCATATATAATGCCCACAGGGCACACAGGCGGTATATATGCAGTGCCAACATCATATATAATGCCCACAGGGCACACAGCCAGTATATATGTAGTGCCAACATCATGTATAATGCCCACAGGGCACACAACCAGTATATATGCAGTGCCAACATCATATATAATGCCCACAGGGCACACAGGCGGTATATATGCAGTGCCAACATCATGTATAATGCACACAGGGCACACAGCCAGTATATATGTAGTGCCAACATCATGTATAATGCCCACAGGGCACACAACTAGTATATATGCAGTGCCAACATCATATATAATGCCCACAGGGCACACAGGCGGTATATATGCAGTGCCAACATCATATATAATGCCCACAGGGCACACAGGCGGTATATATGCAGTGCCAACATCATATATAATGCCCACAGGGCACACAGGCGGTATATATGCAGTGCCAACATCATGTATAATGCCCACAGGGCACACAGACGGTATATATGCAGTGCCAACATCATGTATAAATCCCACAGGGCACACAGCTGGTATATATGCTAAAATCTGGTGGACATCTACAATGGAAAAATTGACCGCACTCATCCACCACAAAATGGACATATATGAAAAAATATGGACACCCTGGACCGAAAACCAAAACAATCGACCAACTAACCATATCTAAAAACGGACAATGCCAAGGGAAAATCCCAGACGCTAACTAAATAAAAGGAAAAAAAGAGAAAAGAAAAAAGACCACCCAGATATCCAACCCCTATTCTACTTTCTTTAACCCCCGTTGTTCCACATATTTTGTATGCATCCTACTTTGTTGTAAAACAACTAATAAAAACAAAGTTTAAAAAAAAAAAAGCCACTTTGGGTAAAGTTTTGTAAAATGGCCCCCCCTGGACCTGCTCCAGAAAAACCACTATTTTTCAACTGCCCCATCGGTGATCGGGGTACACAGACTATTGCATGTGTCAGTTGGATCTCCCCCTCTGCTCTACATTTTGCAGCAAGTAGTCTGTAGGAACCTGAGCCCCTTCTCCCAAGGATTCTCCCTTCGTAAAGGATTCGGCCCAATACCGAACCCAATCCTAATTAGCATATGCTAATTAGGGTTTGGAAGGGTTAAATCTCAAAAAAATTTCAGCTTCCGTGTTTACATGTAAAAAAGCCACATGATTTTTCGGATTCGCATTTGGTCCGGCCAGGAACGTGGATTCGGCTGAATCTAAATCCTGCTGAAAAAGGCAGAATCTTGGTTGAATACTGAATCCTAGATTCGGTGCATCCCTAGAAAATACTGCCCTGATGGAAGGTGCCCAACACATGGGTATCATCTAGCATTTTAACCTTTTTGTGTTCTTAATGACATTCTATTCTAAACATTTACTAGATGTATGTGGGCAACAGAAAGAGTAGAGCCGTACCAATTTAGCAAGAAGTCTCACAATCTGAGAAGCACTGAGCCTTCCTAATATTACCTAAGGGATATACAATCTGAGCTGTAATTAGCATCGTTGTATGCCCATTAAACTGCTCCCAGATGTCTCTTTCTTGGAAATAATCCTTTGCCTAAATGGCTTACATGATCAATACCTCCCCCACCGATCAGATAATCCTGGTGCTGGATTTTTTTCCCAAATCTCTACAGATTTCCGTGCGTCATATGATTTGTCAGGAATCTATATTTGCCCAGGCAGCAAACACAGCAATATCGCTCACCTTTTTTAGCTGAGGAAGAACGCCTAACGGGCAAAACAGAGCCAGGCACCCCGCCGAGCTTTAGGCCTCCATTGCCTGCTGTAATCTGCTTCTTCTTGTGCTTGTGCCGTTTTAGCTGGTGTGCAGCCAGGGCTAGGGCGACCGAACCAAGAGCCGTGCCAAAAAGGACCTTTCGAAGACCAGGAGACAGCCTGAGTTGCAAGAATGTGGACTGCAAAGACAAAAAATATATAGATTCATTATAATAACCAGCTATGGATTTTGGAAAATAATAAATGTGTCTTGCGACTTTGTGGCAAGCAAGACAAGGATACTTCAAGGTCAAACCTCCTAATGCCTTCCCACCCCAAGCATTCAGAAAAGTACGCATTACGTAAATGTGTGTGTATATATATATATATATTCATGTAAATGCAGCCACTTCCTTTGACCTCTGCAGTTTCCAGGAGATGGGGTGCAGTGACAAAACTAAGGATGCACAAAACCACTACAATACCATATTGATCACTAGTGGCTCAACGGTTAGTATATTGCCTTGTAGTGCTGGGGGTTTGATTTTAACATGGGCAATAACTGCAAGAAGTTATATAATCTCTCTTCATTCCTAAACTGGCAATCTGTGGGTTCTGGCAAATGCCAGAGGGGCTTCTGTAAGATGCCATAGACTGTCACTATTTATTAGGCCTGTGGGGCTGTTTCTATTTTGAATCCCAATCCAGACCTGTCTCTGTGTGTTTCCGCAGGGCACTCTGCTTTCCTCCCACACCCCCAAAATATACTGGATGGCTAAATGGCCCTTGATAAAACTGACCCTAATATAAAAAAGACTTTATAACTAGGGCAATGGTTGGCAAACTGTGGGTCTTGAGCCACAAGCGGCTCTTTAGCCCCTTGAATTTGGCTCTTCCAGGTGCGGGTTCGCACATACAGCCATATATTTATTTAGCCCCCACTTTCTACCCCGTGTACCTGTGCCAGCATTACTGTGTAGCCATATATTTATTTAGCCCCCACTTTCTACCCCGTGTACCTGTACCAGCATTAGTGTGTAGCCATATATTTATTTAGCCCCCACTTTCTACCCCGTGTACCTGTACCAGCATTAGTGTGTAGCCATATATTTATTTAGCCCCCACTTTCTGCCCCGTGTACCTGTGCCAGCATCCAGCATTAATGTGTAGCCATATATTTATTTAGCCCCCACTTTCTGCCCCGTGTACCTGTGCCGGCATCCAGCATTAGTGTGTAGCCATATATTTATTTAGCCCCCACTTTCTGTCCCGTGTACCTGTGCCAGAAACAAGCATTAGTGTGTAGCCATATAATTATTTAGCCCCCACTTTCTGCCCCGTGTACCTGTGCCAGCATCCAGCATTAGTGTGTAGCCATATATTTATTTAGCCCCCACTTTCTGCCCCGTGTACCTGTGCCAGCATCCAGCATTAGTGTGTAGCCATATATTTATTTAGCCCCCACTTTCTGCCCCGTGTACCTGTGCCAGCATCCAGCATTAGTGTGTAGCCATATATTTATTTAGCCCCCACTTTCTATCCCCTGTACCTGTGCCAGCATCTAGCATAAGTGTGTAGCCATATATTTATTTAGCCCCCACTTTCTGCCCCGTGTACCTGTGTCAGCATCCAGCATTAGTGTGTAGCCATATATTTATTTAGCCCCCACTTTCTGCCCCGTGTACCTGTGCCAGCATCCAGCATTAGTGTGTAGCCATATATTTATTTAGCCCCCACTTTATGCCCCGTGCACCTGTGCCAGCATCCAGCATTAGTGTGTAGCCATATATTTATTTAGCCCCCACTTTCTGCCCCGTGCACCTGTGCCAGCATCCAGCATTAGTGTGTAGCCATATATTTATTTAGTCCACACTTTATGCCCCGTGTACCTGTGCCAGCATCCAGCATTAGTGTGTAGCCATATATTTATTTAGTCCACACTTTATGCCCCGTGTACCTGTGCCAGCATCCAGCATTAGTGTGTAGCCATATATTTATTTAGTCCACACTTTATGCCCCGTGTACCTGTGCCACCATCCAGCATTAGTGTGTAGCCATATATTTATTTAGCCCACACTTTATGCCCCGTGTACCTGTGCCAGCATCCAGCATTAGTGTGTAGCCATATATTTATTTAGCCCCCACTTTCTGCCCCGTGTAACAGTTCCAGCATCCAGCATTAGTGTGTAGCCATATATTTATTTAGCCCACACTTTATGCCCCGTGTACCTGTGCCAGCATCCAGCATTAGTGTGTAGCCATATATTTATTTAGCCCCCACTTTCTGCCCCGTGTACCTGTGCCAGCATCCAGCATTAGTGTGTAGCCATATATTTATTTAGCCCCCACTTTCTGCCCCGTGTACCTGTGCCAGCATCCAGCATTAGTGTTTAGCCATATATTTATTTAGCCCCCACTTTCTGCCCCGTGTACCTGTGCCAGCATCCAGCATTAATGTGTAGCCATATATTTATTTAGCCCCCACTTTCTGCCCAGTTTACCTGTGCCAGCATCCAGCATTAGTGTGTAGCCATATATTTATTTATCCCCTACTTTCTGCCCAGTTTACCTGTGCCAGCATCCAGCATTAGTGTGTAGCCATATATTTATTTAGCCCCCACTTTCTGCCTCGTGTACCCGTGCCAGCATCTAGCATTAGTGTTTAGCCATATATTTATTTAGCCCCCACTTTCTGCCCCGTGTACCTGTGCCAGCATCCAGCATTAATGTGTAGCCATATATTTATTTAGCCCCCACTTTCTGCCCAGTTTACCTGTGCCAGCATCCAGCATTAGTGTGTAGCCATATATTTATTTATCCCCTACTTTCTGCCCAGTTTACCTGTGCCAGCATCCAGCATTAGTGTGTAGCCATATATTTATTTAGCCCCCACTTTCTGCCTCGTGTACCCGTGCCAGCATCTAGCATTAGTGTTTAGCCATATATTTATTTACCCCCACTTTCTGCCCCGTGTACCTGTGCCAGCATCCAGCATTAGTGTGTAGCCATATATTTATTTACCCCCATTTTCTGCCCCGTGTACCTGTGCCAGCATCCAGCATTAGTGTGTAGCCATATATTTATTTAGCCCCCACTTTCTGCTCCGTGTACCTGTACCAGCATCCAGCATTAGTGTGTAGCCATATATTTATTTAGCCCCCACTTTCTGCTCCGTGTACCTGTGCCAGCATCCAGCATTAGTGTGTAGCCATATATTTATTTAGCCCAACATTCTACCCCGTGTACCTGTGCCAGAATCCAGCATTAGTGTGTAGCCATATATTTATTTACCCCCATTTTCTGCCCCGTGTACCTGTGCCAGCATCCAGCATTAGTGTGTAGCCATATATTTATTTAGCCCCCACTTTCTGCTCCGTGTACCTGTGCCAGCATCCAGCATTAGTGTGTAGCCATATATTTATTTAGCCCCCACTTTCTGCTCCGTGTACCTGTGCCAGCATCCAGCATTAGTGTGTAGCCATATATTTATTTAGCCCCCACTTTCTGCTCCGTGTACCTGTGCCAGCATCCAGCATTAGTGTGTAGCCATATATTTATTTAGCCCAACATTCTACCCCGTGTACCTGTGCCAGAATCCAGCATTAGTGTGTAGCCATATATTTATTTACCCCCATTTTCTGCCCCGTGTACCTGTGCCAGCATCCAGCATTAGTGTGTAGCCATATATTTATTTACCCCCACTTTCTGCCCCGTGTACCTGTGCCAGCATCCAGCATTAGTGTGTAGCCATATATTTATTTACCCCCACTTTCTGCCCCGTGTACCTGTGCCAGCATCCAGCATTAGTGTGTAGCCATATATTTATTTAGCCCCCACTTTCTGCTCCGTGTACCTGTGCCAGCATCCAGCATTAGTGTGTAGCCATATATTTATTTAGCCCCCACTTTCTGCTCCGTGTACCTGTGCCAGCATCCAGCATTAGTGTGTAGCCATATATTTATTTAGCCCAACATTCTACCCCGTGTACCTGTGCCAGAATCCAGCATTAGTGTGTAGCCATATATTTATTTACCCCCATTTTCTGCCCCGTGTACCTGTGCCAGAATCCAGCATTAGTGTGTAGCCATATATTTATTTACCCCCACTTTCTGCCCCGTGTACCTGTGCCAGCATCCAGCATTAGTGTGTAGCCATATATTTATTTACCCCCACTTTCTGCCCCGTGTACCTGTGCCAGCATCCAGCATTAGTGTGTAGCCATATATTTATTTAGCCCCCACTTTCTGCCCCGTGTACCTGTGCCAGCATCCAGCATTAGTGTGTAGCCATATATTTATTTACCCCCACTTTCTGCCCCGTGTACCTGTGCCAGCATCCAGCATTAGTGTGTAGCCATATATTTATTTACCCCCACTTTCTGCCCCGTGTACCTGTGCCAGCATCCAGCATTAGTGTGTAGCCATATATTTATTTAGCCCCCACTTTCTGTCCCCTGTACCTGTGCCAGCATCCAGCATTAGTGTGTAGCCATATATTTATTTAGCCCCTACTTTCTGCCCAGTTTACCTGTGCCAGCATCCAGCATTAGTGTGTAGCCATATATTTATTTAGCCCCCACTTTCCATCCCGTGTACCTGTGCCAGCATCCAGCATTAGTGTGTAGCCATATATTTATTTAGCCCCCACTTTCTGCCCCGTGTACCCGTGCCAGCATCCAGCATTAGTGTGTAGCCATATATTTATTTAGCCCCCACTTTCCATCCCGTGTACCTGTGCCAGCATCCAGCATTAGTGTGTAGCCATATATTTATTTAGCCCCCACTTTCCATCCCGTGTACCTGTGCCAGCATCCAGCATTAGTAACATAGTAACATAGTAACATAGTAGGTTGGGTTGAAAAAAGACATACGTCCATCAAGTTCAACCATAATGCCTATATATAACCTGCCTAACTACAAGTTGATCCAGAGGAAGGCAAAAAACCCCATCTGAAACCTCTCTAATTTGCCTCAGAGGGGAAAAAATTCCTTCCTGACTCAAAGATGGCAATCGGACCAGTCCCTGGATCAACTAGTACTAAGAGCTATCTCCCATAACCGTGTATTCCCTCACTTGCTAAGAATCCATCCAGCCCCTTCTTAAAGCTATATAATGTATCAGCCAGTACGACTGATTCGGGGAGGGAATTCCAGAACCTCACAGCTCTCACTGTAAAAAATCCTTTCCGAATATTTAAATGGAACCTCCCTTCTTCTAAACGGAGTGGGTGCCCTCGTGTCCGTTGGAAGGACCTACTGGTAAATAAAACATTAGAGAGGTTATTATATGATCCCCTTATATATTTATACATAGTTATCATGTCACCTCTTAAGCGCCTCTTCTCCAGTGTAAACAAACCCAACTTGGCCAGTCTTTCTTCATAACTGAGACTTTCCATACCCTTTACCAGCTTAGTTGCCCTTCTCTGGACCCTCTCTAACTCAATAATGTCCCGTTTGAGCACTGGAGACCAAAACTGAACAGCATATTCTAGATGGGGCCTTACCAGCGCTCTGTAAAGGGGAAGAATAACCCCCTCCTCCCGTGAATCTATACCCCTTTTAATACAGCTCAATACCTTGTTTGCCCTTGCAGCTGCTGCCTGGCATTGCTTGCTACAGCCAAGTTTATTATCTACAAGGACTCCAAGATCCTTCTCCATTATGGATTTGCCTAGTGCAGTCCCATTAAGGTTATACGGGGCTTGCATATTTTTACATCCCAGGTGCATGACCTTACATTTATCCACATTAAATCTCATCTGCCACTTAGCTGCCCAGATTGCCAGTTGGTCAAGATCCTGCTGCAGGGATGTCACATCCTGGATAGAATTGACTGGTCTGCAGAGTTTTGTGTCATCTGCAAACACTGATACATTACTCATAATACCCTCCCCTAAGTCATTTATGAACAAATTAAACAAAAGTGGACCCAGTACAGAACCCTGAGGGACCCCACTGAGAACCTTACTCCAAGTAGAGAATGTGCCATTAACAACCACCCTCTGTACCCGATCCTGTAGCCAGTTTTCTATCCATGTGCAAACGACTTCACTAAGACCAATAGACCTTAGCTTAGAAAGCAGTCGTTTGTGGGGAACGGTATCAAATGCTTTGGCAAAATCCAAATAGATTATATCTACTGCATCCCCACTGTCCAGCTTCTTACTTACCTCATCATAAAAAGCAATTAAATTGGTCTGACATGACCTGTCCTTCATAAAGCCATGCTGATTACTGCTCATAATGCCATTCTCCACTACATAATTTTGAATGTGATCCCTTAACAAGCCTTCAAATAACTTGCCCACCACGGATGTCAAACTTACAGGCCTATAATTGCCAGGCTGAGATCTTATTCCCTTTTTAAATATGGGAGTGACATTCGCCTTCTTCCAATCACTAGGTACCATACCTGATGAAAGAGAGTCTGAGAATATCAGAAACAAGGGCCACTGCAATTCTGCCCCTAGCTCTCTCAGTACCCGAGGGTGTATTCCATCTGGCCCAGGTGCCTTGTTTACATTTATCGTGTGTAACCCTTTAAGCACCATATCCTGTGCCAACCACTGTGTAGTTGGAGCTGAGGCAACAGTGAAGCTATTGGGTGAGACTTGGCCCACTGGCTCCTCTACTGTATACACAGAAGAAAAGAACTGGTTAAGCACATCTGCCTTTTCTGTATCCGCTGTAACCATATTGTTATTATAACTCAATGGGGCCACACCCTCAACCTGCATCTTTTTACTATTAATATACTTAAAAAACTTTTTGGGGTTAGTCTTGGCCTCGGCCGCGATGCGCTCCTCATTTTCTATCTTTGCCTTCCAGATTGCTGAACACTTGTTATAGTGTTTATATTCATTAAACGCAGCTACTGTCCCCTCTGACTTATATTTCTTAAAAGCTTTCCTTTTTTTCCCTATTAACTTCTTTACCTCAGAGTTAAGCCACATAGGGTGATTCTTAACACTTCTACTTTTTCTTATTAATGGAATGAATTGAGAACAGTAATGATTTAATATCATTTTAAATGACAACCATTTCTGCTCTGTATTTTTATCAGAAAACATAATGCCCCAATCTATGCCCTGAAGTGTAGCCATATATTTATTTAGCCGCCACTTTCTGCCCCGTGTACCCGTGCCAGCATCCAGCATTAGTGTGTAGCCATATATTTATTTAGCCCCCACTTTCTGCCCCGTGTACCCGTGCCAGCATCCAGCATTAGTGTGTAGCCATATATTTATTTAGCCCCCACTTTCTGTCCCGTGTACCTGTGCCAGCATCCAGCATTAGTGTGTAGCCATATATTTATTTAGCCCCCACTTTCTGCCCCGTGTACCTGTGCCAGCATCCAGCATTAGTGTGTAGCCATATATTTATTTAGCCCCCACTTTCTGCCCCGTGTACCTGTGCCAGCATCCAGCATTAGTGTGTAGCCATATATTTATTTACCCCCACTTTCTGCCCCGTGTACCTGTGCCAGCATCCAGCATTAGAGTGTAGCCATATATTTATTTACCCCCACTTTCTGCCCCGTGTACCTGTGTCAGCATCCAGCATTAGTGTGTAGCCATATATTTATTTACCCCCACTTTCTGCCCCGTGTACCTGTGTCAGCATCCAGCATTAGTGTGTAGCCATATATTTATTTAGCCCCCACTTTCAATCCCGTGTACCTGTGCCAGTATCCAGCATTAGTGTGTAGCCATATATTTATTTAGCCCACACTTTATGCCCCGTGTACCTGTGCCAGCATCCAGCATTAGTGTGTAGCCATATATTTATTTAGCCCCCACTTTCTGCCCCGTGTACCTGTGCCAGCATCCAGCATTAGTGTGTAGCCATATATTTATTTAGCCCCCACTTTCTGCCCCGTGTACCTGTGCCAGCATCCAGCATTAGTGTGTAGCCATTTATTTATTTAGCCCCCACTTTCTGCCCCGTGTACCTGTGCCAGCATCCAGCATTAGTGTGTAGCCATATATTTATTTAGCCCCCACTTTCTGCCCCGTGTACCCGTGCCAGCATCCAGCATTAGTGTGTAGCCATATATTTATTTAGCCCCCACTTTCTGCCCCGTGTACCTGTGCCAGCATCCAGCATTAGTGTGTAGCCATATATTTATTTAGCCCCCACTTTCTGCCCCGTGTACCCGTGCCAGCATCCAGCATTAGTGTGTAGCCATATATTTATTTACCCCCACTTTCTGCCCCGTGTACCTGTGCCAGCATCCAGCATTAGTGTGTAGCCATATATTTATTTACCCCCACTTTCTGCCCCGTGTACCTGTGCCAGCATCCAGCATTAGAGTGTAGCCATATATTTATTTACCCCCACTTTCTGCCCCGTGTACCTATGCCAGCATCCACCATTAGTGTGTAGCCATATATTTATTTAGCCCCCACTTTCTGCCCCGTGTACCTGTGCCAGCATCCAGCATTAGTGTGTAGCCATATATTTATTTACCCCCACTTTCTGCCCCGTGTACCTGTGCCAGCATCCAGCATTAGTGTGTAGCCATATATTTATTTAGCCCTCCACTTTCTGCCCCGTGTACCTGTGCCAGCATCCAGCATTAGTGTGTAGCCATATATTTATTTAGCCCCCACTTTCTATCCCGTGTACCTGTGCCAGCATCCAGCATTAGTGTGTAGCCATATATTTATTTAGCCCCCAATTTCTGCCCCGTGTACCTGTGCCAGCATCCACCATTAGTGTGTAGCCATATATTTATTTAGCCCCCAATTTTCTGCCCCGTGTACCTGTGCCAGCATCCAGCATTAGTGTGTAGCCATATATCTATTTAGCCCCCACTTTCTATCCCGTGTATCTGTGCCAGCATCCACCATTAGTGTGTAGCCATATATTTATTTAGCCCCCACTTTCTGCCCCGTGTACCTGTGTCAGCATCCAGCATTAGTGTGTAGCCATATATATATTTAGCCCCCACTTTCTGCCCCGTGTACCTGTGCCAGCATCCAGCATTAGTGTGTAGCCATATATTTATTTAGCCCCCACTTTCTGCCCGTGTACCTGTGCCAGCATCCAGCATTAGTGTGTAGCCATGTATTTATTTAGGCCTCCACTTTCTGCCCCGTGTACCTGTGCCAGCATCCAGCATTAGTGTGTAGCCATATATTTATTTAGCCCCCACTTTCTGCCCCGTGTACCTGTGCCAGCATCGAGCATTAGTGTGTAGCCATATATTTATTCAGCCCCCACTTTCTGCCTCGTGTACCTGTGCCAGCATCCAGCATTAGTATGTAGCCATATATTTATTTAGCCCCCACTTTCTGCCCCTTGTACCTGTGCCAGCATCCAGCATCAGTGTGTAGCCATATATTTATTTAGCCCCCACTTTCCATCCCGTGTACCTGTGCCAGCATCCAGCATTAGTGTGTGTCAATATATTTATTTAGCCCCCACTTTCTGTCCCGTGTACCTGTGCCAGCATCCAGCATTAGTATATAACCATATATTTATTTAGCCCCCACTTTCTGCCCCGTATACCTGTGCCAGCATCCAGCATTAGTGTGTAGCCATATATTTATTAAGCCCCCACTTTCCATCCCGTGTACCTGTGCCAGAATCCAGCATTAGTGTGTGTCAATATATTTATTTAGCCCCCACTTTCTGTCCCGTGTACCTGTGCCAGCATCCAGCATTAGTATATAACCATATATTTATTTAGCCCCCACTTTCTGCCCCGTGTACCTGTGCCAGCATCCAGCATTAGTGTGTAGCCATATATTTATTTAGCCCCCAATTTCTGCCCCGTGTACCTGTGCCAGCATCCAGCATTAGTGTGTAGCCATATATTTATTTAGCCCCCACTTTCTGCCCCGTGTACCTGTGCCAGCATCCAGCATTAGTGTGTAGCCATATATTTATTTAGCCCCCACTTTCTGCCCCGTGTACCTGTGCCAGCATCCAGCATTAGTGTGTAGCCATATATTTATTTAGCCCCCACTTTCTGCCCCGTGTACCTGTGCCAGCATCCAGCATTAGTGTGTAGCCATATATTTATTTAGCCCCCACTTTCTGCCCCGTGTACCTGTGCCAGCATCCAGCATTAGTGTGTAGCCATATATTTATTTAGCCCCCACTTTCTGCCCCGTGTACCTGTGCCAGCATCCAGCATTAGTGTGTAGCCATATATTTATTTAGCCCCCACTTTCTGCCCCGTGTACCTGTGCCAGCATCCAGCATTAGTGTGTAGCCATATATTTATTTAGCCCCCACTTTCTGCCCCGTGTACCTGTGCCAGCATCCAGCATTAGTGTGTAGCCATATATTTATTTAGCCCCCACTTTCTGCCCCGTGTACCTGTGCCAGCATCCAGCATTAGTGTGTAGCCATATATTTATTTAGCCCCCACTTTCTGCCCCGTGTACCTGTGCAGCATCAAGCATTACTGTGTAGCCATATATTTATTTAGCCCCCATTTTCCATCCCGTGTACCTGTGCCAGCATCCAGCATTAGTGTGTAGCCATATATTTATTTAGCCCCCATTTTCCATCCCGTGTACCTGTGCCAGCATCAAGCATTAGTGTGTAGCCATATATTTATTTAGCCCCCACTTTCTGCCCCGTGTACCTGTGCCAGCATCCAGCATTAGTGTGTAGCCATATATTTATTTAGCCCCCATTTTCCATCCCGTGTACCTGTTGCCAGCATCAAGCATTAGTGTGTAGCCATATATTTATTTAGCCCCCCACTTTCTGCCCGTGTACCTGTGCCAGCATCCAAGCATTAGTGTGTAGCCATATATTTATTTAGCCCCCTTTTCCATCCCGTGTACCTGTGCCAGCATCCAGCATTAGTGTGTAGCCATATATTTATTTAGCCCCCACTTTCTGCCCCGTGTACCTGTGCCAGCATCCAGCATTAGTGTGTAGCCATATATTTATTTAGCCCCCACTTTTTGCATCCCGTGTACCTGTGCCAGCATCCAGCATTAGTGTGTAGCCATATATTTATTTAGCCCCCACTTTCTCCCCGTGTACCTGTGCCAGCATCCAGCATTAGTGTGTAGCCATATATTTATTTAGCCCCCACTTTCTGCCCCGTGTACCTGTGCCAGCATCCAGCATTAGTGTGTAGCCATATATTTATTTAGCCCCGTGTACCTGTGCCAGCATCCAGCATTAGTGTGTAGCCATATATTTATTTAGCCCCCACTTTCTGCCCCGTGTACCTGTGCCAGCATCCAGCATTAGTGTGTAGCCATATATTTATTTAGCCCCCACTTTCTGCCCCGTGTACCTGTGCCAGCATCCAGCATTAGTGTGTAGCCATATATTTATTAGCCCCCACTTTCTATCCCGTGTACCTGTGCCAGCATCCAGCATTAGTGTGTAGCCATATATTTATTTAGCCCCCACTTTCTGCCCCGTGTACCTGTGCCAGCATCCAGCATTAGTGTGTAGCCATATATTTATTTAGCCCCCACTTTCTGCCCGTGTACCTGTGCCAGCATCCAGCATTAGTGTGTAGCCATATATTTATTTAGCCCCCACTTTCTATCCCGTGTACCTGTGCCAGCATCCAGCATTAGTGTGTAGCCATATATTATTTAGCCCCCACTTTCTGCCCCGTGTACCTGTGCAGCATCCAGCATTAGTGTGTAGCCATATATTTATTTAGCCCCCACTTTCTGCCCCGTGTACCTGTGCCAGCATCCAGCATTAGTGTGTAGCCATATATTTATTTAGCCCCCACTTTCTGCCCCGTGTACCTGTGCCAGCATCCAGCATTAGTGTGTAGCCATATATTTATTTAGCCCCCACTTTCTGCCCGTGTACCTGTGCCAGCATCCAGCATTAGTGTGTAGCCATATATTTATTTAGCCCCCACTTTCTGCCCCGTGTACCTGTGCCAGCATCCAGCATTAGTGTGTAGCCATATATTTTATTTAGCCCCCACTTTCTGCCCGTGTACCTGTGCCAGCATCCAGCATTAGTGTGTAGCCATATATTTATTTAGCCCCCACTTTCTATCCCCGTGTACCTGTGCCAGCATCCAGCATTAGTGTGTAGCCATATATTTATTTAGCCCCCACTTTCTGCCCCGTGTACCTGTGCCAGCATCCAGCATTAGTGTGTAGCCATATATTTATTTAGCCCCCACTTTCTTCCCCGTGTACCTGTGCCAGCATCCAGCATTAGTGTGTAGCCATATATTTATTTAGCCCCCACTTTCTGCCCCGTGTACCTGTGCCAGCATCCAGCATTAGTGTGTAGCCATATATTTATTTAGCCCCCACTTTCTGCCCCGTGTACCTGTGCCAGCATCCAGCATTAGTGTGTAGCCATATATTTATTTAGCCCCCACTTTCTGCCCCGTGTACCTGTGCCAGCATCCAGCATTAGTGTGTAGCCATATATTTATTTAGCCCCCACTTTCTGCCCCGTGTACCTGTGCCAGCATCCAGCATTAGTGTGTAGCCATATATTATTTAGCCCCCACTTTCTGCCCCGTGTACCTGTGCCAGCATCCAGCATTAGTGTGTAGCCATATATTTATTTAGCCCCCACTTTCTGCCCCGTGTACCTGTGCCAGCATCCAGCATTAGTGTGTAGCCATATATTTATTTAGCCCCCACTTTCTGCCCCGTGTACCTGTGCCAGCATCCAGCATTAGTGTGTAGCCATATATTTATTTAGCCCCCACTTTCTGCCCCGTGTACCTGTGCCAGCATCCAGCATTAGTGTGTAGCCATATATTTATTTAGCCCCCACTTTCTGCCCCGTGTACCTGTGCCAGCATCCAGCATTAGTGTGTAGCCATATATTTATTTAGCCCCCACTTTCTGCCCCGTGTACCTGTGCCAGCATCCAGCATTAGTGTGTAGCCATATATTTATTTAGCCCCCACTTTCTGCCCCGTGTACCTGTGCCAGCATCCAGCATTAGTGTGTAGCCATATATTTATTTAGCCCCCACTTTCTGCCCCGTGTACCTGTGCCAGCATCCAGCATTAGTGTGTAGCCATATATTTATTTAGCCCCCACTTTCTGCCCCGTGTACCTGTGCCAGCATCCAGCATTAGTGTGTAGCCATATATTTATTTAGCCCCCACTTTCTGCCCCGTGTACCTGTGCCAGCATCCAGCATTAGTGTGTAGCCATATATTTATTTAGCCCCCCACTTTCTGCCCCGTGTACCTGTGCCAGCATCCAGCATTAGTGTGTAGCCATATATTTATTTAGCCCCCACTTTCTGCCCCGTGTACCTGTGCCAGCATCCAGCATTAGTGTGTAGCCATATATTTATTTAGCCCCCCCTTTCTGCCCCGTGTACCTGTGCCAGCATCCAGCATTAGTGTGTAGCCATATATTTATTTAGCCCCCACTTTCTGCCCCGTGTACCTGTGCCAGCATCCAGCATTAGTGTGTAGCCATATATTTATTTAGCCCCCACTTTCTGCCCCGTGTACCTGTGCCAGCATCCAGCATTAGTGTGTAGCCATATATTTATTTAGCCCCCACTTTCTATCCCGTGTACCTGTGCCAGCATCCAGCATTAGTGTGTAGCCATATATTTATTTAGCCCCCACTTTCTGCCCGTGTACCTGTGCCAGCATCCAGCATTAGTGTGTAGCCATATATTTATTTAGCCCCCACTTTCTGCCCCGTGTACCTGTGCCAGCATCCAGCATTAGTGTGTAGCCATATATTTATTTAGCCCCCACTTTCTGCCCCGTGTACCTGTGCCAGCATCCAGCATTAGTGGTGTAGCCATATATTTATTTAGCCCCCACTTTCTGCCCCGTGTACCTGTGCCAGCATCCAGCATTAGTGTGTAGCCATATATTTATTTAGCCCCCACTTTCTCCCCGTGTACCTGTGCCAGCATCCAGCAATTAGTGTGTAGCCATATATTTAATTTAGCCCCCACTTTCTGACCCGTGTACCTGTGCAGCATCCAGCATTAGTGTGTAGCCATATATTTATTTAGCCCCCACTTTCTGCCCCGTGTACCTGTGCCAGCACAAGCCATTAGCTGTCCGGTAGCCATATATTTATTAGCCCCCACCTTTCTTGGCCCCGTGTACCTGTGGCCAGGCATCCAGCATTAGTGTGTAAGCCATATATTTATTTAGCCCCCATTTTTTTCCATTCCAGTGCTACCTGCTGCCCAGCATTTTCAAGCATTGTGGTGTAGCCATATATTTATTTAGCCCCCCATTTTCCAACCCGTTTGTACCTGTGCAGCAATCAAGCATTTCAGTGTGTACCATATATTTATTTAGCCCCCACTTCTGCCCCGTGTACCTGTGCCCAGATCCAGCATTAGTGTGTAGCCATATTATTTTATTTTAGCCCCACATTTCTGCCCCGCTGTACCTGTGCCAGGCATCCAGCATTAGTGTTGTAAGCCATATATTTATTTAGCCCCCACTTTCCAACCCGCTTTGTCCTGTGCCAGCATCAAGCATTTAGGTGTTTGTAGCCATATATTTATTAGCCCCCACTTTCTGCCCCGTGTACCTGTGCCAGCATCCAGCATTAGTGTGTAGCCATATATTTATTTAGCCCCCCTTTCATCCCGTGTACCTTGCCAGCATCCAGCATTAGGTGTAGCCATATATTTATTTAGCCCCCACTTTTCTATCCCGTGTACCTGTGCCAGCATCAGCATTAGTGTGTAGCCATATATTTATTTAGCCCCCACTTTCCATCCCCGTGTACCTGTGCCAGCATCCAGCATTAGTGTGTAGCCATATATTTATTTAGCCCCCACTTTCCATCCCCGTGTACCTTTGCCAACATCCAGCATTAGTGTGTAGCCATATATTTATTTAGCCCCACTTTCTGCCCCGTGTACCTGTGCCAACATCCAGCATTAGCGTGTAGCATATATTTATTTAGCCCCCACTTTCTGCCCTCGTGTACCTGTGCAGCATCCAGCATTAGTTGTGTAGCCATATATTTATTTAGCCCCCCACTTTCCACCCCGTGTACCTGTGCCAGCATCAGCATTAGTGTGTAGCCATATATTTATTTAGCCCCCACTTTCTGCCCCGTGTACCTGTGCCAGCATCCAGCATTAGTGTGTAGCCATATATTTATTTAGCCCCCACTTTCTGCCCGTGTACCTGTGCCAGCATCCAGCATTAGTGTGTAGCCATATATTTATTTAGCCCCCACTTTCTGCCCCGTGTACCTGTGCCAGCATCCAGCATTAGTGTGTAGCCATATATTTATTTAGCCCCCACTTTCTATCCCGTGTACCTGTGCCAGCATCCAGCATTAGTGTGTAGCCATATATTTATTTAGCCCCCACTTTCTGCCCCGTGTACCTGTGCCAGCATCCAGCATTAGTGTGTAGCCATATATTTATTTAGCCCCCACTTTCTACCCCGTGTACCTGTGCCAGCATCCAGCATTAGTGTGTAGCCATATATTTATTTAGCCCCCACTTTCTATCCCGTGTACCTGTGCCAGCATCCAGCATTAGTGTGTAGCCATATATTTATTTAGCCCCCAACTTTCTGCCCCGTGTACCTGTGCCAGAATCCAGCATTAGCGTGTAGCCATATATTTATTTAGCCCCCCACTTTCTGCCCCGTGTACCTGTGCCAACATCCAGCATTAGTGTGTAGCCATATATTTATTTAGCCCCCACTTTCTGCCCGTGTACCTTTGCCAACATCCAGCATTAGTGTGTAGCCATATATTTATTTAGCCCCCCACTTTCTGCCCCGTGTATCCTTTGCCAACATCCAGCATTAGTGTGTAGCCATATATTTATTTAGCCCCCACTTTCTGCCCCGTGTACCTGTGCCAGCATCCAGCATTAGTGTGTAGCCATATATTTATTTAGCCCCCACTTTCCACCCCGTGTACCTGTGCCAGCATCCAGCATTAGTGTGTAGCCATATATTTATTTAGCCCCCACTTTCTATCCCGTGTACCTGTGCCAGCATCCAGCATTAGTGTGTAGCCATATATTTATTTAGCCCCCACTTTCTGCCCCGTGTACCTGTGCCAGCATCCATTATATTTATTAGCCCCACTTTCTTCCGTGTACCTGTGCAGCATCCAGCATATGTTTGTAGCCATAATTTTATTTAGCCCCCCACTTTCTGCCCTGTGTACCTGTGCCAGCATCCAGCATTAGTGTGTAGCCATATATTTATTAGCCCCCACTTTCTGCCCGTATACCTGTGCCGCATCCAGCATTAGGTGTAGCCATATATTATTTTAGCCCCCATTTCTGCCCGTGACCTGTGCCAGCATCCAGCATTAGTGTTGTAGCCATATATTTATTTAGCCCCCACTTTCTGGCCCCCGTAGTACCTAGTGCCAGAATCCAGCCATTAGTGTGTAGCCATATATTTATTTAGCCCCCCACTTTCTGCCCCATGTACCTGTGCCAGCATCCAGCATTAGTGTGTAGCCATATATTTATTTAGCCCCCACTTTCATCCCGATGTACCTGTGCCAGAATCCAGCATTAGTGTGTAGCCATTATATTTATTTAGCCCCCACTTTCTGCCCCGTGTACCTGTGCCAGCATCCAGCATTAGTGTGTAGCCATATATTTATTTAGCCACCCACTTTCTGCCCGTGTACCTGTGCCGCATCCAGCATTAGTTGTGTAGCCATATATTTATTTAGCCCACCACTTTCCCTATCCCGTGTACCTGTGCCAAGAATCCCAGCATTAGTGTGGTAGGCCATATATTTATTTCAGCCCCACTTCTGCCCGTGTACGCTGTGCCAGCATCCAGCATTAGTGTGTAGGCCATAGTATTTATTTAGCCCCACATTCTGCCCCGTGTACCTGTGCCAGGCATCCAAGCAGTTAGTGTGGTAGCCCATATATTTATTTAGCGCCCCCACTTTCTGTGCCCCGGTGTACCTGTGCCAGCATCCAGCAGTTAGTGTGGTTACGCCATATATTTATTTAGCCGCCCATTTTCTATCCTGTGTACCTGTGCCAGCATCAGCATGTAGTGTGTAGTGCCATATTTATTTGCCCCGCACTTTCTGCCCCGTGGTACCTGTGGCCAGCATCCAGCATTAGTGGTGTAGCCAATTGTTTATTTAGCCGCCCATTTTCTTATCCCGTTGTACGCTGTTGCCAGCATGCCAGCATTAGTGTGTAGCCATATATTTAATTTTAGCCCCCAACCTTGTTTTTTTCTGCCCCGTGTACCTGTGCCAGCAATCCAGCATTAGTGTGTAGCCATATATTTATTTAGCCCCCACTTTCTGCCCGTGTACCTGTGCCAGCATCCAGCATTAGTGTGTAGCCATATATTTATTTAGCCCCCACTTCTCTGCCCGTGTACCTGTGCCAGCATCCAGCATTAGTGTGTAGCCATATATTTATTTAGCCCCCACTTTCTGCCCCGTGTACCTGTGCCAGCATCCAGCATTAGTGTGTAGCCATATATTTATTTAGCCCCCACTTTCTGCCCCGTTGTACCTGTGCCAGCATCCAGCATTAGTGTGTAGCCATATATTTATTTAGCCCCCACTTTCTGCCCCGTGTACCTGTGCCAGCATCCAGCATTAGTGTGTAGCCATATATTTATTTAGCCCCCACTTTCTGCCCCATGTACCTGTGCCAGCATCAAGCATTAGTGTGTAGCCATATATTTATTTAGCCCCCACTTTCTGCCCCGTGTACCTGTGCCAGCATCCAGCATTAGTGTGTAGCCATATATTTATTTAGCCCCCACTATCTGCCCCATGTACCTGTGCCAGCATCCAGCATTAGTGTGTAGCCATATATTTATTTAGCCCCCACTTTCTATCCCGTGTACCTGTGCCAGCATCCAGCATTAGTGTGTAGCCATATATTTATTTAGCCCCCACTTTCTATCCCGTGTACCTGTGCCAGCATCCAGCATTAGTGTGTAGCCATATACAGTGGTGTGAAAAACTATTTGCCCCCTTCCTGATTTCTTATTCTTTTGCATGTTTGTCACACTTAAATGTTTCTGATCATCAAAAACCATAACTATTAGTCAAAGATAACATAATTGAACACAAAATGCAGTTTTTAAATGAAGGTTTACGTTATTAAGGGAGAAAAAAAACTCCAAATCTACATGGCCCTGTGTGAAAAAGTGATTGCCCCCCTTGTTAAAAAATAACTTAACTGTGGTTTATCAATTTCAATTTTCAATTTCAATATCAATTTCTGTAGTCACCCCCAGGCCTGATTACTGCCACACCTGTTTCAATCAAGAAATCACTTAAATAGGAGCTACCTGACACAGAGAAGTAGCCCAAAAGCACCTCAAAAGCTAGACATCATGCCAAGATCCAAAGAAATTCAGGAACAAATGAGAACAAAAGTAATTGAGATCTATCAGTCTGGTAAAGGTTATAAAGCCATTTCTAAAGCTTTGGGACTCCAGCGAACCACAGTGAGAGCCATTATCCACAAATGGCAAAAACATGGAACAGTGGTGAACCTTCCCAGGAGTGGCCGGCCGACCAAAATTACCCCAAGAGCGTAGAGACAACTCATCCGAGAGGCCACAAAAGACCCCAGGACAACATCTTAAGAACTGCAGGCCTCACTTGCCTCAATTAAGGTCAGTGTTCACGACTCCACCATAAGAAAGAGACTGGGCAAAAACGGCCTGCATGGCAGATTTCCAAGGCGCAAACCACTTTTAAGCAAAAAGAACATTATGGCTCGTCTCAATTTTGCTAAAAAACATCTCAATGATTGCCAAGACTTTTGGGAAAATATCTTGTGGACCGACGAGACAAAAGTTGAACTTTTTGGAAGGTGCGTGTCCCGTTTCATCTGGCGTAAAAGTAACACAGCATTTCAGAAAAAGAACATCATACCAACAGTAAAATATGGTGGTGGTAGTGTGATGGTGTGGGGTTGTTTTGCTGCTTCAGGACCTGGAAGGCTTGCTGTGATAGATGGAACCATGAATTCTACTGTCTACCAAAAAATCCTGAAGGAGAATGTCCGGCCATCTGTTTGTCAACTCAAGCTGAAGCGATCTTGGGTGCTGCAGCAGGACAATGAACCAAAACACACCAGCAAATCCACCTCTGAATGGCTGAAGAAAAACAAAATGAAGACTTTGGAGTGGCCTAGTCAAAGTCCTGACCTGAATCCTATTGAGATGTTGTGGCATGGCCTTAAAAAGGCGGTTCATGCTAGAAAACCCTCAAATAAAGCTGAATTACAACAATTCTGCAAAGATGAGTGGGCCAAAATTCCTCCAGAGCGCTGTAAAAGACTCGTTGCAAGTTATCGCAAACGCTTGATTGCAGTTATTGCTGCTAAGGGTGGCCCAACCAGTTATTAGGTTCAGGGGGCAATTACTTTTTCACATAGGGCCATGTAGGTTTGGATTTTTTTTCTCCCTAAATAATAAAAACCCTCATTTAAAAACTGCATTTTGTGTTTACTTGTGTTATCTTTGACTAATAGTTAAATGTGTTTGATGATCAGAAACATTTTGTGTGACAAACATGCAAAAGAATAAGAAATCAGGAAGGGGGCAAATAGTTTTTCACACCACTGTATATTAGTTGGTCCAAGAATAAAAATGGAAATGGTAGAGTGAATTATTTGCAATGTAAAAAGTGTAATTCAGAAATAAAGTACCCCATACCTATCAAGTCGGAATCCTTTAAGTAGTATAAATGAGGTGCCAACTAGTGATGAGTGAATATGTCCTGTTTCACCAAAAATTAGCAAACCGGTAATTCTTGACATGCAGACGTGATGTATTTTTACGCGGGCAACTTTTTTCCTACAGCACAACTTTTTTGTTGTGCAACTTATTTTTTCTCACTCAAAAAAAACATTTAACACTTTTACTGTTGTTTGGCAGATAAAGATTCTTTCTGGAGAGGCGCTGCAGAGGGTTTCTAGCGATGACAGCTCCCTGGGCAACGAGCCAGGCGGGCTGTCATGTCGGCTCTGTGACGTGATCGTCGCACGATCGCATCGCGTCTGCTGCTTGGTTCCGCTTCCTTCTTCCCCCCAGTGCCGGCCCACTGACTTCCTGCACATGGAGGACTAGGACTGTAGCACCGAGGACCAGGCACGCTTCAGGACAGGACACTTACACACACTTACTCACATTTACACACACATACAGCACACAATTTAGATATTCAAATACTCTGACTCATACTAATTACGCTGTCATGTGACTTATTTTGTTGTTTCACTGATTTGCACAATTTTTGTTTTATCCCTTTATTAGTGTTCCTGATCTGTTTTTAGCATGGCTTTGCCGTGTTAGGGGGGTTACGGCACATAATACGCTGACAGGGGGCTCTGTGTGCAAAAGCTGGGTTGGCAGGCGAGAAATCCATATGCACAAAAATACAACTGATTTGGAAAGTCCCATGTCTCCTGAACGTGCCAATACCAAATACCAAAAAGAAATGCAATGAACAACACTGCAAGTGTAAAACTGCAATAAAATCACAAAAATGAAAGACAATTGGGCAAATCAATGAAATAACAAAATGAATTATTTCCCAGCGTGGTTAGTGGTCAGAATACATGCCTGCCAGGAAAAGCGCTAAGGGAAGACCCTCAGGTGCCTATATGGGGAATTAAATAACTTTCTGTTAAATCTGGTGGCAGAACAAAAGGGCAGAACATTTCTCTGCAGGGATCGGCGCAGGCCCAGGACAGCCGGACCCTCGGCACCTGAACCAATTGCTGTGGCTAAGTAATAATACAGCACAATGTAAT
Source organism: Xenopus tropicalis (assembly GCF_000004195.4). NCBI lineage: Eukaryota > Metazoa > Chordata > Amphibia > Anura > Pipidae > Xenopus > Xenopus tropicalis. Next base: position 19,807,274 of record NC_030684.2, read on the forward strand.
GTAAAGGGTAAGTTCACCTTCAAAGCAGAACAAAAGCTAGTCCATCTTTAAGTTAACTTTCGTGGGTCATAAAATCTTCTGTTCTCATCAAGTTCTAGAGCAAAACAACACAGGAGCAGGGTCTGGGGGCCTCGGCACAGGAGCGGAAACCACGAGGGAGCGAATTTAAATTCATGTGGGCATAACATCACAGCATTACACATTTAATATTATCCCCCTGTCCAATGGCTGCGCCTGTAATTCTGGTAACATCAAAGCTTTTTGTACCCTCATACAGTAGCGCCTCGGCACACACCTCCTGCACAATGTCCAATTGCACTGCCCCGCCATGTACAGCTTTGTCTGCGTAGCGTGTTGTGACATTGTACAGGAGTTGCGCGGCGTAGGCAGAACTGTATGAATTGCAGCACCAACTAAATCGGAAGGTACAAAAAGCTTTTATATCAGCAGAGTTGTGCAGCCGTTGGGCAGGGGGATACATCTCATTGGGTAACGCTGTGCTGATGTCCCTGCGTATTTACACTCGCTCCCTCCAGGTTTCAGTTTGGGGATTTTGGTGGTGTGTACTGGGCTCTCCTGAATAGCTGCGAATTGGGCACAAGCTACACGGGGCTGGTAAAAATGGGCCTGCAAAAATGAAATGTGAGAGCTTAAGAGGCCAAAGGCAAGAAGAGAGGTGTTAGGCACTAACATAGGGGGAGATAGAAAAAATAATACCAGCAAGAAATGGGCCGCTGACGCCCATATGCATAGGATTGCCAAAGTATCTGCCCTATAGCATCACAATAGTGCATACAAGTTGTCCCGCAGGGCACTACAGCTACTGCAAAATTAATACATTTACTGTATTTTATGTAGCGCAAAGTGACAAAATATACATTTACCTTAGAAATCCGTCCAAAATGGGCACTTATGGGTAGTTATGTCTTACAACTCAAAACTTACATTTTACAGCACCCTGTCTCCCATATGTCATTAGGTAACAAGGATAAAAAAAGGAAATAAAAAACAGCACATTTTTTGCTCGCCCAGTGAGATCAGCGGGCAGAAATGCAGTTAAAGTGAGGGAACACGGAGTGTTTGCTCCACTGCTCTGTTTTTTTTTTGCAGGCTAAGAAAGCGGATCCACACCCTTACGCACCTCTGTAAAACTGCATTGAGAAGTACAGAATCCTCCTTCCCCGAGCAGGGATCGGCCTGAAAACACCAAAGCAGGAGTTTTTGGGCAGATGCAGTTTTACTGAGGTGCAGAAATACGGAAGGGATTCTCACCCTGCAGAAAAAACGCAGACTAAGAGCAAATGCTCCGTGTACCTTCGGCCTAAATTGTTTCACTGAGAATAAAATCTATTGCAATGAATTGGCCGTCTCAATACCCACCCATCTCTGTGCATTCAGTGCCAACACTCTATTGTATAGAGCCGCCGCAGTAAGAGAAGCGGTTGATGTAAATACGTACCAGCTAGGCTCACTGCTCGGGAAAGATTTTGCCCCATTCTGATTTCGGCACATTTGCTGCAGGCAGTTGTTTATTCAGATGACGCGAGCGCCCCTCAGTGCCATACACAGAGCTTGATACGGCTGCCTGATGCACTTTTACTCAGTTGCCAAATACTGGGCTCTGTAGCTCCTTCCAAGTCATTGTTGGTCTCGGTGGTTTCTCTCGTTTTTTTTTGTTTCCATGATAAGAAGTCAGTGCTTTAAAGAAATAAAATTTCAGAAAACAACTTCAATGTAGGACTTGTGGGTCAGTAATGAAGAGAATAGGGCAGGGGTTGGAAGACTTGGGCAAGTTACTAGAACTAAATGACCTTAGCAACCAGTGACCAGTTTGAATGAGAGGCTGGAATATGAATAGGAGAGGACCCGAATAGAAAAAGAAGTTATGAAAAGTAACAATAACAATAAAACTTTAGCTTCACAGAGCAACCAGTTGTTGGACGCTGGGGTACGTGACCCCCATTTGAAAGCTGCAAAGAGTTGGAAGAAGAAAAAGACAAATAGAATATAAAATAATGAATAATTAAGACCAATTGGAAAGTTGCTTAGAATAGGACATACATACTAGAAGATAACGTTAACTGAATGCAGTGCAAAAAAAGTTGGGGGAGCACAGAGACCAGCTTACTCCCCATGAATACATTCTTCATTCCTGTCTTCAGCGGCACTGAGGGGGGGTGGGGGACTCTTGGAATAGGCCTAAGTACTGGGCTATTAACACATTTTTGAGAGTGAGTGCACACGTATTGATGTCATGGGGTGGGAAGTGCAGCAGCAAGAAGGGGGTAGGCAGAGGTACCTGCTTAGCACCCCCCCCACACACACACACATAGTTGCGCCCTAGGCAGGTACCACTTCTGCCTACCCCTGGTTCCGGCCCTGGGTATGTGTCAAAAACACCCAGCAGTACACTAACAGATCGTGCCTGAAATACTTTACACAGCAAGGCCAGACTCTACTCACAGTAGGATTACCCCAGGAAACCATATATTTTTGGGGAAAAAAACTATTTTGGAAAATCCGAAATGGGCAAATATGTCTTTCTACTCCAAACTACCAGACTGTAAAGCTTTTCTACAGTTATTGGTTTTTATAAATATGAAATTAGTTAAAAAACACCTCAAAGCTTCCAGTTTACAGGATCCTATCTCCTACAGGTCATTTGGTACCAAGATAAAAACATCCTAAATATGAATGCCAGTGGGGTTGTGGTCAAGATGGCAAATAAAACATAGTAAATATAAATGCCAGCGGGGGTGTGGCCAAGATGGCAAATAAAACATAGTCAATATAAATGCCAGCGGGGGTGTGGCCAAGATGGCAAATAAAACATAGTCAATATAAATGCCAGCGGGGGTGTGGCCAAGATGGCGAATAAAACATAGTCAATATAAATGCCAGCGGGGGTGTGGCCAAGATGGCAAATAAAACATAGTAAATATGAATGCCAGCAGGGGTGTGGCCAAGATGGCAAATAAAACATAGTAAATATGAATGCCAGCGGGGGTGTGGCCAAGATGGCAAATAAAACATAGTAAATATAAATGAAAACCATACTAACAGGAACCCAAACATTTCCCAAAGCGCTGACCAGGCCGCAGACCAAGAAGACTATTCACCCTCCCTGGACTCAGTGCAAAGCATCGCGACTAAAACAATACCTGATCCTGAACTCGGAGATTCTCTTAGTGATTAAATGGATTTACCCATCAATGGCCGCCCAACTTGAAACTGTTAAAGTGGACTCATCGTTTCAGCGTCAGGATTTTCAAATTCTCTGTGAACGCACGTCCAATGTAGCCCACAGACTGTCCATTGCTGAAGACATTATATAAGTTTATCACCGACACATCATTTACACTTTTTTATTGAGGAATTATCTAAATATTGGCGCGGGTTTAGTTAACACAACACAACTACAGCAAAATACACTCATTTATGTGGATAAAGAGACACAAATCTGTTTACCCCAGAAAGCCACATATGTTGGGAAAGTACCTGTACATATTCAGGGAAATACAAAGGGGTAAACAACATGGTAGAATGCAATAAAACCAACCCAAGGAGAGCAGCAGCCAGAACCCAAGTTTCACTTGTTTCCCCAATTCGGTTTTACAGGCAACAAATATGCAGAGCTGAAAATGCAATAAAATGGCTAAAAACTGAATAACGCTACAAATCTAATTGACATGAAATACAAAAGATACTGCATTAGTATTAGGGCAGTTTTTGAAGGCAAAATAACCACACAATAGTAAAATAAATAAAAGCTAAACAATAGTAAAAGTGTGTGCATGTGGCAAATTGCACAGTGTGTGTATGTACAAGTGCTGTAAGTGTGCGACCCCCTCGACCCCCCAGAAATATATGTATACGTGTGTGTCACTAACTTGTATACAGGCTGGAGAGGCAGGAGGGCTGCTGAAACCAGAGGAGGGCCGCCATGATGCAGAGAATTGCAGGGGGGGCAAAGGCTGAAGGAACAGGAAGGTCCCTGCTGCCCAACGGCCCACTCTTTCCCCCAAAGGGAACTGTGATTTGGTGGGTTCCCTCAGTGCAGCAGCCACAGAGCAGGTAGCCATGCCCTCCCCACTCACTGCACAATCATGCTCACTCACACTCACACTCAGTCACACACTCACACACAGAAAGAAGCAGAATTAGCATCTCACCCTCCTGGAAGCAGCACCATTTTGTAGGATAATGTCTCACACACACACAGCATCATGTGACCAGGGTGGGGCTCAGAAAAGATACAAAGTAAAAAGTATGGGGGGGGGGGCTGGTGCCTGGCAGAGAGAGAGAGCTGCAATGTTATCAGGAGACAGAGGCACAGAATCAGCACTTACTGCTGTCATTACTGCTCTCCAGTTGGGCATTTGCCCCGTCCCCCCCTCCTGTTTATCTCCCTCAAACAGGGCAAAAGTCTCAGGTCCCCATAATGGTGTTTAGGGTTCCTGCCACACAAGGCGCTTTCCTGGCTTGTGTATAAGCGCAGGCTGAGAAACCACCCCTCCACTTCTATCTGCTTCATGGTGCGTCTGTGCAGATTTTGGCTCAGTCAGTATCTGTGTTCCTGCCGAAATCCGCTCCGTGTGCCAGATGTGGATTCAGACACACCATAAAGCAGATCGTAGAAATTTTAGAACAAGATTTAGAGCTTGAAATACAAAAAAAAAAAAAAATCAACTGATTTGGAAAGCCTCATGTCTCCCAAACGTGCCAATACCCCAGGAAACCATATATTTTTGAACAGTACATAGTCTGCCAAATCCAAATGGGTAACCGTGTCTTTCTTCTGCTAAGTACCAAAATGAGAATTTCACTTACCTCTTATCGTAAATTCCATTTCTTCTAGTCCCGACATGTCAGTACGCATGGGCAGTATTGCCCCCACAGCTAGGAGGTAGGACCTATATACCAAAGCCAATCAAAATTAGCCCTTACCTATAAGACCATGTGACTTTCTCCTCACCACTGTTATACATTTGCCAAGCAATACAAGAAGCAAATAATTGGGATGGGAAACCCCGTACTGACATGTCGGGACTAGAAGAAATGGAATTTACAATAAGAGGTAAGTGAAATTCTCATTTTCTTCTTCGTCCCTTCCATGTCAGTATGCATGGGATCTACCAAGCCATGCCCCTAAAATATAAGGGGTGGGAACAATTATATCAACAGATGCTAAAAACAAATCAAGCATCACAAGAAAAAACGGACCATTCCCGGCTACAAGAATCCTCTCAGGGACCAGAGGGATTTCCACACTACGGTTGCCATAAACATCCAAGCCCGGCTCGGGAGGATCCTCTGCCAACAAGAAGAAAATGGTCACAATAATAACTCTGACACTGGGCAGTTCACTGGTGTTACCAGCCCCGCAGCAACCTACCAGTTAACCACAACTCTGATGCATTATCCACTAGAGCTGTCTCTATGCCCCCAATCCTTAGCACTAACCTGGGGCCCTAGAAAAATAAATTGTGACACACAAGCCTCTAGCTCCAAAGCACACCGGTATCAGCTTAAATTGGTGTTGACAGCCGTCAAACTCAACAACCCCCAGAGATCAGCCAAAGATAATCCAAGCACAGATCTGAAGCAACGAACAGTGAAAGGGCACACTAGCCATCAAGCCCCCCTATGGCACAAACAAGCTAGGGACTCCAGCCTGTAACAGAGCATGACAGGCTGAAACCCAACTTCCTACCACTCACTGTAGCTACCAACCTTGAGAGGCTACCTAACCAGCAATGTTAGGGCCAGGTTTAGGAACTGTACACGACCTGCAGATGGAAGATCAGCTAACCAGTAAAACATGACTGGAATCAACTGGAAAACATGCATGGAACGACTGGTGCACAGCCAACCCATACTCAATGTACCATCTAGCCACCCTGCATGAAAGTCAGAAGCGCCATATACTATGCATGCTAAACAACCAGCGGACAAACCAACACCCTGCCAGAAAGCAGCGGTGGACAATCAAACTGTGAAATCACAAAATGGTGAGGAGGGAGATCCTACCTCCTGTTCAGTAGGACAAAAAATAACAGTGGTGAGGAGGAAGTCACATGGTCTTATAGGTAAGGGCTAATTTTGATTGGCTTTGGTATATAGGTCCTACCTCCTAGCTGTGGGGGCAATACTGCCCATGCGTACTGACATGGAAGGGACGAAGAAGAAACAGCAATTCTTTTCTAAGTTTAGCAGTTTCCAAAAAAAAAAATGAAAATTCTAGAACATTGTCTCAAAGCTTCAGTTTTCAAGCATCATTTCTCCCACATAACATTAGGTACCAAGAAAACACTCCCTAAATATGGAAGCCAAGGGTCCACTGAACAGTTTGATGCCCATTGTGCATAGGATCACCGATGTATCTGGCATTTAGAGACCCCAAAAGTAAGTTAGTGCATAGATATTGCCCCTGAGATCACTTTAGCGGACTGGGGGGGCAGGGCCGACTGGGGATCCAACCCAAGGGGCCTTGCAGGTGCGCGTCCCCTAATCCCCCCCCACTGGGTCCCTCACCAGACGTCCTCCCCTGGGCTCCCGAAAGTTTAATGCGTCAGGGAGGAACGGTCGGACAGGGGGAGCGACAGGAAGGGTCGGATCTGGGCCAATAAACCAGTCCAACCCTGCAGGCACAGAAAAGGAATTGTTTCCCCAGTCATATTATAACAGAGCCATGGTAAGCAATCAGAGCAGCTGAACCCCCTCCGAAAGCAAACTAGAATGTTTCTGTACCCCAGTGTCCCCTCTCCGAAAGAAAACTAGAATGTTTCTGTACCCCAGTGTCCCCCCTCCGAAAGAAAACTAGAATGTTTCTGTACCCCAGTGTCCCCTCTCCGACAGCAAACTAGAATGTTTATGTACCCCAGTGTCCCCTCTCCGACAGCAAACTAGAATGTTTATGTACCCCAGTGTCCCCTCTCCGACAGCAAACTAGAATGTTTATGTACCCCAGTATCCCCTCTCCGACAGCAAACTAGAATGTTTATGTACCCCAGTGTCCCCTCTCCAACAGCAAACTAAGAATGTTTATGCACGTGAGTGACCCCTCTCCGACAGCAAACTAGAATGTTTATGTACCCCAGTGTCTCCTCTCCGACAGCAAAATAGAATGTTTATGTACCCCAGTGTCCCCTCTCCAACAGCAAAATAGAATGTTTATGTACCCCAGTGTCCTCTCTCCAACAGCAAACTAAGAATGTTTATGTACCCCATTGTCACCTCTCCGACAGCAAACTAGAATGTTTATGTACCCCAGTGTCCCCTCTCCGACAGCAAACTAGAATGTTTATGTACCCCAGTGTCCCCTCTCCAACAGCAAAATAGAATGTTTATGTACCCCAGTGTCCTCTCTCCAACAGCAAACTAAGAATGTTTATGTACCCCATTGTCACCTCTCCGACAGCAAACTAGAATGTTTATGCACGTGAGTGACCCCTCTCCGACAGCAAACTAGAATGTTTATGTACCCCAGTGTCTCCTCTCCGACAGCAAAATAGAATGTTTATGTACCCCAGTGTCCCCTCTCCAACAGCAAACTAAGAATGTTTATGTACCCCAGTGTCCCCTCTCCGACAGCAAACTAGAATGTTTCTGTACCCCAGTGTCCCCTCTCCGACAGCAAACTAAGAATGTTTATGCACGCGAGTGACCCCTCTCCGACAGCAAACTAGAATGTTTATGTACCCCAGTGTCCCCTCTCCAACAGCAAACTAGAATGTTTATGTACCCCAGTGTCTCCTCTCCGACAGCAAACTAGAATGTTTATGTACCCCAGTGTCTCCTCTCCAACAGAAAACTAGAATGTTAATCTACCCCACTGTCCCCTCTCTGACAGCAAACTAGAATGTTTATGTACCCCAGTGTCCCCTCTCCGACAGCAAACTAGAATTTTTCTGTAACCCAGTGTAAGGGGCCAAAACAATAGCATCCCTGACTAATATGGGCTAAGTCAGATAGGAAGGTTTATGAAACCCCATTGGCCAAAGATAGTGGTGTCCAAAATAAAGGTTCCCTCCAGTGCTATCCGATAATTGGCCCAAGGTTCAAATCTGCCCTCCCCTTGAATGGTAACTGCACAGATATCAGCTCCTCCCTTGTATGGCAGCTTAAGCATCCTCCATAATAAAGACAACAAAATGCAATACAGGTATAGGATCCGTTTTCCAGAATGCTTGAGACCAAGGGTATTCCGGATAAGGGGTCTTTCCGTAATTTGGATCTCCATACCTTAAGTCTACTAAAAAATCAATAAAACATTAATTAAACCCAATAGGATCGTTTTGCCTCCAATAACGGTTAGTTATATTGTAGTTGGGATCAATTACAAGATGCTGTTTTTTTATTACTACAGAGAAAACAGAAATCAGTTTTAAAATTCTGAATTATTTGATTAAAATGGAGTCTATGGGAGACGGGCTTTCTGTAATTCAGAGCTTTCTGGTTAATGGGTTTCTGGATTAGGGATCCCATACTGTATCAGGAATTTGAACCCCATATTTTTAATATGATGTGGAAATGTTATTTATAAAATAGTTGATTTTGTGTATTCTTACCTGAATGGAATGTATCAGGCCCGCCCTACTGAGACATATTGATGCAATTCAGCAGTTTAATTAAAATTAAGTGCCATCATTTGTCAGACATTCCCTTGGGTTATTTTTCTATAGGGAAAATATTAGTAAAAGTCTTACTGTTCAAATGGAGACAGCCATTCCCTTTCAGTCCCCTGCCGCCAATGAAAAGCAAGGAATATCCCTTTATTCATAACTCTACAGACAAAAGGAAGGTTTATTAGTAAAGTCAGATTCATTTCTCTCCTCCTCATACCCAAATATACATTCAAATGAGTGAGCTTTGGAATATTTGGGTTTAGTAACAATACATTGGGTTTAGTTTGTGAGTTTCTGCCCTACACACTACAGGCTTTTGCGTGTTTGTGATACACACGTGTCGCTTTATGCTCCTCGTTGGCAGCTCATTTTGTAGCATCGTTGTCTGTAAATGCATTGGATCCCTAAACAGAGCCATTTTCTCTGAAGGGGGCGCAGTGCCAGGCACACAATCGCACACATCATGTAAAGCCCCAGTGTGCCCATTTTGTCTATTACTGTAATTAAGGTTCAAACTGAAGAATGCAGAGGAACATAGGCGCCTTGCACTCTATTCCTGGTCTATGGAAAATGGAAAGTCAGGGTCTCCTTCCTCCCTGCTGTTTATTTTCTGCAAAGAAATCATGTATAATAGAGGGGCCTAATTATTATTACTATTGATATAGTGCTATTGTTCTCTGTAGCACTTTACAGAGTAAGGGGACACTAATACAAGCCCATAGGGTTTGCATATACAGAACAATGGGAAGGGAGCAAGATAGCAGCTCCCAGTAGGTATCAGAATAGCCCTCAATAGTAAGAAATCCAAGTCCGACTTGGGACTCCTCCAGTTACATGGGAGTAGGAGAAACAATAGGTTAGCTGAAAGCAGTTCTAATGTGTAGCGCTGGCTGAAAGCTCAGACTCGGGCACAATGCACTGAGATGGCGCCTACACACCAATATTACAGCTACAAATACATTTGTTGGTTCAAGAATAAAATGTTAAATGGCAGAGTGTATTTTTTCCAGAGCATTAGCCATTGTTATAACTCTGTCAAAATATTCGGGCATCATAAATAAGCCCTAATTTCTAGTAAAAGATATAACAGAAGAGTTTAGAATTCAGATGTTTACATCCCTATTATAAATAACCTGTGATTGGCTGTATTTCTCGTCAATCTGCTGACAATCGTGCCTGGTTTTCAGACGTCTAAAAACCGGGCAGCCATGTAAAAACTGCGCCGTCTGGTTTAAAACTAGACAGGTGGCAACCCTATCCCCAGATTTAAAGAGCCAGTAACATTAAAAAAGTGTTTTTTCCAATACAAGTTTTCATCCGTTAATCCAGCACCTGCTAAATAAACCTTAACATAAACATCATTAAAAAACCCAGACCCACTGCAGAAATACCAATTAGCACTTCATTAACCCAAGACTTGCCAGTGAAATCACTGCCGAAATAGCAAATGAGCCGTTAGCCCCAGTAAGAATAATGGATTCATGAAAACAAAAAAATAAAAGATAGTTATACTGGATTTGGCCCCTATTTCAAAATCACAATGTTCACCCAAGACTCCAACAAAGAATATTATAAGGCAAGCCAAGGGCCAAGATAAAGGCATAAGGCATAAAACAAGGCATCCACAATTTAATAAAATAAAAACTAATTTGCAGCACAATAAAACAGGTGGGAGGGAAGTACAAGACCAGAAATCATGATTCCCAGGCAATTACAACATCATAACAATCAATTATAAAAACAAACAGACCAATTACTGACTTTCTACTCAACTGTGGCTCATGATTGCACAGTAATCAGTTGGTGTATTTTTACAATTCATGGATAATAAAGCAGGAGCAGGTAAGGAGTAAAACCGGGGGGTGAGGAGCCACTGACTGTGTGACCCTCTCCCTGACTTACTACTTGAAGAATCTGGAGGGAGCAGGAGGTGCCGACTAGATAGAGGAGCCGAATTTCCAAAAGCTCTGGTGGTGTTGCAGGGCAGTGAGGCAGGCAGTTCTACGGCAGCTGGTGGTGTTGCAGAGCAGTGAGGCAGGCAGTTCTACGGCAGCTGGTGGTGTTGCAGGGCAGTGAGGCAGGCAGTTCTACGGCAGCTGGTGGTGTTGCAGGGCAGTGAGGCAGGCAGTTCTACGGCAGCTGGTGGTGTTGCAGGGCAGTGAGGCAGGCAGTTCTACGGCAGCTGGTGGTGTTGCAGGGCAGTGAGGCAGGCAGTTCTACGGCACCTGGTGGTGTTCCTCCGCTGCACTAATAGGGCAGTGTGTTGAGCTGTAGGAGGAATTTGGTTTTTGACAAAAAATTATAGTAGCGGTAAACAGTAAGAAATGTACTTTATTAGTAGGTGTTAATATAGGTGGGGTTAGTTCCCAGAATGTGATTTGTCGGTCAGCCTTTAAGGCTGATGCCAGACGAGGATTAGGGCGGATATTTTCGGCAAGCGAAAAAGCGATTGCCGAAAATACCGCCCTACGCCTCCTACATGTGCCTGCACCCGAATGAATGGAATACGCTCTGGTGTAGGCACATGTAGCCGAAATACGCATAAAAACGCGAGACTTTCAAACTCTGATGTACTGATGTAGAGAATGCTATTTTGAGACAATTTACAACTGTCTGGCTGGTGTGCCAGGCACGGACTCCAGTTTATACAGAGAGAAATGGTGCCCAAAAAATGCCACTGTGACATTATCACATTATCAGATACTGAAAAATAAACCAAATAAAGTGCATTAAATAACCAAGAGCAGTATTTAACCAGAACTGTAGCATAGTATCTGAATCCTGAAACAGTGAAGCGTGTAAATAAAAACTGATCAGCGAGCATTAAATACTGTGGGGATACTGACCCAAGGCAGAGCTTGTGCTGAGGTCCCTGTTATCGTAGCAACAAACCTCTATGTCTGTGTCACGTTAAACACATGCAGTCAGATCCAGTGAATCACATAGAAGCCGCTTTACCCAGTGAGGGGCACGGACGTCACATTACATGGCATCATTTATGGCCCATTTGAGTGGCTGAGAGTCAGAGTATGGGAGGAGTTGCCCCCAGGGTTTGACTGGGGAGTGCAGGGCCCACCGGGCTTCTGCCTCGGGGGCCCCTGCACCCCCAATGGTCCCCGCCACCTTCACCCCCCCCCTCCCGCAGAGGCCCCCAGCACCTGTCCAACCTCCTCCTCGAGCACCCTATATCAAACTTACCTGAAACGCGTTGGGGGAAGGAGACAAGTGGATCAGCGGAGGACCTGCGGAGATTGGGTATGGGCCGACGGGGCCCACCGGGTTTTTTCCCAGTACCCCGGTGGCCCAGTCGGACACTGGTTGCCTCTGCTGGCAAAATGTACAGCAACCAGTCTGTAAGGGCACAGCCTCCCCATTCAGCCACAAACTACAGAGAGTGAGCAGAACAGTGTCCCCATCAGTAACAGGGGTACTGCCCAGCCACAGGGCTCACACTCGGGGCTAAGTCCCCAACAGTGCATCTATGCTGGTTAACAGGGTCGGTCTTATCAACTGAAGGGGCCAATTGGGGAACTTTGTCACGGCCCCCCAGATAGGGTTGCCACCTTTCTCTTTAGATAGACCCAGACAGGACTGGGGGAGTGACATCAGGGGACGGGCGCTGTGACGCAAAGGGGCAGATGTGGTGAAACAGGGGGCAGGCACGGTGATGTAGGGGGGTGTGTCAATAACATGTAGGGGCGGGATAAGCCCTAGCGTACTGTGATTGGCTGTATTTCTTGTCAATCTGCAGGTAATCCTAATCCTGCAGGTAAAAGGTTTTTAGACATCTGAAAACCAGGCAGCAATCTAAAACCCGGGTTGCCTGGTTCAAAACTAGACAGGTGGCAACCCTATCCCCAGATTTAAAGAGCCATTAACATAAAAAAAAAGTGTTTTTTCCCCAAACAAAAGTTTTCATCCATTAATCCAGCATCTACAAAATAAACCTGACCATAAAAATCATTAAAAAAACCCAGACCCACTGCAGAAATACCAATTAGCGCTCCATTAACCGTAATGGTAACAGTAATGGATTCATGAAAACAAAAAAACAAAAAAGATAGTTATACTGGATTTGGCCCCAGTTCCAAATCACAATGTTCACCCAAGACTCCAACAAAGAATATTATAAGGCAAGCCAAGGGCCAAGATAAAGGCATAAGGCATAAAACAAGGCACACAATTTAATGAAATAAAAACTGACTAATTTGCAGCACAATAAAACAGGTGGGAGGGAAGTAAAAGACCAGAAATAATGATTCCCAGGCAATTACGATATCATATCAATTAAAAAAACATAAACATAGACCAATTACTGACTCACTACTCAACTGTGGCTCATGATTGCACAGTAATCAGTCAGTGTATTTTTACAATTCTGTGCTTGCAACAAATGTCCCCTTGTATCTCTTTAGCTCAGCATATAAATTCATTTAGATTCCCATGGCAACACTTTAAAACAAATTCAAACTGTAAAATACATTGCGGCATAGATAGATAGATGATCCAAAGATAGATAGATAAATAGATAGAGATAAAAGATGACCTATAGATAAATAGATAGAGATAAAAGACGATAGATAGGGATAGATGATAGATAGATAGATGATAGAAAGATAGATGTATGGATAGATAGATATGACACAGACTGTTCTATAACTAGATACATATTACATTATACATAATATTTGGAGCTTCCAGTTTACTTGTCTTTGCCGATACATTTTCTATGAGCAACAAGAGCAGCAACATCTCAAGATCTCTAGGGTTCAGTTTGCACCCTTTGTAACTGTTTCATTAGATGATTGGATCTCAATATATTTATCAATCTGGTACATTATAATTAAATACAGTACGTCACAAGTTCACAACACATAATGGGTCTAATGTTTTCGAGCAAACAAATCTCAATGCTGACATTTTGCGACCATTCTTAACCCAAATGTTCTATATGTGATTAACATCTGGCATCTTGCCTGTCTGTGGTGCAGACACAGATGAATATATTGAGATCCAATCATCTAATGAAATATTTAAAATCTAGTACATTATAATTAAATACAGCAGGAGCAGGTAAGGAGTATAACCGGGGGGTGAGGAGCCACTGACTGTGTGACCCTCTCCCTGACTTACTACTTGAAGAATCTGGAGGGAGCGGGAGGTGCCGACTAGATAGAGGAGCCGATGCCGAATCTCCAAAAGTGCTGGTGGTGTTGCAGGGCAGTGAGAGACAGTTCTACGGCAGCTGGTGGTGTTGCAGGGCAGTGAGAGACAGTTCTACGGCAGCTGGTGGTGTTGCAGGGCAGTGAGAGACAGTTCTACGGCAGCTGGTGGTGTTGCAGGGCAGTGAGAGACAGTTCTACGGCAGCTGGTGGTGTTGCAGGGCAGTGAGAGACAGTTCTACGGCAGCTGGTGGTGTTGCAGGGCAGTGAGAGACAGTTCTACGGCAGCTGGTGGTGCGGTGCTGACTGAGCCCAACGGGGCGGCTGGTACTGATGCTGCTGGTAATGTGTCCAATAACGATGCCTAACCCTATAGTAGGGAGGAAATGAAAGAAAACAACTTAGAAGTGTTTAGTTTAGTCCCCTCAGAGCCACAGTCTGTAAATGATTAATCCACTGATTCACATTGTAGCAGCATCTTATGTCTGTCGCCCCCCCTCCTGGGAGGTAGAGTATGGTCTGTGCCCAGTCAGATTCCCAAATTGTGCAAAGTGTTGTGCCACCAGTTATCCCAAAATGATTGGCCAATATTTGTTCACAAACTGCCTTAGGGAACTGCTAGAAAATGTTCATTTTTAATGGGAGATAAAATGAAGATCCTAATCCTGTGAACTAACTACCATAGGAGGATGTTAGCGGCAGCCCGACCCAACCCCGCCGGAACCCCAACCCGACACCCCCCCCCACGGCAGCCTGACAAGACCAGACAAGACAAGACTCCCCACGGCAACCCAAACCCCCCATGGCAGCCCGCCCCGACCCCCTGGCGGCAGCCAGGCCGACCAGAAACCCACCCCCGCGGCAGCCAGGCCCGACCAGACACCACCCCCCCACTGAAGCAGCCCGGCTTCCCACGGCAGCCCCACACACCCACCCCGACCCCCCCGGTGGCAGCCCAACTTCCCACAGAAGCCCGGCCCAACCAGATCCCCGGGCCGGGCTGTCGTGGGAAGGGTCTGGTTGGGCTGCCGTGGGACCCCCCCCCACGGCAGCCCAGCCGGCCCCCCCCCCACGGCAGCCCAGCCGGCCCGATCAGACCCCCCCATGGCAGCCTGACCCCCATCACCAGGACCTGACCAGACCCCCCGACGGCATCCCGACCCGACTCCTCCGCCACCATGGCAGCCTAACCCCACCCCCCCACAGAAGACCAAACAGACCCCTCCTGGCAGCCCAGCCCGACCAGACCCCCCCCATCGCAGCCCGGCCCGACCAGACCCCCCCCATCGCAGCACGGCCCGACCAGACCCTTCCCACGGCAGCCCAGACCCCCCACGGCAGCCTGACCCGACTCCCCACGACCTGACCAGACCCCCCCCCCATGGCGTCCCGGCCCGACTCCCCCTCCCCATGGCAGCCCAACCCTACCCCCCCACAGAAGACCCACCCGACCAGACCCCCCCACACAGCAGCCTGACCCGACTCCCCACGACCTGACCAGCCCCCCCCCCACGGCAACACAGCCTGCCCAGCCCGACCCGACTCCCCATGGTAGCCTGGCCCCACAAAAAACCCCCACAGCCCCACCCGATCCCCCCCATGGCAGCCTGGCCCGACTCTCCACAGTAGCCCGACCCCCCACAGCAGCGCCAACGGACCCCACCCAACCTGATCAATCCCTGCCACGGCAGACCCACCCAATGGCAGCCCGACCAGATCGTCCCCCACTATAGACCTGTCTCTATAATTGCGAGCCGCGGCAGCGTGACGCGCCCCCAGAAACTCGCCCCCCCCATGGCAGCCCAACTGACCCGAACAGACCCCCCCACAGCAGCCTGACCCGACTCCCCACGACCTGACCAGACCCCTCCACGGACTCAACCCCCACCATGGCAGCCCAACCCAACCTCCCCCACAGAAGACCCATCTGACCCACCCCACAGCACCCCAGCCCGACCAGAACCCACCCCCAGGCAGCCCAGCCCACCCCCCCACAGGAGCCTGACTCGACTCCCCATGACCTGACCAGCCCCCCCACCCCCCATGGCAGCCAGACCAGACCCTACCACTGCCCAGCCCAACTCCCCATGGCAGCCTGGCCCCACAAGAACCCACCCAATGCCCCCCATAGCAGCCTGGCCCGACTAGACTCTCCACAATAGCCCGACCCCCACAGCAGTGCCAACGGACCCCACCCAACCTGACCCAATCCCTGCCAGGCAGCCCAACCAGACCTTCTCTTTAATTGCGATCCAACAGCGCGACGCGACACCACCCCGCCCCAGCCACACCCAACGCGACATATCTCACACAAAGCCAACAACTATTTTTAGCAAATACCCACATCGATAACTCACCTACATCCCTCCGGCCCGACAACACAATCGCACTTCTGAAATTAACACTGCGTCAAAAGTTAATAAGCGTGTCATGACTATTGAGTGGATTTACTAACAAGTTGTTACAGTTGAGGAGACTGTCTCTTCCTTGTATGCAAATAAACAAAGTGTATTCTGGGATCTCATTAAAATTAATACCCAGAATTCAACTTTGCTTACGTGTTTACATATTTGCCAGTCTCCTCAATTGTAAAGATATGATAGCCAATCTACTCTCCTGGGTGGGAGTCACATAAAGTTATTGTTGGGCTGTGTAATGACTGGGCCTTTTGGCTAAAAATTACACTATAGCTCCTACCTAGCCTTGTTAACTCCTGGCCTTTCAGCGCTGGAGCTAAAGGAGGAGAGGATCCCAGTAGCAATTCTTAGAACAGTTTTGGCTAGGTGGTCCTGAGGTCTTCATGGACTATGTGTTTAATGAGAGAGAGTGTTGGACTATGGTTTTCTTAGTGAATACTGTTTGTGCACTGGGTGATGAAATAAGGCAGACTTCAACAAATAATATAAATAGAATAAAAAGAAAATTAATATATATGGATCCTATATAAGGGTGAATTGGGTATAAAGCTCACCAGGCTAAACCCTCCCAGTGCCCATATCTAACCCCATCCCAGAGGGGCCCCTAACCATATAATCTCCTGAAACTTACAGATATTGGTTTAGGGCAAAACCAGTCAGCTCTAGCCCCCGGCACCACTATAGCCAGGCCCAGTCTAATCCTGGGATTTTGGTTATACCACATTTTATATTATTATTACTATTTTTACCCATTCTCTGCTTTGGTCGGTAGGGGGAAGGATATAGGGATCTCTTATATCAAAACACGAATGGGAAAAATTTGGATTGGAAACGAAAATTTCTGAAGATCGCAAATATCACGAAAATGCTTACGAAAAAATCGTATTAGTCACGATAATATCGTATTGACGATCCGAAAGTCACAAAATTTTCGTACCGAACTATCGTAAACAGCGGCAAAACCAATCCGATTTTTTCGCGCATTTGTGGATAAGTAAATGTGCCCCTTAGCCTTACGGCACAGGGGATTCTACTTCCTGCAGGCATTTTGCTCGGGGATAAAGGGCTTTTCTGGGCCAGGAGGCTTCAGGACATTTGGCCAGCTAGTCCTGCATATATTGGCTTTTCAATTTTTCAGGCCGAGTCATTGCCCCCTTATACACTGTGTGGCACTTAGTAGGGAGCACATTGTATTTTCTTGCACTTGGTTGATTGAAGCACACAGGCTTCTAGAAATACAAGGAAAAGACAAAAAAAATTTGGAGAAAAGATCCGATCGTATGGTTTGAACCAGAGTCAGACTGGGAAAAATCCCGGTGGGCCCCAGCTCTAGTGGGCCCAGGTGGCCCAGACCCGACCCTTGCCGGTGCTCCCTCTGCCCGACCGCTGCTCCCCTGACGCGTAAAATTTACGCGCTCGCGGGAATGATGTCGGGTGGGGGGCCCTGTGAGGGGGGTTAGGGGGGCCCTGCGGGGGGGGGGGGTTAGGGGCGGGGCACCTGCAGGAGCCCTGGGGCGGGAGGCCCGGTGGGCCTTTCACCCCCCAGTCCGACCCTGGTTTGAACAACTGTTGAAGGGTTGGGAACGTTGTTGGAACTGTATGACTGTACATATTAATGTATGGGATATTTAATATGGAGCAAACGATCGATTAGTTCATTAATCAGCTTAATAGAGTGATTAGATTTGAAATTATGACTTTACCGCGTAGAATACAATCACTTACACGGGATAATTTCATATCGCTCAGAGGTTGGTTCCCACAATCCGTTTGGCCATTTGCTAAGCGTGAGAGTCCAACCTGATTGGTTGGTAGCCTCGCACTCCCGGCTCTGAATAAATTCATGTGAGAATGGGCTTTGGGTTTGTGTTGTTCATGAAGCCCAATAAACACTTATAATAGTGAATTGTGTAGATGAGGGGATTGGGCTGAAAGCCAATAACATGTAATGGGGCTGCTGGAGCCGGTTCTGTACAGTGATGCTCAGAGGGTACAGTTCCGGCTAGAGAATCCGTGCGGATATTGCTGGGGCTCAGGGGTAATTGTGTTGGGCTGAACCCCCCGACTGTTCCTCCCCTTCAGCTTCTTATTCTTAGCGCCCCCCATTTTCTAAACGCTACTCCTCCTACAGGTTTAGGGGTACAACACCCGAACTCCCCACACTTCTTCGCCCTATAGCGGAGCTGGCTGCTTGTGCTTTTCTAAGGGATCCCACCCCCCGTGCCGCTCCGAACCCCCCAATATTTCCATTGACTTTGACAAGGAAGATATTCGAACTGCTGCCAATCTTACAGCTTTGAGGCGACACCCCCCAAACTTGAATCACACAGTCATGGGCTCAGCCTGAATGAAAATATGATGATTGTTGGATGCCCAAAAGTGGGCGGAGCTGTGCACAGCCAATCAGAAATCCAACCTGCTGCCAGTCTCACAGTAATAACGCCGGGGCCCCCAAACTTTGCAGGGTTAGGCACCAGGTAACTGCGGTTTAAGGTTAGGAAAAGTGGGCAGAGCCACCAACAGCCAATTAGATTTTATGTAATGACTTTTAATGGGGAAATCCAACCTGCTGCCATTCTCACAGTATTAACCCCAGGGTCACCAGAGGACTGCATTTTTAGGTTTAAGAAAGTGGGTGGAGCCACCAACAACCAATCAAACTTCACCTATTGTATTTTTTTGGTTTCAATTTAAATTGCTGCCTTTCTCACACTATTCATGTCAGGGTTCCCAAACTTTGCACAGTCAGTCACTGGCTGACTACGTATTCAGGGTTAGACAAATGGGCAGAGCCACCAAGAGCCAATCCATTTCCACCCATTAAATTTCATTGGTTTATATTTAAACTGATGCCATATTAATATCTGTTGCGTATACTAATACATATTACTTATTAATTCCAGGGTTGTTAAACTTTCCAGAGTCACTGGGTATTTGCCATTCAAAGTTAGAAAAATGTGGGTGGAGCCACCAACAGCCAATCACATTTACTTTCAATGGTGAAGTGTAAAATGCTGTCAGTCTCACAATTTTTATGCCCCCAAACTTTGCAAAGTTGGTCACTAACAGCCAATCAGATTTCATCCATTGAATTTTATCGGATTAAATGTAAAATGCTGCCATTCTCACACTATGCCAGGGGGCCACTGTTTGTCACTGGGGGACTTCCACTCAAGGTTAGAAAAAGGGAGCACACCCACCAACCACCAATCACAATTTACCTATTGACTTTTATTGGTGGAAATTTAAACTGCTGCCGTTCTCTATTAATCCCAGGGTCCCTAAACTTTGCAGAGTTAGTCACTGGGTAAGGGGGCGGAGCCACCGACTGCCAATCAGATGTCACTTGTTGACTTTCAGTGGGGAAATTTAAATTGCTGCCATTCAGACACTATTAAAACCAGGGTCCCCACACTTTGCACAGGGGTTTTTACTATATAACTGTGGGCCCAAGGTTAGAAAAAGTGGGCGGAGCCAACAGATCAGATTTCACGTTTTTCAACCCAACATGAAGTTTGTTCTCAAACTCCCCTTTCTAGTTGGACATCCGGCTGTTTGGTACTGGGGCCCCAACAAATCTGCCCAGAGATTCACCTGCTCCGTGCCAACTCAAATACATATATATATATCGGCATTCTGATTTGTTATTGTAGCTCTTTTTGTTAGAAAATGATTCGTCAATGTATTGAGAATTTAGATGTTTTTTATTATAATAAAAACTAAACTTCTATGAACTGCCTGGTACATATCGATAGTAATACTGGGATCCAATGTGTGAAACCCCCATATTAAAAAAAAAAGCTCCAACTTTCTCCGTTTTATTTAAATAAAAACCGTAAAAATAGTTTCCTTTTATTTTGTTGTAATAAAACAGTCCCTGTAATTGATCTTAAATATATTAAATATAATTACTCCTTATTGGAGGCAAAACAACCTTATTGGGTGTATTTATTGTTTAAATTAATTTTTAGTAGATTTATTAAAGATCAAAATGATGGTAAGACCCCTTATCTGGAAATCTCAGGTCCCAGATGGTCTAAATAACGGGTCCTTACATAGTTACATAGGGTTGAAAAAAGACCAGAGTCCATCAAGTTCAACCCACCCAAGTAAACCCAGCACCCACAATTCACACCCACCAATCTATACACTCACATACATAAACTATAAATACACCCACTAGTACTAACTGTAGATATTAGTATCACAATAGCCTTGGATATTCTGATTGATCAAGAACTCATCCAGGCCCCTCTTAAAGGCATTAACAGAATCTGCCATTACCCCATCACTAGGAAGGGCATTCCCCAACCTCACTGCCCTCACCGTGAAAAACCACCTACGCTGCTTCAAATGGAAGCTCCGTTCCTCTAATCTATAGGGGGGGCCTCTGGTGCGCTGATTGTTTTTATGGGAAAAAAGAACATCCCCCAACTGCCTATAATCCCCTCTAATGTACTTGTACAGAGTAATCATGTCCCCTCGCAAGCGCCTCTTTTCCAGAGAAAACAACCCCAACCCTGACAGTCTCACCTCATAGTTTAACCCTTCCATCCCCTTAACCAGTTTAGTTGCAGTCTCTGCACTCTCTCCAGCTCATTAATATCCTTCTTAAGGACTGGAGCCCAAAACTGCACTGCATACTCAAGGTGAGGCCTTACCAGGGACCTATAAAGGGGCAAAATTATGTTCTCATCCCTTGAGTCAATGCCCTTTTTTATACAAGACAGCACTTTATTTGCTGTAGTAGCCACAGAATGACACTGCCTGGCATTAGTCAACTTGTTATCTACAAAAACCCCTAGATCCTTCTCCATTAAGGAAACCCCCAACACACTACCATTCAGTAGATAGTTTGCGTTTATATTATTTCTACCAAAATGCATAACTTTGCACTTGTCAACATTGAACCTCATTTTCCAGTTTGCTGCCCAGTTTTCTAATTTTGCCAAATCGCTCTGCAAAGCGGCAGCATCCTGCATGGAACTTATAGTTTTGTATAATTTTGTGTCATCAGCAAAATAGAATCAGTACTGTCTATGCCCACCTCCAGGTCATTAATAAACAAGTTAAAAAGCAAAGGACCAAGGACTGACCCCTGCGGTACCCACTAACCACACTGGTCCAATTAGAAAATGTTCCATTTACCACCACTCTTTGTACTCTATCCTTCAGCCAGTTCTCTATCCAATTACAAATATTATGTTCTAGGCCAATATTCCTTAATTTGATCATTAACCTTCTGTGAGGTACTGTATCAAACGCTTTAGTCCAAGTAGATGACATCAACTGCCATTCCAGCATCAAGGTTCCTGCTCACCTCCTCATAAAAGGCGACTAAATTAGTCTGGCAAGATCTGTTACGCATAAAGCCATGCTGGCACAAATTAACAGTATTGTGAACTGCAATGTATTCAAGTACCCTATCCCTTATTACCCCTTCCTACTACTGATGTCAGACTAACAGGCCTATAGTTTTCAGGCTGAGAACGGGATCCCTTTTTAAATAATGGCACCACATTAGCAATCCGCCAGTCTCTCGGCACCATGCCAGACCTCAACGAATCCTGAAAAATTAAGTGAAGAGGTTTGGCAATCACAGCGCTCAGCTCATTTAATAACCTGGGATGAATCCCATCCGGCCCTGGACCTTTGTACCTGTAGTTTATTCTAAACGTACCCATTAAATCATGCAGGTACTTGTGCCCCAGACCTTTCAGCATAGGGAGTGGAAAGCAACTGTAAAATAGCAAAAGGTCAGCACTGACATGGCCGTGTGGTTAAAATAATACAGAAGACGAGTGTTTAGGAATAATATTAGGGATTAATATCTATATAATAACATGGACTCTTGATCTTCTGCTTTTAAGGAGCTCAGAGGGGTTGTCTGCCTTGTGTCCCCAATAATAGTACTAAATATTTGTGACATATTTGCAATATATAAACTAGGGGTGTCCAGTCTGCAGCCCCCCTGATTTGTATAGAACTAGAACTGCCCTGGAGGGTTACAGGCTGGGGGGCATCAGCCAATTACCCCTTGATCAAGGATGAGCCTTGCAGGTGCCTCTTGCACTGTTTTTACTTGATGAAACGAGTAATTCTGCAGCTTTGCCAACCCGAGCTCCTACATGTACAGCGACACCTCCCAGATACCGACTATCCCTCCATTCCCAGGCACCGTCACTGGTTTCATTTCCCTCCTGTTTCTCTCTTTGTTCAATACTTCCCAGTAATATATCGTTACATATAAGGTGTAAGTAACTGAAATAACAGCACCCATTTAGTATGTGATGTATGGAGAGCCAGGTTTCCCTGGGAAATGATTTTCAGTCCCATTAAAGAAATATGGCCTATTCTCATAGCAGTAACCCTTCAGCATATAGTAACTTTTTATCAATATTGTTCCTTTGCTTTCTGGAACTTAAGAAAAACTATCCCAATGCTAAGTAAGAAATCAAATTGTTCCTTCCTAGGGAGGCAATTGGGATAGGCTGAGTACTGCAACCGCTAATACCCATAGGGCCAAGCCACCTTAGGAGACTTTTTGTGACCCTGTAGTATTGGCCACTTTTTGTGACCCTGTAGTATTGGCCACTTTTTGTGACCCTGTAGTATTGGCCACTTTTTGTGACCCTGTAGTATTGGCCACTTTTTGTGACCCTGTAGTATTGGCCACTTTTTGTGACCCTGCGGTCTCCACCCAACCCATGGCTTCCAACTCCTCCTATCTCTATAACATGTACAGAAATGATTTACTAGTGAGGAATTGTGCCCAACACATACTAATATATGCAATATAAATGATACAAACAATTGCATTTTAAGATTTATTTGAACACTTTTTAATACAACTACATTTGGTGTAGGTTAAGGGGAATGGGAACGGGTGGGAAAGGGTGAGGGTTATATTAACTATTTTGTTTAACTACTGATTTAATAGATCTCCCACTCTTCAAGCAGCACTGCCACAAACCAAGGACTCGGGTGCCGTTTCTGGACATTTCTGAACATTTTTATGTTAATAATTATTATTAAGTGAGGACATGAATAGGTATGGGTGGGGGTGGGAAAGGGTGAGGGAGTCTATATTTGTATTTAGCAATATTTTCAATTCTAACTGCCTTCTGCCTCAAAACATGTGCCACTCTGGAGACGGCATTGCCAAAAATCCAGGTCTCAGTTGCTGGCAGGTCAAGTTCTTCACATTGGCCCGACCTACAAAGAGATAAATAGTGAGTGACATTTTGGTTGGTACCCACTGTGGCCTCATCCCTCTGCCTCTGTTTAACTATTTAAACTTATGTAAAACCAATGTTTGATATATTGATCATATGTTTAAATACAACAATCTACAACGAACATTCAGACTGAAATTGTAGAATAACGGGGCCTGGAAATCATACAAAACTGTCTGACTGATCGAATAAATGGCCGATCGCCATAGAACGAATGTTATTGGAACGATAATTCGGAGCCCACACACGGTCTGAAAATGGTACAATTTTATTGGTGCGTGTACAGCCAGCTTTACATGTTTACATACTGTATGTACATATTGAGTAAAAAAAAATAAAAAATAAGGGGGGGTTTTATACAGAGGGACCAATCTTGGGGTCCAGACACAGAGAATCCCCTGTATAAAGCAATTCTTTTAGGCATCTTGAATGATCCCGGGACCAGAAGTACCTACACCTCAACGTATATACTTCATCAAATGTTAGCTGAATTAGGAGAAAAGTTTTAATATACAGGTAGGGGATCCGTTATCCAGAAACCCGTTATCCAGAAAGCTCCAAATTATGGAAAGTCTGTCTCCCATAGACTCCATTTTAATCAAATATTTCAGAATTTATCTCTGTAATAATAAAACAGTACCTGTACTTGATCCCAACTAAGATATAATTACCCCTTATTGGGGCAGAACAGCCCTATTGGGTTTATTTCATGGTTAAATGATTCCCTTTTCTCTGTAATAATAAAACAGTACCTGTACTTGATCCCAACTAAGATATAATTACCCCTTATTGGGGGCAGAACAGTCCTATTGGGTTTATTTAATGGTTAAATGATTCCCTTTTCTCTGTAATAATAAAACAGTACCTGTACTTGATCCCAACTAAGATATAATTACCCCTTATTGGGGGCAGAACAGTCCTATTGGGTTTATTTAATGGTTAAAACATTCCCTTTTCTCTGTAATAATAAAACAGTACCTGTACTTGATCCCAACTAAGATATAATTACCCCTTATTGGCAGGCCCGAATTTGTGGCGAGGCCACAAAGGCCCGGGTCTAGGGCGGCACATACACAGGGGCGGCATGCCGCCCCGCCGCAAGCAAATTTTAACATTTTGCTCCAATACGGAGCAATGGGGACATCTCCCCACTGCTCCGTATGGGAGTTCTGAATTAGGCGCTTGTGCATGCGCATTAGCGGTCACGGGGGGGGGCTTGTTCACGTATGCGCAAGTTAGGCGCTTGCGCATGCGCATTCGCGTTTTCGCGGCAGGGGTGGGGGGGGCGCCCCAAGTACAAATCCGGCCCTGCTTATTGGGGGCAGAACAGTCCTATTGGGTTTATTTAATGGTTAAATGATTCCCTTTTCTCTGTAATAATAAAACAGTACCTGTACTTGATCCCAACTAAGATATAATTACCCCTTATTGGGGGCAGAACAGTCCTATTGGGTTTATTTCATGGTTAAATGATTCCCTTTTCTCTGTAATAATAAAACAGTACCTGTACTTGATCCCAACTAAGATATAATTACCCCTTATTGGGGGCAGAACAGCCCTATTGGGTTTATTTAATGGGGATGTTCTTTTTTCCCATAAAAACAATCAGAGCACCAGAGGCCCCCCCTTTAGAGGAACAGAACTTTCATTTGAAGCAGCCTAGGGGGGTCCCCAATGTGGGGCCTTTCTGGTACTGGGGGCCTTGGGCAAATGCCGTCTGTACTGGGAAGCTACCACTGGCCCCAGCAGGGCATTTGGCTCTAAGGCTGCCTATCAGTTCTGTAATATGAGCCATAACATTACATGTATGGATTCCGTGTGCAGCAGGTACTTGGGGTTTCCAGTCGCGGGGCCCCGTCTCAAGCTTTGGGGGACAACAAAACTTTCACTAGATTCATCAAAGGGTTCATGGAGGATGATAATGTGTGGGGGCAACAGTGAGAGTGAGGGGCAGGGGGGGGATGTACAGGAGTTTGGTGGAGGGATAAGGATCATGGCTCCCAGCACAGAGTTTTGTTAAGGTTTAAAAACCCAGAGAAACCATTTTTATACCCAATTCTGCCTATTCCTACTAGAAGTCCCAACCTATTTGGGGGGGTTTACTGCCGTGTCCATTCTGGCCCGTTACTGCCGCAGGGCCCCTAACAGCACCATAGTTTATCCCTCAGTTCCTTGGGGATAGGGATGAAGGGATTTAGGCAGCAGAGGGCTGTTCATTTGCCAGTCTCTGGCTGCTCAGGGTCAGTAATACAATATATAATCACTTTATGGCAGGGAATGTAGAATTTCCTCTTTAGTTATAAAATGCTGTGCTGGCAGGCCTGCCTTGAGGAATCATGGGGTCCCATACGATTTAGCTAGCAGGCCCCTCCCACCCTGGGTACTCCAGCTATTGCTCCGCCTTTTTTCTGTGTCCCCTGGGACCCCAAATAAATAAAATGGCTTATTAATCAAATACCATGCTTACTGTGCCCCATAATGTATTAACTAGAGAACACACTAACCCTCTGCCTGTGAGATCCTGCCCCCCTGCCTCAGGGCCTCTGATTGAACTGCCCCAATGTCTCACTGCAATGGCAATCCTGCCTGCTATCTACTGCCCCCTAGAGGAACTAGATAGCAGGTAATGGTAAACAACAATTTTGATTTGTTATGGTGGTGCAAGAAATACTCTCCCATTGGCTGCAGGTTGCTCGTTTGTGTACAAGTGTGTATGAGTGTGTATATGTGTGTTTATGGGTGTGTATGAGTGTGTATGGGTGTGTGTATGGGTGTGTATATGTGTATATTGGTGTGGTGGGTGTGTATATCTGTGTGGGTGTGTATGGGTGTGTATATATGTGTATGGGTGTGTACATGTGTGTATGAGTGTGTATATGTGTGTATGAGTGTGTGTATGAGTGTGTATATGTGTGTATGGGTGTGTATATGTGTGTATGAGTGTGTATGTGTGTGTATATGTGTGTATGAGTGTGTATATGTGTGTATGGGTGTGTATATGTGTGTATGAGTGTGTATATGTGTGTATGGGTGTGTATATGTGTGTGTATGGGTGTGTGTGTGTGTATGGGTGTGTATATGTATGAGTATGGGTGTGTATATGTGTGTATGAGTGTGTATGTGTGTGTATATGTGTGTATGGGTGTGTATATGTGTGTGTGTGTGTGTGTGTGTGTGTGTGTGTATGGGTGTGTATATGTATGAGTGTGGGTGTGTATATATGTGTGTATGGGTGTGTATATGTATGAGTATGGGTGTGTATATGTGTGTATGGGTGTGTATATGTGTGTATGAGTGTGTATATGTGTGTATGAGTGTGTGTATGAGTGTGTATATGTGTGTATGAGTGTGTATATGTGTGTGTATATGTGTGTATGAGTGTGTATATGTGTGTATGGGTGTGTATATGTGTGTGTATGGGTGTGTATATGTATGAGTATGGGTGTGTATATGTGAGTATGGGTGTGTATATGTGTGTGTATGGGTGTGTATATGTATGAGTATGGGTGTGTATATGTGTGTATGGGTGTGTATATGAGTGTGTATATGTGTGTATGGGTGTGTATATGTGTGTGTATATATGTGTATAGGTGTGTATATGTGTGTATGGGTGTGTATATGTGTATATGTGTGTGTATATGTATGAGTGTGGGTGTGTGTATATGTGTGTATGGGTGTGTATATGTATGAGTGTGGGAGTACTTATAGCATCATATAACCCATGTATATAAAGGTTTATGTAAATGCCCTGTAATTTGGGAAGGTCTTTAATGAACCTTTTAGAATTAAACCCTTTTGAACCTCTGCCAACACCACCTTTATCCTGCATTGGCCTCATACCTGCCCCCATGTTACCCTCTCCCTTTGCTGGGTGGAGCTGCCATACCACTTGCCTCTTCCATGTTTCATTGACACCAGGAAAGCAGAGCGATTTATATAAAGACACCCAGAATGATCCAGTGAATGAACACTCAGATGTGGCAGCAATATGGCAATTTACACTAATATGTCAGATGTGAGTGTGTTGCACAGTGTGAGCTTAATGCAGTTGGTCTGTTTAATAGGAAAATAAATCATGATCAAATTGAGGAACATTGGCCTAGAACATAATATTTGTAATTGGATAGAGAACTGGCTGAAGGATAGAGTACAAAGAGTGGTGGTAAATGGAACATTTTCTAATTGGGCCAGTGTGGTTAGTGGAGTACCGCAGGGGTCAGTCCTTGGGCCTTTGCTTTTTAACTTGTTTATTAATGACCTGGAGGTGGGCATAGACAGTACTGTTTCTATTTTTGCTGATGACACAAAATTGTGCAAAACTATAAGTTCCATGCAGGATGCTGCCGCTTTGCAGAGCGATTTGACAAAATTGGAAAACTGGGCAGCAAACTGGAAAATGAGGTTCAATGTTGACAAGTGCAAAGTTATGCACTTTGGTAAAAATAATATAAACGCAAACTATCTACTGAATGGTAGTGTGTTGGGGGCATCCTTAATGGAGAAGGATCTAGGGGTTTTTGTTGATAACAAGTTGTCTAATTCCAGGCAGTGTCATTCTGTGGCTACTAAAGCAAATAAAGTGCTGTCTTGTATAAAAAAGGGCATTGACTCAAGGGATGAGAACATATTTTTGCCTCTTTATAGGTCCCTGGTAAGGCCTCACCGTGAGTATGCAGTGCAGTTTTGGGCTCCAGTCCTTAAGAAGGATATTAATGAGCTGGAGAGAGTGCAGAGACTGCAACTAAACTGGTTAAGGGGATGGAAGATTTAAACTATGAGGTGAGACTGTCAGGGTTGGGGTTGTTTTCTCTGGAAAAGAGGCGCTTGCGAGGGGACATGATTACTCTGTACAAGTACATTAGAGGGGATTATAGGCAGTTGGGGGATGTACTTTTTTCCCATAAAAACAATCAGCGCACCAGAGGTCACCCCTTTAGATTAGAGGAACAGAGCTTCCATTTGAAGCAGCGTAGGTGGTTTTTCACGGTGAGGGCAGTGAGGTTATGGAATGCCCTTCCTAGTGATGTGGTAATGGCAGACTCTGTTAATGCCTTTAAGAGGGGCCTGGATGAGTTTTTGAAAAAGCAGAATATCCAAGGCTATTGTGATACTAATATCTACAGTTAGTATTACTGGTTGTATATATATAGTTTATGTATGTGAGTGTATAGATTGGTTAGTATAGGTTGTGTGCTGGGTTTACTCGGATGGGTTGAACTTGATGGACAATGGTCTTTTTTGAACCCTATGTAACTATGTAACTACTATGAACACAACCATAATTCTAAATGGGATTATTTCTCATTATTGTAAGTCTAATATCCCCGTGACTCAAACAGGGCTATCCAATGGTGTCTGAACTTTTATGTTACCCCTCGGCAAGTCAGGGGTACGGGAATGATGGGAATGTTCAGCTGGAGGGGTGCAGCACTGATACACTGGGGGGGGGGGCATTAAGGGAAATAATGGCAGAAATGGAGGAAATCACTGGGTGGGACTCTGGGCAGCACTTGGGGTATCAGTCTTGGGTTTGTACTTATTCTAATATAAATGTCATTATGGGAGAGTTGGGGTTGGTGGGAGGAATGGGGGAGCAGGGAGACTGCAAACCTCTCGGGATAAATACACAGAAGGATAGAAAGGGATTTGGTACCAGATTCCTTCATATTCTTATTTCTCTCTGTAAGTTACACTGTATGTAAGTGTCAGGGCTAAAGGGTATAGAGATACAAGTCTCAGAGCTGCCCTATTCCCAGCCTCCAACTGTCACTGCCATAAGTCTGATGGCTGCCAGTTGGTACCTGCCTGGGAGAGACCACGGGCTGAAGTAAGGGAGACAGTAATGACTGTGTCTTTTGGTTGCTAGGGTCCCACTTACTTTAGCAACATATACATGTGTGGCAAACTTGCAGCCAATCACAGTAGGAACTAGAAAGGGAAGTTTGAGAACAAACTTCATGTTGGGTTGAAAAACATGAAGTCACTGATTGGGCTCCGCCCACTTTTTCTAACCTTGGACCCACAGTTATACAGTAAAACAAACTGTGCAAAGTTTGGGGACCCTGGTTTTAATAGTGTCTGAATGGCAGCAATTTAAATTTCCCCACTGAAAGTCAACGACATCTGATTGGCGGTTGGTGACTCCACCCCCTTTTTCTAACCTGGAACTGCAGTTACCCAGTGACTAACTCTGCGAAGTTTAGGGGCCCTGGGATTTATAGTTAAAGAACGGCAGCAATTAAAATTTAAACCAATAAAAGTCAATAGGTGAATTGTGATTGGTGGTTGGTGGCTCCGCCCACTTTTTTCTAACTTTGAATGGCAAATACCCAGTGACTAACTCTGGAAACTTTAACAACCCTGGAATTAATATTTAAAAAATGGCATCAGTTTAAATATAAACCAATGAAATCTAATGGGTGGAAATGGATTGGCTGTTGGTGGCTCCTCCCACTTGTTTGGGAACCCTGACATAAATAGTGTGAGCAAAGCAACATTTTAAATATAAACCAAAAAACTTTTCAAAACTAAAATTGCAGTCCCCTAGTGACCAACTGTGAAAACTGTGGGGACCCTGGTGTTAATACTGTGAGACTGGCAGCAGGCTGGATTTCCCCATTGAAAGTCAATAGGTAAAATCTGATTGGCTGTTGGTGGCTCTGCCCACTTTTTCTTACCTTGAACCGCAGTCACCTGGAGCCTAACCCTGCAAAGTTTGGGGACCCCAGTGTTATTAGTGTGAGACTGGCAGCAGGTTGGATTTCTGCCAAGTCAATAGGTAAAATCTGATTGGCTGTTCACATCTCCGCCCACTTTTGGGCATCCAATAATCATCCTATTTTCATTCAGGCTGAGCCCATGACTGTGTGATTCAAGTTTGGGGGGTGTGGCCTCACAGCTGTAAGATTGGCAGCAGTTTCAATTTCCCCATAAAAGTCAATTATTAAAATTTGATTGGCTGTTGTTGGCCCCTCCCACTTTGGGGTCATCCAACAAATGTTGCTGCTTCATTCGGGGCAACCCCATGATTATGTTATTCAAGTTTGGGGGGTGCAGCTTCAAAGCTGTAAGTGTGGCAGCAGTTTGAAAATCTTCCCTGTCAAAGTCAATGGGAAAATTGAGGGGTTCGGAGCGGCGCCACAAAAAGACGGGGGGCGGGATCACTTAGAAAAGCACAAGCAACCTGCTCCGCTATAGGGCGAAGAAGTGTGGGGAGTTTGGGTGTTGTACCCCTAAACCTGTAGGAGGAGAAGCATTTAGAAAATGGGGGGCGCTAAGAATAAGAAGAAGCGGAAGAATAAGCTAAAGTCGAAGAACAGTCTGTTGGGGTCAACAAAAGTCATAGCACCCCATTCCGAATAAGCCGCATGGTTTGACACCTCATTCATGGGTCTACGACAGATGGTGGTTAATTGCCGCCTGCTGGCAACTCCTATAACTGTCACTGGCCTACGTGTCCCAGCATCCCCTATCAGAGCTGCAGACTGTAGCCCTATAACTGTCACTAGCCTACATGTCCCAGCATCCCCTATCAGAGCTGCAGCCTGTAGCCCTATAACTGTCACTGGCCTACATGTCCCAGCATCCCCTATCAGAGCTGCAGCCTGTAGCCCTATAACTGTCACTAGCCTACATGTCCCAGCATCCCCTATCAGAGCTGCAGCCTGTAGCCCTATAACTGTCACTGGCCTACATGTCCCAGCATCCCCTATCAGAGCTGCAGTCTGTAGCCCTATAACTGTCACTAGCCTACATGTCCCAGCATCCCCTATCAGAGCTGCAGCCTGTAGCCCTATAACTGTCACTGGCCTACATGTCCCAGCATCCCCTATCAGAGCTGCAGCCTGTAGCCCTATAACTGTCACTGGCCTACATGTCCCAGCATCCCCTATCAGAGCTGCAGCCTGTAGCCCTATAACTGTCACTGGCCTACATGTCCCAGCATCCCCTATCAGAGCTGCAGCCTGTAGCCCTATAACTGTCACTGGCCTACATATCCCAGCATCCCCTATCAGAGCTGCAGCCTGTAGTCCTATAACTGTCACTGGCCTACGTGTCCCAGCATCCCCTATCAGAGCTGCAGTCTGTAGTCCTATAACTGTCACTGGCCTACATGTCCCAGCATCCCCTATCAGAGCTGCAGCCTGTAGTCCTATAACTGTCACTGGCCTACGTGTCCCAGCATCCCCTATCAGAGCTGCAGCCTGTAGTCCTATAACTGTCACTGGCCTACATGTCCCAGCATCCCCTATCAGAGCTGCAGCCTGTAGTCCTATAACTGTCACTGGCCTACATGTCCCAGCATCCCCTATCAGAGCTGCAGCCTGTAGTCCTATAACTGTCACTGGCCTACGTGTCCCAGCATCCCCTATCAGAGCTGCAGCCTGTAGTCCTATAACTGTCACTGGCCGACGTTTCCCAGCATCCCCTATCAGAGCTGCAGCCTGTAGTCCTATAACTGTCACTGGCCTACGTGTCCCAGCATCCCCTATCAGAGCTGCAGCCTGTAGTCCTATAACTGTCACTGGCCTACATGTCCCAGCATCCCCTATCAGAGCTGCAGCCTGTAGTCCTATAACTGTCACTGGTCTACATGTCCCAGCATCCCCTATCAGAGCTGCAGCCTGTAGTCCTATAACTGTCACTGGCCTACATGTCCCAGCATCCCCTATCAGAGCTGCAGTCTGTGTCCCTTGCCATCTGGTTGTCAGCGCCCCATTTACCTTAGTACCATTTAGTGAGGTGATCCAGCAGCCAATTACAGTTGGGCTACTGTGATTGGCTGTAACCCATACAGCTAATCTGTACCATACAGACACTCACACAGGGGATACAGTTAAGCAGCCCCATCATTCCCAACCCATTGGCCTTTATATTCCATGAAATCCAAATAAGTGCCTGTAACCCTCCCCTTGCTTTCTATGGGATCCCCTCTATTTGGGAGCTGCCATTCTTGCTACTCCCCCTATGTGCAGATTGATACCCCCCGGCCCATGTATTGGTACATTCTGTATAACAGTCAGGCTCTCAGTATCTCTTGCTAGTAATGATGGCATCACATGGGCTGGAGCAAGGGATTGTGGGAGTTCTAGTAACAGAGCTCGGAATTACAGGCCGTCTCTCATAGACTCCATTATAAGAAAATAATTCAAATTTTTAAAAATGATTCCTTAAGATATAATTACCCCTTATTGGGGGCAGAACAGCCCTATTGGGTTTATTTAATGGTTAAATGATTCCCTTTTCTCTGTAATAATAAAACAGTACCTGTACTTGATCCCAACTAAGATATAATTACCCCTTATTGGGGGCAGAACAGCCCTATTGGGTTTAATTACAGTTGAAATAATTTTTGTAGCAGACTTAGGTAGGAGATCCCAATTACAGAAAGACCGCTTATCTGGAAAACCCCAGATCCCGAGCATTCTGGATAATAGATCCTATACCTGTACATATACATACTGTATTAGCTCAATATAAACAGCACAATAATGCCCTGTATTGTTATGTTATTTATATTATACATCCATATATCAATATCAACTGCCCCAATAACCTTACCCCCTGCCATTATTAGTATCAGTATTACAGCCCCCCCAGTGCCCATAACTCCTGTCAGTAATCGCATTGCTTGAGCCATTGTGATGTCACAGTGCAGGCAGCTGTATTGTGATGTCACAATGCAGAAAGCTGAGGTTGTTGCTAAGCAGCCTGGGATCGGCACATTCTTTCTTACGCGAGCAAGGTGAGTGGAGCTCCGGTTACATAGGGGGGACATTATGGAAATAAAGGTTTAGGGACAGATTTATCAGTGTAACAAGTGGGGGAAGGATACACCCCGCGCGACTGTATTTAATTCCCTACTACAGAGTGTAACATAGTGGGGGGGATATTTATTATAGAGAGCAATTTGGGAATAAGCCATATTTAAAAAGCTTTTCATGACATTCGCACTGTGAATAAAAATTCGCTATTACGTTTGTACATTAAATGCGCCAGTCGCGTCCGGCTTTATACATATAAACAGGGGCGGGGCAAATATGTTCCCTGTGCCAATCATTTCCATTGTAAGATCCCCAGGGGGAGGGGCCAATATAAATACAATACAGTATATACTATACATACAGTTTCCCTACGGGGATTTATCACCCTACCAATTCTAATATATTTTATTGGATTCCACACCGTGTTGTCTTCCTTTTATTTATCTATATTGGTCGTCTTTTATCATTCGTAAATAGTATTATTTTTTTTTTAAATTCAGAGGTTTACCCCTTATGTAATAAAAGCCACTAAGCACTGTGTGCAGTAACTCATAGCAACCAATACATTGTTTTGGCTTTGTGACCAGTAAATGCTGCTGATTGGTTGCTATGGGTTGCTATGGGGAAACGTAATTATGTTGGTTAGCGCCCCCCATTTTCTAAACGCTACTCCTCCTATAACTTTAGGGGTACAACACCCAAACTCCCCACACTTCTTCGCCTTATAGCAGAGCAGTTTGCTTGTGTTTTTCTAAGCGATCCCGCCCCCCGTCTTTTTGTGGCGCCGCTCCGAACCCCCCAATTTTCCCATTGACTTTGACGGGGAAGGTTTTCAAACTGCTGCCAATCTTACAGCTTTGAAGCTGCACCCCCCAAACTTGAATCGCATAGTCATGGGGTCAGCTTGAATGAAAAGATGATATATGTTGGATGCCCAAAAGTGGGCAGGGCTATGAACATCCAATCAGATTTTATCTATTGACTTTCAATGGGGAAATCCAACCTGCTGCCATTCTCACAGTATTAACCCCGGGGTCCCCAAACTCTTCACAGTTGGTCACTAGGGGATTGCAGTTTTATTTGTAGAAAAAGGGGGCGGTGCCACCAACAGCCAATCCGATTTCACCTATTGAATTTTGTTGGCTTAATTCCAGGGTTCCCATTGGGTGACTATGTATTCACGGTTACAAAAAGCCGACAGCCAATCACATCTCATTCAGTGGCTTCAGCTGTTTTTCAAACCGACATTAAAACACTATTAAAGAAAAGGGTTTGGTACAAGGCTCAAAAGTGGGGCCAAACTGTTTAATGTCTCTATATAAATAATAAAATATAAATAAAAGCAACCAATCGGATTACTACCGTTTGCACCAATGATGTTTCTCTCTCTCCGCAGAAAGAATGGCAGCGAAAATGGCGAGGCGCATACTTCGAAAAGTATTTTGTTGCCTCCCACTTTTTAGAAAAGTAAGGGCCTTTGTTTGACTCTAATATCTCTGATTTGGGTTTGCGAATAAAAGTTACCGATTTCCCAACGCGATCGTTACCATTTATAATCCGACTTTATTCTCTTTGTTTTCAGAAACGAATTGTGATAAAAGATAAAGAAGTTGTTATTCTGGTAAGGAGGGAACTGCCAAGCAAATATATTGTACCCATCCCAGTTTGCATTTCAGTATAATATCAAATACTTGGCTCTTTATTTCTATTAAATAAACTCTTTTCTTTATGTGAAACAGGTTCAACCAGAAGAACAACAACATCAACCCACTGAAACCATCTGCGAGGTAAGCAAAACGGAGAAGCTGCAAATATCTCTTTCCTCTTCTGTCTTCTTTCCTATCTATCTATCCATCTATCTATCTATCTCTCTATCATCTATCTATCTCTCTATCATCTATCCTCTATCTATCTATCTATCTATCTCTCTATCATCTATCTATCTCTCTATCATCTATCTATCTATCTCTCTATCTCTCTATCATCTATCATCTATCTATCATCTATCTATCTATCTATCTATCTATCCTCTATCTATCTTCTATCTATCTATCTATCTATCTATCTCTCTATCATCTATCTCTCTATCTATCCTCTATCTATCTTCTATCTATCTATCTATCTCTCTATCATCTATCTATCTATCTATCTATCTATCTATCTATCTATCTCTCTATCTATCTATCCTTTATCTATCTATCTCCCTATCTATCATCTATCTCTCTATCTCTCTATCTTTCTATCTATCTACCTACCTACCTATCTATCATCTATCATCCATCGCTCTATCTATCTGCCCACCTGTCTCTTTCCTCTTCTTCCCTTTGGACACAGACAGGCGCATACACAGTAAAGGGAAAAAGCAGCTTTTCATGTGTAATTGGCTTTTACCCTACTGCGCCTGTACCTGCCGGTGTATGTAGGCTCCCATAGTTGTACTGCCCCCCTACATTATATATATCCGCTTTGCACCCCTATACTGGCACACACAGTCGGCTCTAGCCATGTGCCCTGCCACATACAATTAATAATCCATTTTAAATACAGATTAATGCAACTGCCAAACCCATAAGGTCACTAGAAATAGTTTTGAGCTTTTCCAGCAAAGAGCCGACTTGATCTCCCTGATCTCATTATTCTCTTTTCTCTTAACCAGCAACCAGTTCCACCTATTGAGAATGTTGTCTCTCAAGTAGCGAGAAATAAATTGTTTACAACTGATAAAAATATGAAGTAAAGTTGCTTGTTTTTGTATTATGAAAGATAAATACCGTATAGAGGCCTGATATCTCTGTCTCTTACGCAGGACAACCCGGAGCAGATTGTGGGGCTTGGAGATAACACCTTCCAAGTAAGTGGGAAAGGCAATAGTGGAAAGTAACTGGTTATTTTGCCCTTTATCAAATACATCATTACAGTAGTGAATGAGTTAATCACACTTTTTTTTAATTCTTTAACCAGGAACAAACAGAAGATGAAACTGGCGTGGATATTCACCAGGTAAGTTAAAATAGACAAAAAAAAAGTTCTTTAAAAAACCTTCCTTTGTATAAAGAATAATTTCTCTTTGGCTAAATAGGAGTATTCACCTGAGCCATCTGACTTTTCCAAATTCACATTTATTGATCTAACAAAGTTATCTATCTATCTATCTATCTATCGCAACTGCCAAACCCATAAGGTCACAAGAAATAGGTTTTAGCTTTTCCAGCAAAGAGCCGAGTTGATCTCCCTGATCTCATTATTCTCTTTTTTTCCTGAACCAGGAACCAGTTGCACCTACTAGTAATGTTGTCGCTCAAGTAAGTCGCAAGAAATACATAATATAAAACTGATAAAAATATGAACTAAAGTTGCTTGTTTTTGTATCATGAAAGATACGTTAAATACCGTATAGAGGGGTGAGGCCTGATATCTCTGTCTCTTACGCAGGAACCCCCAGAGCAGAACAGACAACAAACTTAC
This sequence comes from Xenopus tropicalis, assembly GCF_000004195.4. Lineage (NCBI taxonomy): Eukaryota > Metazoa > Chordata > Amphibia > Anura > Pipidae > Xenopus > Xenopus tropicalis. The sequence goes on from NC_030684.2 coordinate 19,843,944, forward strand.
ATCTTTGATGAAGAACCTGAAGAATTTCATGGTTCTAATGAATCAGAGGAAGAGATAGAAAATGACGTAAGTGGAAAATAACTAAATCAGCAACAAATATAATAAGAATAATCCCGATATTGAATGACTTTGAATGTAAAATGTGTTTTTGTGTAATTGTATTTGTCTTTTTCTCTTAACAAGGAGGAACCTGATGAAGAACCTGAAGAATTTCATGGTTCTAATGAATCAGAGGAAGAGGTAGAAAATGACGTAAGTGGAAAATAACTAAATCAGCAACAAATATAATAAGAATAATCCCGATATTGAATGACTTTGAATGTAAAATGTGTTTTTGTGTAATTGTATTTGTCTTTTTCTCTTAACAAGGAGGAACCTGATGAAGAACCTGAAGAATTTCATGGTTCTAATGAATCAGAGGAAGAGCTAGATTATGACGTAAGTGGAAAAGAACTAAATCTGCAACAAATATAATAAGAAAATCCCGATATTGATTGACTTTGAATGTAAAATGTGTTTTTGTGTAATTGTATTTGTCTTTTTCTCTTACCAAGGAGGAACCTGATGAAGAACCTGAAGAATTTCAAGGTTCTAATGAATCAGAGGAAGAGGTAGATTATGACGTAAGTGGAAAAGAACTAAATCTGCAACAAATATATTAAAAAAAATCCCGATATTGATTGACTTTGAATGTAAAATGTGTTTTTGTGTAATTGTATTTGTCTTTTTCTCTTAACAAGGAGGAACCTGATGAAGAACCTGAAGAATTTCATGGTTCTAATGAATCAGAGGAAGAGTTAGATTATGACGTAAGTGGAAAAGAACTAAATCTGCAACAAATATATTAAGAAAATCCCGATATTGATTGACTTTGAACGTAAAATGTGTTTTTGTGTAATTGTATTTGTCTTTTTCTCTTAACAAGGAGGAACCTGATGAAGAACCTGAAGAATTTTATGGTTCTAATGAATCAGAGGAAGAGTTAGATTATGACGTAAGTGGAAAAGAATTAAATCTGCAACAAATATATTAAGAAAATCCCGATATTGATTGACTTTGAACGTAAAATGTGTTTTTGTGTAATTGTTTTTGTCTTTTTCTCTTACCAAGGAGGAATCTGATGAAGAAGAACTTGTTTATGAAGAAATTTATGAAGAAGTTTATGAAGAACTGTATGAAGAAGTTTATGGTTCTTATGAACTAGAGGAAGACTGTGACGTAAGTGGAAAAGAACTGAATCAGCAACAAATATATTAAGAAAATCCCGATAATGAATGCCTTTGAATGTAAAATGTGTTTTTGTGTAATTGTATTTGTCTTTTTCTCTCAACAAGGAGGAACCTGAGGAAGTAGAACTGTATGAAGAATTTTATGGTTCTTATGAATTAGAGGAAGAGGTCGATTATGACGTAAGTGGAAAAGAACTAAATCTGCAACAAATATAATAAGAAAATCCCGATATTGATTGACTTTGAATGTAAAATGTGTTTTTGTGTAATTGTATTTGTCTTTTTCTCTTAACAAGGAGGAATCTGATGAAGAACTTGTTTATGAAGAAGTTTATGAAGAAGTTTATGAAGAAGTTTATGAAGAAGAAGTTTATGGTTCTGATGAATCAGAGGAAGACTATGGCGTAAGTTGAAAAGAACTAAATCTGCAACAAATGTAATAAGAAAATCCCTTAGGATTTTCAATCAGACTCTTTTAACAAGGAAGCTCAAGGGGAAATAACGGCCAAGTGGCTGTGATGATGGCCACATTTGAGATTTCAGGTTTTTTGGGGATTTAAAAAATTCAAATGCTAATAAATCTGCCCCTCAGGGTGCTTTTAGGGCATTTTAATATCCAGGTGTAGGTGTTTAATTACTAGGGGTAATTACTACATAAATGTGGAGATATGCTAAATGGCTAGCTGAAATTACACCTATTATCTCACATTCATTTGTAGTTTCCTAGAATTGACTTTGTTAAACCAAAGATCTGCTCCGTAGCTAATATTATAACATTCTTCCCTTAGGTGCAAAACAACTGCATAAGACGAGTTATTAGAGACTAAGACCAACAATCTGCCCAAAGGAATTTCTATGATAGAATATTAACAGATCCAATGAAGAACGTATAAGCGCCAAAAAGGAATCTACCCCAGGCAGGATCTGTTACCAACCTGAAACTTGGCTCCTTCGATATGTTCCCAAAAGAAAAGGGAAGGGATGGAAAGGGTTGGGAACATCTGGAGCCAAAATGCATCTACTTAATGCTATGAACCAGTTGTGTTCAGAGAGGAGTTCCAGTGACAACTCTCAAACACTTATCTGCCTGATATTTTTGGATGTATATGTACTGTACATGTATATTATATTTTGCTTGAGAAAATGTATATTTTATAATAAAAGTTTTATAAAAAAGAGAAACAAACTACAAAAATAAGGGTTTCTTTTTAATGAGAATTTTAATTTGGTGGCAGTGGACGAGTGTGGATATAATAGTGCAAATAGGGAAAGGAGGGATCTCTTTCTCTCTGTAACATAGTAATAGGTAACTTAAAGGTCCCCTTTATGCAAAAATTGGGATATGGTTAATGTTTTGGTAAATGCATATTCTTAAAATGTGAGCTCAGAAATCACCCAAATCTTAATAAAGTAAATTGCTGGTGGGAAAGCATACGTGGGTCTTGCTTTTCCAAAGTCGCCCGCAGTTTCCTTGTAAACAAAATGCTGCGTATGGTTTCCCACTAGTGGGTTACTTTATTGTCGATGGGAAACAGTCTGGGGTGGATTTGTTGCCCCAGTAGCCCAGATTTAACCCCGGATGACAAATCTCCCCACATGCCATTAGCCTTAAGTGCCGGGCATTCTATGTGGGGCAATTTGTGCTAGTGGTGTAACAACAACAGGGCTGCAAAATGCTCATCAGAGGGGCCCGGCACGCACACAGCAGCCCCTGCCCGGCCCTCCATCCCCCCACGCTCATGCTGGCTGGGGATGGGGGATTTCTAACAACTATAGAGAAAACAGACCCCTATCCCACAGGCCCCCCCACATGCATGGGGTCTGCATCCTCTATAGCAGGGATCCTCAAACTATGGCCTGGTTAATTTACCCGGCCCCCTGCTGCGTCCTCACCCCTGGCAGCGGAGAGAGAGGACTCAGCGGGGAGCGGGACAGGGGAGCTGAGAGGGAGGACAGACGGTGCTGGCAGAGAGAGGACTCATCATTGAGTGGGAGGGGGAGCTGGGAAGACAGACGGAGCGGAGGGAGCTGGAAGAGGGAGGACTCAGTGGGCAGCGAGAGGGAGTGCGGGGGCAGTGGGGGGTGGGGTGGGGAGTGGTCTGTGGAAGAGAGAGGACGCAGCGGGTAGCGGGAGGGGGGAGCTGGAAGAGAGAGAATGCAGGAGTGGGCCATAGTTTGCCCCCAACAGTCTTAGGGACCATGGACTTGCCCCTTGCTTAAGAAGTTTGAGGACCCCTGTTCTATAGTTACCCCACTGGCTCGATGCCTCTGTATTTTTTTCAGAGGGTCTAAAGTTCAATAAAAATCGAGAAAACTTCCTAAACCCTCTCCCAAGCACTTGGATTGTTTTGTATTGAGCAGTGACTGCTAATGCAAAGCTGAAATTTCTATTTGGCCTTATACCCCCTTTACTTATACTGAGAGGAACAACTCACTTAGCAACTTAGGGACGTCTTATACTTAGCACTAGCCAATGGGGCAGTTATGTTGAATGAGCAAAATGATTGATATAGAACAATTTGCTTCCTCCATCTATTGCAGTTGTGGAACAACAGTTCCAAGGTGCATACCTCTGTTGTGGATGTGAGCGAGTTGCCACTTTAGAGGCTCGCGTTAGAGCTCTAGAGGAACAAGTTGCAACACTGCGTTCTATTGACAATCTTGAAAGAAGTCTCTTGCTAACTGAACAAGAACTAGCGGGGTCAGATAGTATGGGGGGAGGGGAGCAAGGAAAGGATGATAGGGCAGTAAGCTGGGTGACAGTTAGGAAATCGAGTGTGGGGAAAAGAAAAAGGGAGGCTGCTCCAGGGTTTGCGCATCCCAACAGATTTGCCAGATTGTGTGAAGAAGATGGGAGTGTGAACTCTGGACTGGCGGTTCTAGATGAGGCTGATCTCTCTAACAGCCGGGAGACCAGTTTCTCTAGTAGTGGTGGGGAGGAGAGCAGAGCTAGGCCTAAACAGATGGTGGTTATAGGGGATTCGATCATTAGGAAAGTGGACAGGGTAATCTGTCGAGCGGATCGCTTCAACCGGACAGTTTGCTGTCTTCCTGGTGCCAGGGTTCGGCATGTGGTTGATCGGGTCGACACATTATTGGGAGGGGCTGGGCATGACCCGGCTGTCTTGGTACATATCGGTACTAACGACAAAATGAACGGTAGGTGGGGGACCTTAAAGAGTGAGTTCAGGGATCTAGGCTCTAAAATTAAGCAAAGGTCCTCCAATGTCATTTTTTCGGAAATTTTGCCGGTGCCGCGTGCTAGTTTAGGGAGACAGCGGGAGCTTAGGGAGCTAAATCCGTGGCTAAAGTCTTGGTGTAGGAAGGAAGGGTTTGGGTTCCTAGAGCACTGGGCTGACTCAATGGAAGGGGGGTCTACTGTGCTAGGGGAGAGAATGGTTAAGAGGCTGGAGGAGTGTTTAAACTAGACAAGGGGGGGTGGGTGAGCTAGATTCTTATGGGAGAGCTAGTGTAGATGGGGCAGTGGGACCAGTAAAGGGTTGTGGGGGAGGAGTGAGGGGGGCATATAGTTTATCAGATAAGGAGCTTCCATTGTTACAAGGGAAACAGACTAATTTTCACCTTAGCTCTAACTGTCCTTTAGCTAATGTAAGCATCAGAGGGAGAAGTAATAATCTCCGCTGCATGCTGGCTAATGAGCGTAGCTTGTCGGGAAAAATAGGGGAGTTGCAGGCTATTGCATGTATTGAAAATTATGATTTAATTGGTATCACTGAGACCTGGTGGGATGAAAAATGCGACTGGGCTGTGAATTTAAATGGGTATACGCTTTTTAGGAGGGACAGAGGGATTAAAAAGGGTGGAGGGGTTTGTCTTTATGTAAAGTCAGATTTAAAGCCATGTAATAAAGACATTACCAATGAAAACGTTGAATCTCTTTGGGTAGAAATTTCAGTAGGGCTGAAGGTCACAAAGAAAATGATCATTGGTGTATGTTATAAACCACCCCGTATAGATGAGAGGGGATGAGTCCCAGCTACTATTGCAAATGGAGGAGGCTTCAAAATTGGGTCAAGTTGTTATTATGGGGGACTTTAATTATCCGGACATTGACTGGAGTAATGGGGTGGCTAAGTCAGAAACAGCTAGTAGGTTTGTAAATATGCTAAATGACAACTTTTTATTTCAGGTGGTTCAAGAACCTACTCGGAATGAGTCTATTTTGGACCTGGTAATATCTAATAATACTGAACTCATCTCTAACATTTGTGTGGGTGAGCATTTGGGGAACAGTGATCACAACATGGTCTCCTTTGAGATAATGCTACAGAGACAGCTTTATAAGGGAGTAACTAAAACGCTCAATTTTAGACGTGCAGACTTTGCCAGTATAAGGGCATCTCTGCAATGTGTCAACTGGGAAAGGCTTTTCATGGGGTTAGACACAGAAGGAAAATGGAACATCTTTAAAACATTGCTTTGCAAGTATACACAACAGTATATCCCCCTTGTAAGCAAGGAGAGGCATCGCAAAGCAAAACCTTTATGGCTGAATAAAAGAGTAAAGGTCGAGGTTGGTAAGAAAAAACGTGCTTTTAGGGCATTCAAGTTAGCTGGGACAGCGGAAACTTTCATCAGGTACAAGGAAGCAAATAAAGCAGCAAAAAAGCTATCAGGCAAGCTAAAATAGAGATGGAAAGGGATATTGCAGCTAGGAGTAAAAAGAATCCTAAATTATTTTTTAACTATGTGAATAGTAAAAAAATGAAGCAAGAAGGGGTGGGAACTTTATTATCACGGGGGGGTACGTTGGTTGATGAGAACGGGGAAAAAGCAGAAATTTTGAACTCTTATTTTTCATCTGTCTATACATCTGAGGAGCCAGATAATGAAGGCTTCCCTTGTAATATACCCAGTGCTAGTAATTTAGCTACTGACGCGTGGGTCACTCAGGAGGAAATTCAAAATAGACTTGAACATGTAAAGGTAAACAAAGGCCAGGGCCGGATGGGATTCATCCCAGGGTATTAAATGAGCTGAGCGCTGTGATTGCCAAGCCTCTTCACTTAATTTTTCAGGATTCGTTGAGGTCTGGCATGGTGCCGAGAGACTGGCGGATTGCTAATGTGGTGCCGTTATTTAAAAAGGGATCTCGTTCTCAGCCTGAAAACTATAGGCCTGTTAGTCTGACATCAGTAGTAGGAAAGCTTCTGGAAGGGGTAATAAGGGATAGGATAGTTGAATACATTGCAGTTCACAATACTATTAGTTTGTGCCAGCATGGTTTTATGCGTAACAGATCTTGCCAGACTAATTTAGTCGCCTTTTATGAGGAGGTGAGCAGGAACCTTGATGCTGGAATGGCAGTTGATGTCATCTACTTAGATTTTGCTAAAGCGTTTGATACAGTACCTCACAGAAGGTTAATGATCAAATTGAGGAATACTGGCCTAGAACATAATATTTGTAATTGGATAGAGAACTGGCTGAAGGATAGAGTACAAAGAGTGGTGGTAAATGGAACATTTTCTAATTGGGCCAGTGTGGTTAGTGGGTACCGCAGGGGTCAGTCCTTGGGCCTTTGCTTTTTAACTTGTTTATTAATGACCTGGAGGTGGGCATAGAGAGTACTGTTTCTATTTTTGCTGATGACACTAAATTGTGCAAAACTATAAGTTCCATGCAGGATGCTGCCGCTTTGCAGAGCGATTTGACAAAATTGGAAAACTGGGCAGCAAACTGGAAAATGAGGTTCAATGTTGACAAGTGCAAAGTTATGCACTTTGGTAGAAATAATATAAACGCGAACTATCTACTGAATGGTAGTGTGTTGGGGGCATCCTTAATGGAGAAGGATCTAGGGGTTTTTGTAGATCACAAGTTGTCCAATTCCAGGCAGTGTCATTCTGTGGCTACTACAGCAAATAAAGTGCTGTCTTGTATAAAAAAGGGCATTGACTCAAGGGATGAGAACATATTTTTGTCCCTTTATAGGTCCCTGGTAAGGCCTCACCTTGAGTATGCAGTGCAGTTTTGGGCTCCAGTCCTTAAGAAGGATATTAATGAGCTGGAGAGAGTGCAGAGACGTGCAACTAAACTGGTTAAGGGGATGGAAGGGTTAAACTATGAGGTGAGACTGTCAGGGTTGGGGTTGTTTTCTCTGGAAAAGAGGCGCTTGCGAGGGGACATGATTACTCTGTACAAGTACATTAGAGGGGATTATAGGCAGTTGGGGGATGTTCTTTTTTCCCATAAAAACAATCAGCGCACCAGAGGTCACCCCTATAGATTAGAGGAACGGAGCTTCCATTTGAAGCAGCGTAGGGGGTTCCTCACGGTGAGGGCAGTGAGGTTGGGGAATGCCCTTCCTAGTGATGTGGTAATGGCAGATTCTGTTAATGCCTTTAAGAGGGGCCTGGATGAGTTTTTGAACAATCAGAAAATCCAAGGCTATTGTGATACTAATATCTACAGTTAGTATTACTGGTTGTATATATATAGTTTATGTATGTGAGTGTATAGATTGGTTAGTATAGGTTGTGTGCTGGGTTTACTCGGATGGGTTGAACTTGATGGACAATGGTCTTTTTTCAACCCTATGTAACTATGTAACTATGTAACTATGTAACAGTTACACTCTGTACCACTGATATCATCTTGCCTTACTATACTCACTATCCCACAGTTACACTCTGTACCCCTGATACCATCTTGCCTTACTATACTCACTATCCCACGGTTACACTCTGTACCCCTGATACCATCTTGCCTTACTATACTCATTATTCCTCAGTTACACTCTGTACCCCTGATACCATCTTGCCTTACTATACTCATTATTCCTCAGTTACACTCTGTACACCTGATACCATCTTGCCTTACTATACTCACTATCCGACAGTTACACTCTGTACCCCTGATACCATCTTGCCTTACTATACTCACTATCCGACAGTTACACTCTGTACCCCTGATACCATCTTGCCTTACTATACTCACTATCCCACGGTTACACTCTGTACCCCTGATACCATCTTGCCTTACTATACTCACTATCCCACAGTTACACTCTGTACCCCTGATACCATCTTGCCTTACTATACTCATTATTCCTCAGTTACACTCTGTACACCTGATACCATCTTGCCTTACTATACTCACTATCCCACGGTTACACTCTGTACCCCTGATACCATCTTGCCTTACTATACTCACTATCCCACAGTTACACTCTGTACCCCTGATACCATCTTGCCTTACTATACTCATTATTCCTCAGTTACACTCTGTACACCTGATACCATCTTGCCTTACTATACTCACTATCCGACAGTTACACTCTGTACCCCTGATACCATCTTGCCTTACTATACTCACTATCCTACAGTTACACTCTGTACCTCTGTACCCCTGTACCATCTTGCCTTACTATACTCACTATCCCACAGTTACACTCTGTACCCCTGATACCATCTTGCCTTACTATACTCACTATCCCACAGTTACACTCTGTACCCCTGATACCATCTTGCCTTACTATACTCACTATCCTACAGTTACACTCTGTACCTCTGTACCCCTGTACCATCTTGCCTTACTATACTCACTATCCCACAGATACACTCTGTACCCCTGATACCATCTTGCCTTACTATACTCACTATCCCACAGTTACACTCTGTACCCCTGATACCATCTTGCCTTACTATACTCACTATCCCACAGTTATACTCTGTACCCCTGATACCATCTTGCCTTACTATACTCACTATCCCACAGTTACACTCTGTACCCCTGATACCATCTTGCCTTACTATACTCACTATCCCACAGTTATACTATGTAACCCTGACATCATCTTGTCTTACTATACTTAAGAGGTCATATGACTTAATTGGTACCTAATGTGGTTAATATGTACCTAATGGGGCTATAAAACATACAGGGAGCCATAGATACAGAAATGAGGGCAACCAACCTACTATATACTGTAAGTATCTACTGTACTGTAATGATTGGAAGGAAGTAGAATATTGCTTTGCTCCAAAGGCCACAATGCAACAGCATGGCTAAAGCCCCTTCAGCAGCTCCGTATTATAATTATTCTTATTCTCTATAGCCGAACAGTCCCTCACTCTGCTGTGCTGTAACTATGCTAACTGTTCAGCAATAGCAACTAAGGATAATGAGAATACGGAGCTGCTGAAGCACAGATGGGTCAGTGAGCTCTAAAGAGAAATATGTGAGCCATAATGCGTCCCGCTCCCACTTTAATATGCCTTTCCCAGTGCCCCCTGTTTCTCACTCCAATGGGCTATGTGCCCAAAACCCCATAGCCAGTTTATCTGCAGTGCCAACATCATGTATAATGCCCACAGGGCACACAGCCAGTATTTATGCAGTGCAAACATTATGTATAATGCCCACAGGACACACAGCCAGTATATATGCAGCGCCAACATCATGTATAATGCCCACAGGACACATAGCCAGAATATATGCAGTGCCAACATCATGTATAATGCCCACAGGACACACAGCTGGTATATATGCAGCGCCAACATCATGTATAATGCACACAAGGCACAAAGCCAGTATATATGCAGTGCCAACAGCATGTATAATGCCCACAGGGCACACAGCTAGTATATATGCAGCATCAACATCATGTATAATGCCCACAGGGCACACAGCCAGTATATATGCAGTGCCAACATCATGTATAATGCCCACAGGGCACACAGCCAGTATATATTCAGCGCCAACATCATGTATAATGCACACAGGGCACAAAGCCAGTATATATGAAGAGCCAACATCATGTATAATGCCCACAGGGCACACAGTTAGTATATATGCAAAGCCAACACCATCTATAATGCCCACATGGCACACAGCCAGTATATATGCAGTGCCAACATCATGTATAATGCCCACAGGGCACACAGCCAGTATATATGCAGTGCCAACATCATGTATAATGCCCACAGGGCACACAGCCAGTATAAATGCAGTGCCAACATCATGTATAATGCCCACATGGCACACAGCCAGTATATATGCAGTGCCAACATCATGTATAATGCCCACAGGGCACACAGCCAGTATATATGCAGTGCCAACATCATGTATAATGCCCACCGGGCACAAAGCCTGTATATATGCAGCGCCAACATTATGTATAATGCCCACAGGGAACACAGCCAGTGTAAATATGCAGTGCTAACACCATCTATAATGCCCACAGGGCACACAGCCAGTATATATGCAGCGCCAACATCATGTATAATGCCCACAGGGCACACAGCCAGTATATATGCAGCATCAACATCATGTATAAAGCCCACAGGGAACACAGCCAGTGTAAATATGCAGTGCTAACACCATCTATAATGCCCACAGGGAACACAGCCAGTATATATGCAGTGCCAACATCATGTATAATTCCCACAGGGCACACAGCCAGTATTTATGTAGTGCAAACATTATGTATAATGCCCACAGAGCACACAGCCAGTATATATGCAGCGCCAACATCATGTATAATGCCCACAGGACACATAGCCAGTATATATGCAGTGCCAACATCATGTATAATGCCCACAGGACACACAGCTGGTATATATGCAGTGCCAACATCATGTATAATGCCCAAAGGGCACACAGCCAGTATATATGCAGCGCCAACATCATGTATAATGCCCACAGGGAACACAGCCAGTGTAAATATGCAGCGTCAACACCCTGTATAATGCCCACAGGGCACACAGCCAGTATATATGCAGCGCCAACATCATGTATAATGCCCACAGGGCACACAGCCAGTATATATGCAGCGCCAACATCATGTATAATACCCACAGGGAACACAGCCAGTATATATGCAGCGCCAACATCATGTATAATGCCCACAGGGAACACAACCTGTATATATGCAGTGCCAACATCATGTATAATGCCCACAGGGCACACAACCTGTATATATGCAGCGCCAACATTATGTATAATGCCCAAAGGGAACACAGCCAGTATATATGCAGTGCCAACATCATGTATAATGCCCACAGGGCACACAGCCAGAATATATGCAGTGCCAACATCATGTAAAATGCCCACAGGGCACACAGCCAGAATATATGCAGCACCAACATCATGTATAATGCCCACAGGGCACACAGCCAGTATATATGCAGCGCCAACATCATGTATAATGCCCACAGGGCACACAGCCAGTATATATTCAGCGCCAACATCATGTATAATGCCCACAGGGCACACAGCCAGTATATATGCAGCACCAACATCATGTATAATGCCCACAGGGAACACAGCCAGTATATATGCAGTGCCAACATCATGTATAATGCCCACAGGGAACACAGCCAGAATATATGCAGCACCAACATCATGTATAATGCCCACAGGGCACACAGCCAGTATATATGCAGCGCCAACATCATGTATAATGCCCACAGGGCACACAGCCAGTATATATGCAGCGCCAACATCATGTATAATGCCCACAGGGAACACAGCCAGTATATATGCAGTGCCAACATCATGTATAATGCCCACAGGGAACACAGCCAGTGTAAATATGCAGTGCTAACACCATTTATAATGCCCACAGGGCACACAGCCAGTATATATGCAGCGCCAACATCATGTATAATGCCCACAGGGCAAACAGCCAGAATATAAGCAGCGTAAACACCATGTATAATGCCCACAGGGCATACAGCCAGTATACAGTATATGCAGCATCAACATCATGTATAATGCCCACAGGGCACACAGCCAGTATATATGCAGTGCTAACACCATGTATAATGCCCACAGGGAACACAGCCAGTATATATGCAGTGCCAACATCATGTATAATGCCCACAGGGCACACAGCCAGTATATATGCAGCACCAACATCATGTATAATGCCCACAGGGCACACAGCCAGTATATATGCAGTGCCAAAATCATGTATATTGCCCACAGGGCACACAGCCTGTATATATGCAGCACCAACATCATGTATAATGCCCACAGGGAACACAGCCAGTGTAAATACGCAGTGCTAACACCATGTATAATGCCCACAGGGCACACAACCAGTATATGTGCAATGCCAACATCATGTATAATGCCCACAGGGAACACAGCCAGTATATATGGAGCACCAACATCATGTATAATGCCCACAGGGAACACAGCCAGTGTAAATAAGCAGTGCTAACACCATGTATAATGCCCACAGGGCACACAGCCAGTATATATGCAGTGCCAACATCATGTATAATGCCCACAGGGCACAAAGCCTGTATATATGCAGTGCCAACATAATGTATAATGCCCACAGGGCAAACAACCTGTATATATGCAGCGCCAACATTATGTATATTGCCCACAGGGCACACAGCCAGTATATATGCAGCGCCAACATCATGTATAATGCCCACAGGGCACACAGCCGGTATATATGCAGCGCCAACATCAAGTATAATGCCTACAGGGCACACAGTCAGTATATATGCAGTGCCAACATCATGTATAATGCCTACAGGGCACACAGCCGGTATATATGCAGCGCCAACATCAAGTATAATGCCTACAGGGCACACAGTCAGTATATATGCAGCGCCAACATCAAGTATAATGCCTACAGGGCACACAGCCAGTATATATGCAGTGCCAGCATCATATAATATAATAAGTATAATAATAAAGTATAATGCCCAAATAATACATTATGCCAACAGAAAGCAAAGTAAAAACACATGTACATTTCATGGCTGATGCCCTTGAATATATAGTGAAGGGAAAAGAAGAGCAAGTTGGTGGCACAGTGGCACTTTGGGGCTGGGAAAGAGGTGTGACAGAGAAAGAAGGTTACGTTTGGTGGGAGAGGTGGAAAGGAGTTATCAGAATAGCGGTCAGGGAAACAGTGAGTTTATAGGGAGGGCACTGGAGATTTAGAGAGAAGGTGGCATCAAGGGGTTAATAGTGCCATGTCTGGGGGCAGAGGCAAAAGAGGCTTTGTAAATGTGTAGCAGGAAATGATAAACTATTAATGGGTTAGGGCACCGGCACACAGGGCGTTTTCTTACCCACGATAAACTGAGATACCGCGGGCGAAGAAACGTCCCTAGTTCCCTTCTCACAGGCAATAATGGAAATCGCCGGTGGGGAAAACTACAATGCGCTTCCGCTTTCCTAAGTTGCCTCGCGGGGAATCTTTGGGCGACTTGAGAAACCGGAAGCAGCGCGTACGTTTCCCCCCAGTGATTTACATTATTGCCAATGGGAAAGCATTTTCAGGAGAGCAGTAGCCGGCGGTAGCGCAGATTTACTGCGGGCGACTAATCTCCTAGTGTGCCATCATCCTTACCAGGGAGTTGGTAGGGGGCAGAGGCAGAGGGGGCTGAAGAGAGACAGCAGGGAGCAAACACACTGCTAAGGGTTAATATAGAGGGATTTCTCTCCATACTCACCCCCTGCAGCTCCTCTCTGATCCTCCTTCTCTCCTGCTCATGGTATGTGCCCCCACCTGTATAGTCTGGCCAGAAATGGGCCCCTACCCTGATGTACCGCTCCATTAACTCCACACATGCTGGAAAGATCCTTGGAAAATGGGCAATAAGCATTCCATTAACTCCACACATGCTGGTGCGATCCTTGGAAAATGGGCAATAAACATTCCATTAACTCCACACATGCCGGTACGATCCTTGGAAAAAGGGCAATAAACATTCCATTAACTCCACACATGCCGGTACGATCCTTGGAAAAAGGGCAATAAGCATTCCATTAACTCCACACATGCCGGTACGATCCTTGGAAAAAGGGCAATAAGCATTCCATTAACTCCACACATGCCGGTACGATCCTTGGAAAAAGGGCAATTAGCATTCCATTAACTCCACACATGCCGGTACGATCCTTGGAAAAAGGGCAATAAGCATTCCATTAACTCCACACATGCCGGTACGATCCTTGGAAAAAGGGCAATAAGCATTCCATTAACTCCACACATGCCAAATTGTTGCTGGAAAATGGGGAATACGCAGTCCATTAACTCCAGAAATGCCTGAAAGACTGGGAAATGGGAAATGAACACTTTGTTAACACCACACAAAATACACTAATTATACACACAGTGAGAAGCAGTGAGAACCATAGCTTCAAATCCATTAAATACAATGATCTCTGAAACCCCAGACCCCTTACCCTTCCAAAAAGCAGGTCTCCTGTAGGCTGCCTTATGTTGTACCTGAAGATCTCAGCATGATAACATGATAAATGTTCTCAGTAGCCCCTCCTTGTGGTAGGCATGAGAATAGCACCCAAGCAGTAGAAACCCTGTTCCCTACACACCAATATTACAACTAAAAAATTAAAAATTTGTCAAATGCTAATTCTTGACATGCAGACGTGATGTTTTTTCGCATACAACTATTTTTTATTCTCATTCCAAACACATTAAAGTCAATGAGTGGTTTTTCGGATTCCTACCGCCAACTTTTTTTGCTGTGCAACTTTTTTCACACTCAAATCAGTCAATGGGCATTTTTTTCTCAATTTTACTATCGTGCCTTTTTTTTCACGCACTTTATTTTTTAACACAACTATTTTCTCCAAATATATCAAAATCATTGTTATTTTTGTTGTGGTCAGTTTTTTCCCCAGTTTAACGAAAAATTTTACCAATTACGAAATGTATAATTTCACTGTGAATCCATGCCTAACGAATACATTTGCTCATCACTAGTGCCAATACCTTTCTTTAGATGGGAGCTCCTTTGGGTCGGGCCCTCTATAGCTATTGTACTTGTTATAGGTCGGTTTGTATGGTTTCTTGTATGTTTAATGTATACATGCATTTATTGTACAACCCTGCAGAATATATTGGCGGTTTACAAATACATGTTAATAATACTTAATGCCCCCAAAACATGTAGGGTTAAGAAAAACAGAGCTATTTCCCATTTGCTCTGTTGCCAGGGTGCAGCAGCCAGCAGTATGAAGGGTCCCATTACACACCTTTACTTTAGGCGCTGTAACGAAATTGTTTCCCCGCCGCCTAGTATCACATTATAACAGAGTTCATTTATGAAAAACCGCCACGACAACTGACCCTCCCCGACAGCAAAGTTTAATGCCTACCTACACCAGTGCCGGGCACCTCGCCCCTCCCCTGCGTGTGTTAATTTGCACATTTTTGTTCATTTACGGTGCGTGAATAAACCAGTATGTGCATAGGTGCAGTCACAGGGCCCAGGGGTAAAGGGGCGACAAAAGAGATACATTCCTAGTGCCCCCACACCATTGCACCCTCGGCACGTGCCTCTCTGCCTACCCCTAGTTCCAGCCCTGATCTGTTTCATCTACAGGGGTCCTACACATGGTGACAGGCACATTACAATGCCTTCAGTGTCCACCCCACCATCTCAGTGTGTATGACCCCCATATAAACAAACTTTGGCCACCTGAGGGCCACAGCAGATGGAAACACAATGTACTGGGGCTACCTCAGTCAACACCATAGTCCGGCAATTACCAACTGGTAAGGCAGGGAGAAAAAGCTGAGCAAATTCCGACAACTAAAGTTGGAGGCAGACTCAGTGGGAGGGGGGTGCACAAATAGATATTGGGATAAAAGTCATAGTGAAGAGACTGACCAACAAGATAAAGAAAAGAGGGAAATGACACAAGGGACAATTTAATACAAGGTATGTAGAATGGTTGGGGGTAGAGGCAGACTGGGCCAGCGAGGCACTGGGAGAAAACTCTGTGGGCCCCGCCACAGTGGACCTATTGCTTGGTCTGTGAGTAGATCTAATTGTAGGAGGTGCTGCAGCGGCAAAGAAGGAAGCGGTGCAACTGGGAGGAATGGGGGTATACGCAGGTACAAGTCCCTCTAACGTGCCGGGCTAAACGGAAGTGCTGTGCGCCTATAGAACCAAGGTAAATAAGCCTGAATCCCCTAAATATGAATGCCAGGGCGCTACTGGGCAGTTTGATACCCGGTATGCATAGCATTACATAAGGATCTGGCTTGTAGAGACTTAAATATCACAAAAGTGCATACAAATAGCCATGTAATAGTCACAACAGCAACAGCAAAATCAACACATTTTCAGAATATTATGCTGGGTAAAACCACAAATAAAATGTTGACTCAAGAAAACCTTGTATTTTAGGACAGTAAATCCTAAATGGGTAAATAGTAAAAAAAAAACAAAAAAAAAAAAACTAAGAATTAATGAGTCGCAAGGTTTCCCTAAAATTAACAGCTTTGACAAAATACCTGAAAATCACCACAAAGCTTGCATGTTCCAGCACCCTATCTCCCTCATCATCAGGTGCCAAGATAAACCATCCTAAAAACCAATGCCAGGGGGAAACCGAACAATGTGATGCCCAGTGTGCATAGAATTACCAAAGTATCAGATCTATAGAAACTCCAAAATCAAAATAGCGCAGTCCTTCTGTCCTTCTCCCCATCATCCACACACTTTGTATCCCACCTGAGTAACACTTTACTAACTGCCCCAACCAAATACTCCTCCCCATCACCCACACAATTTGTATCAGGGCTATAGAGCTAAAGACAGAAATACATGCACTACTGATTGTAACTCTTGTAACTATTGACTGTAACACATGCACGGCTTATTGTAACTCCTGAGATACTATCAGACCGGCACTGCTGATTCTAACCTCTCAGTTAGTGACAGAATACCTGCACTGCTGATTAAAAACTCCAGAGCTACTGACAGTAATACCTGCACTGCTAGTTGTGACTCTTGAGCTACTCACAGTAACATATGCACTGCTTATTTTAACTCACGAGCTACTAACAACAATACCTGCACTGCTGATTGTAACTTCTGAGCAACTGAGAGAAATACCTGCACTGCTGATTGTAATTCCTCAGCTACTGACAGAAATTCCTGCACTGTTGATTGTAACTCCTGAGTAAGTGGCATTAAAAGCTGCACTGCTGATTGTAACTCCTGAGCAAATGATTGTAATGCACTGCAGAGCGTAACTTTTGGGCTACTGACATGACTAAATGCACTGCTGATTACTACTGAGATGCACTGCTGGTTGTAACTCTTGAGCTACTGAACTTTATACCATTTTAAATAAATCTACTTTACAGATTTTGGATTTTACATCTACTACGCATCTGTGAGTCTGATGCCAAATGGACAATCTGGGCCAAATAGGGCTGATCTGACCATTGAGCCTTTCATTGGACCCAGATACTGGAAGAAGAACAAGACCTTCCTCTTGTGCCACCATCTTACCTTAGGGCAGTGCTTTTCAGCAAGTCAGAATTATCAGTTCAAGCTCCTCTCAAAAGGTTCAACCTTTGACCGAGTCTCTCCATGAAGGTCCAACTTCTGGTCATTGCCCCGCCTCAGCTAAGGAAATAAGTACAGATATTGGAAAACATTAGAGTAATGTGAATACAATCACTGGGGGGCACCATCCAGTGATTCCACCTTTCCTTTTCTTTTAAGGGTATATATAACTTGATCTCTTTTTTAGGGAACCAAGGGTGTCAGGTTAGTGATCCACAAACAAAAAATAATGGCATCTAAATGAAATAATATCCTATTAAATAAGTAATAAAGTCTGGGTTTCCTTGTCCTGTATACTTACCAATGCTGCCCCAGAAGCAAGGTTCTCACGCCTCATGGAGCTCTAGGAGATTCTATCTTCCCCCTGTGTCTGAGTTGCTTTTTACCTGAGAGAACAATTCACTGACGTTAATATACTCGGCTCATTACGGCAGAACAGTAGAAGGGAATACAGAATGTGAGCGCTAGAGTACGGTAAGGATCTGACTGATCACTGCACAGCGCTACAGATCCCACAGGAAACGTATTTCCCAAAATACAAAGTAAATCAGAGACCCAGTCTAAGGGTAATGGCACAGGGGGAGACCCCTGCGGTACCTACAGTCCCCACCGTATTGGCCACTCACTGTAGCACCCAGGCATTTCCACGTGCTCACACTACAGAGCAAACTGACATATCCTTTATGTTTCATCCATGTTGGCCTTTATATCATTTAGTTCTGTTAGCCCAGAGCAGGGGTCCTCACACTTTTTAAACAGGGGACCAGTTCACGGGCCCTCAGACTGTTGGGGGGCGGAATACAGTGTGCATCAGCGCGTCACACCGGCCCAAGTGTCTAAGGACCACGCTGAGGCAGACAGGTAGTAGTCAGGGGTGAGGACGCAGCGGGAGCCGGTAAATGACCTTGGCAGGCCGTATCTGGCCCACGGCCTATGGTTTGAGGAGCCCTGGGCTAGAGTCTTACTCGTGTCCTACTAAACTGTGTGCGGAACTAAAACTTGCAGTCTTGAACTTTTTGCAGTTTCTATTCTAATAATTGCTTTGTCTGTTGTTACTTTATAATACAAAAGAGCAATGAATATCCTAAAAAGTATATCCTTATAACTCCACACAAATTTAACATTAAGTCCAGTGGATCTCAGGTGTCCAGGGTACATATAATTCATGTACATTGAGTATAATATATATATATAAAATCAGTAAAGTTTATTAATATGCCTCTTGCTCTAAAATACCCTACAGGGGGCCCTACAACAACAGTAACTCCTGTATAGACAAATACATTTTACCCAAACGAGAACCATTCCCAAAAGAAATAAAATAATAAGTCACACAAATCAATCGGTTGGGATTGGGAGTCGCACCACTCAATAGATTTAATATCAACAGGTTGATATATTTTCTTTAAGACAAGTCACAGAGTCTCAGCGGGGGTATGTGAATCCACATGACATTCAATGATTATATAATAAGACTCCAAATTGATAATGCCTTGTATTTGATGGTAACTAAATGGTTTTTGTCAGACTTAAGGCATGGTGATCCAAATTACAGAAAGATCCCTTATCCAGAAAATCCCAAAGCATTGGATAATAGATCCTATCCCTGTGCTTCAGAATATGTGCGCTGGTATTTCCCCACTCTTTGAAGGTTTGAACTTCAAAACTTAGTGACATCTAGTGGGAAAATAAGGGTAGTGCACAAATTGACTAACAGTCAATATTCTGCTAACACAATTAGAATACATGGGCATACTGCACTTAGGGGCCCATTCATTAAAGTATGATTTTTTTTTTTCAGAAAAAAATCATATTTTTTCCAATGTTTATAACCATTCGTACCACAATAATATTGTTAAAATAATAAGACGTTCCGTGGTACGTTCATTCTTCCACGAAAAAGTCGTATTTTTCGTACTTTTTCGTTACCCATTCCAGCTTTGGTATCGTACTGTTTTTTTAATGTTGTTTTTTTAAAATACATTACATTGGAACAGCCAGTAGAAGAAACCCCTGTAGTGCCCTGACACACTCTAATTGCCATAGGTTTGTGTTCCTGCCACTGGTTAGGCTCATGTCACACAAGGCACTTTGTCTCCCTGGGATATTTTACCAAAAAGTGCACATGATCTTCTTCCACATCTACCAGTCACTTAACCCTTTCACCAACAGCCGATTTGGTCACTTTGCAGGTATTTTCATTGCCCAACAGATTTTGAACATTTGTACACTCTTTAATTTTAGGGGGCCTTTCCTGGGGGGCATTTAAATTTAGCCAGGGTAAAAAAACTATATAATTTTTTTCAGGACAACTTCAAGGGAACGTAAAGGCAAAAATGAATAATTGCTAAACACATTCATTGCGCAGCGGGGAGCAATTTTGCAGTACACACTGATTCAAACCCTTTGAACATTGAAGCTCTGGAATTTTGTTTGTTGGGCATATCCCCCCTGCTTGAGCTCTGTGTGCCCCCCACTAAGGGCCACTGGCCGACCAGAACTTTCTGTTACTGGCCACCAATAAGATTTGAGCGGGCCTATAGGCGCACACAGTAAGAGGCACGTCAGCACTATTCTTATTGGCAATTGGGAACAGCAGGGAACAGGGACTGCCTGCTAATTCACTTTGGCGCTGATATGCAACCACCAAATTTTTTCCCAAACGAGGGCAATTTGAGTGCTTCAGTCTTGTAAATGGTGGATACGTTTTAATCAGTATATATTGCAAAATTGTTCCTTATGGACTAAAGAATGCATATAGTAGTTATTATTATTTGCCTTTACATACACTTTAATATTAAAATAGGCTAGCATTTGGTGTAATTCCCCTTCTGCAACAAGAAATTGGCTTTAAAACGCCTAAACATAATTGTTATAGATCACAAACTCCCAGCAGCACACTGACCCATTCCTACAGCACTGCTCCAGTAAGCTGCACACTTCTGATTTCAAGGCCAAATGTTCCTCTAACAGTAGGTTTCCCCTAGCAAACCATACATTTCTGGAAAGAACACATTCTGACAAATCCAATATAGGTAATTGTGCATTTCTACTCCAATTTACCAAACTGCAATGCTTTCCTAAAATTATTGTTTTTGTTAATAAAAATGTGTGAACTTTTTTAAAAATGGTTTCAGTCTACAGCATCTTATCTCCCACAGGTCATTAGGTACCAAAATAAAACACCCTAAATATGAATGCCAGGGGTCCAATAAACAGTTTGATGTCCAATGTAGGTACATGGATAAATATGTGCCATTTAGGGGCCCCAAAATAAAAATAATTTTAGCTACTGGAAAAATAACACATTTATTGCATTTCATATACGCTCACCCCAGAAAGTCATATAGTTTTGAAAAGTACACATTCCCCCAAAACCAAAACAAGCGCACCTCTTTCAACTCCAACTATCAAAGCTTTCCTAGAGTTGGTGATTTTGATGACATTTCCAAAAATCCCCTCAAGGCTTCCACTCTGCAGCTTCTTATATCCCACATATTATTAGGTACCAAGATTAAATACCCGAAGTATGAATGCCAGGGGTCCTCTGAACAGTTTGTAAAGGCCCCAAGATGAAAACAAACTATATTTTTATATATTTATATATTATTCCCTCAAATCCATCCATCCAAATGTCTTTCTACTCCAAAGTACCAAGCCGCAAAGCTTTGCTAAAATCACCATAAAACTTCCACTCTGCAGAATCTTATCTGCTACATATCATTAGGTACCAAGATAAAACACTCTATATATGAATGCCAGGGGTCCTCTGAACAGTTTAATGCCCAACGTACAAAGGTTTATGAAAGTACAAGGCATAAAGAGACCCCAAAATATACCTTGGGCATACAAATTTCATGTTTTACATTTACACTAATTTGTAAACACACCACCAGGAAGATTAGCCGCCCGAGATAAATCTTCACTACCTCAGATCTCCCTGAAACACTTTCCCACCGGTTTCCTCACAAGGAAACTTAGAATGCCTTCAAAAACCTCAGATGGCAGCACCCCCGGAATTATCAGGGGCGGCAAAAAACAGTTCCTGATAACTTTAAGAGCCAAATTTCCATTTCTTAATATGGAATTTCAGCTCTGCTAGTGTAGAGAGCTCTATTACACTCTCTACACCAGCGCTGCGCCCCCCTCTGGCGCTGTAAATGTAAGCGCAGGGGGGGCGAGAGGGGCAGCATCGGAGGCAAGAAACGCCCATGAGCAACATGTATGTTTTCCCACCAGAGAGTAACATTATCGGCAGTGGGAAAGCATTTTAAAGAAAGCGTTTGCCCGCAGTAGGTAAGATTTATTGCGGACAACTAATCTCCCCGTGTGCAGTCACCCTTAAATAATCTCTCCAAAATCGCAGACCTGTATCTGTAAGAGACCTGCTGTATGTACCCACATGTATAGCAGCCCCATGCAATAAACAGTAACGCCCCCCATGTTCCTTACTATACACTCTATCCAAATACTGTCTCACTGCAGTTTTCAACGGAAAAAGAGAAGGAAAAAGTGAAAGAAGGGAAATCTGCCAAAACACAGCAAATGTCATTTAGAAAAGTCTATTGTGGTTCAGCTATAAAATATGTCAATATAAAAAAATATAAATTTTAGATGGCTTTAGTTGAAAACTATTACAGACCAAATTGTTTTTTTTTATCTGTGAAAGGGTCACAATCCACAATGTGCAAACAAAAAACGCATTAATAATAAAACATGTAAAATAATAATAATTTTAAACATTTTCAGGAAACTTTGACACATTGCTCCCTGACACGTTTGGTCTCTTCAGCTTTATCCTGAGCATAAAAACATCGCTAATTCTTATTTCCAAATGATATAAAAATCCCTGAGCAAATGCCCTAAGCCGGACGTTGCAGGAAGTTGGTGCTAAAAGAAAAACCCTTCTGTGCCAATGTGCCACACACCCATGTGGTTTCCTCCTTGGTAGAGCAAACACGGCTGTAATAGCTATATGGGCCATACTAGGGAACCATAACTATAAATAACATTTTTTTTTTTTGTGTAAATTGAATTACTCTCATCAGTTTCCTACCATCTCCTAATTGTTTCCCCCACCCCACATGAGAGACTTTACCTTTTCTGGTAACTGTATTTTTCTGGTTTTCTGCCCAAGGTTGTTAGGATGAATGTGGGGCGGTGGCTAAAGCAGAGGCCAGAGAACCCCCTCCAATCTGACCCTCTTTCTTCTTTTTCACAATACAAGGCAGAGGCCGGAACTTGGAACCAACAGAGAAAGCTTCCGGAAGTCTCCCTGCTGCAGTAATAAAAGTGAGTGAATGAAAGAGCAGCGCCCCCTGCTGTCCAAACCTGCTTCAGCTCTCCAGCGCTCCATAGAACTCAGTCGGGTGTGAAAGGCTTTCAGTGACTCTCATTCTGGGTTAAGCCCCGCCCCTCTGCTTGGGAATGTGAAATGGAACAGCCGGAAGCAGGAAGCGGAACTGGATTTGTGCTAAGAGGAGACTGATTTCAATTACCTGGGGGAGGTTACTAAATGGAGTAATGCATATTGGCAAATGAACCAAAGTGTATAATAATGTGTAATGCCTCAAACACCCAAAGCAAAATCAACTACAAAAAGCCCAAGATTGTAAAAATACATATATAATAAATTACAAAAATGTATTAAAGAAAACTGCTACTGGGTTTTATTGTGATGTGCTGCTATGTGAGTCTATAGGCCGGCACATGGGATGCCACTGAAGGAGGGGCGTATGATAGGCAGCACTGTCCCAGAGTACATTGGGGGCGGATAAATGTCTCTCCACAAGAGAAAGGGTAAATTAGACCAAATGTGTTTGTGGGAAACACACAGTCATTTAAAACAAATTGCACATAGGCTGCTCCTCTGCCCAACAGGTACAACTTCCACTCCCACTTAAAGGGGAGGCATGTCTCGTCACAAAATAATACAAAATCAGTTTATATATTATTTCCCCTAAATATTTCTTTGCAGGCAGGGATTAGTCTGTGGTTCTCCTTTAAGAGGAGAGGCTACCCATATAATTCATGTATATAATCTCTGGGTTTGGAAAATGATCCTCCCCTTTTCCCTCACTAGGGTTGTTCCCAATACACTGCTTACTAATGTTGCAAAGTCCTCAGAGAACTTCAAGAGAATATCAAAGTGCGTGTTATGTCTCCTCCAGACCCTGCAGACCAGTCAGGGTTCTCCTTTTTAGAATTTAGTTAATAACAATTTGGATAAGAAATGAGATTTTATCCGAGAGGCATTGCAGATACAAAGCGGCCATGTTACTAAGGTTCTGTTCCAAAGACCCACAGTAGGAGACCATTGCTTTCTCCTCCACTCCTTGACCTTCAGATAAATCATTTGGAGGACAATTTTCATTGTTACCAAACTTGCCATAAATAAAGCCATTTCCTGAATTTAACATGCTGATTTGATGCGTTCCTTCTTCCTGGAAATGATGAGAGAAAAGTCTAAAATTGAATGAAGCTGCTGATCCCTGGAACGAGCACTGTACTTTGTAGCACTTTGAGGTAAAGGGAATCGTGAAGGAGAAGGTCTTTCTGGCGATGGCCAACCCGATGATTGCAGGGTACATGGAGCTGTACTCAGTTTAGTTGGTAAGGCATTAGTACATCCAGCAGACTGGAGAGCTTCCTTGGTCTTATTCGGTGTAGGGTGGGAAAATGACTTGCCATTACGTGTAAATATCAATTTCAAGGGAAACCCCAGTGATAGCAGATCTTGTGAGATCTGGGGAACTGATCGATGTGCAGAAACTGAGATGGTAAATGGTAAAGCATTCTTGCAATTCTGACTCCAAGTGCTTATAAGATTCTGGAATTCCTCGTTTTCTTATCTCGACAAAACCTGTTCTCCAGGTATTCTAATTTCAATTGGAGGTTCAGAACCTGTTGTTTAATTCAATTACTTAATTAAGTCCATTTCCTGGGCCTCTAAAACCATTTTTGTATTGTCCATCCTTGATTCGAGTGTATCTGTGTGTCTTGCCAATTCTTTATCTTTCTCAGAAACAGTAGTGATTTGTGCAGTAGCCTTGTCCATTAATGACTGGAACACCCCTAGAACACTGTCAGATTGGTCCAAAGTTAGAGGACTTGTTTGAGTAGTTTGGGAAGTGGGAATTGCAGATTCCGTTTCCGCCCCATCCGAGTTGTGTGCAGATTGTATCAAACAACCAATTTGTTGCTTCAAGAAAGCGACAATTGGTTTTGTGGATCAAGGAAGGGAGAGGTTTTGCTTTTTTCTTTGATCATTAAAGATAAATGAAATTGTAATCCAGGAGAAAGTTAAGTGGCACAGTAATGTGGAGGAAAATACTTGTAAAGAGAAATATTTAGCTGCACAGTAATAAAACATCACCTTTCCAAGATTATTTGGTGTTATGGTGCCATCTTATGGTGAAGGAGTTGAACTACAAAAGTATTTGACAATACAGTCCACAACCTCACAGTCCCAAAATTACTGAATATAACAGTGCATTTTTAAAGTGTTGAGAAAAAGCTGAAAGCCAGTGATAGGTTCTCCAATATCATAGAGCGATTTGAGATATAAACCTTTCAAAGTGTTGTAGGAGATCTTAACGCCAATACGTCAGGTTATTAAACTCTTTATGCAGTTGTATTAGTCCAAGGGGCATATTCATTATAGTGTGGAAGCCAACATCACCAGTCATGTTGCCAATAAAAACCAATTAGCAATTAGAATTTGAACGGTCAACTACAAAAACAAAGATCTTATTGGCTGCTATGGGCAACATCACCAGTAATATTTGTCTCCAATGTTAATAATTACTGCCCCAAGTGTAAGACTAATAACCTTATGACTTACAATAACCTTATGAATGCCATGGTCAGAACATAAAGTAAATCAGCCTATGCTTTCCCAAGTAGAAGCAACAAGGTCAATAAATTCATTCCAAGGCTTAATAGTTGCTATAGTTGCCTGGAGCTAAAACAAAAACAATTATGCCTCCATATAACTATAGAAAAAAGTCCAGAAAAATGGTAGAGAGGTTTTCCAAATGTCAATCAAATATACTTAAATTTGCATGTAGTTGACCGCTTAAAAGCTACAATGCTCAAAAAAGAGATAGGTATGTGGCAAAGCTAACTGGGCGGCCAGGGTGAGAGATTCAACAAGAATAATTAGAAGCCAAAACTCACAATTTCCCTGTGAGCTGAAAAGCCTTAAGTACGTCACACCAGCCCTCCTGCCGGATACCGCGACTCACCATCCACACTGTAGGGAGCAGAGTCAGGCAGAGATTTGCAGCCTCCAAATGGGCAGCAGGCGTCTCGCTCAGGAGTACTCCAAGTCCATCTCTGTAAAGAAAAGGGACAGCTAGCGGGGGAAAAGGCATCCCTAATTTCACAAGAGAGACAGCAAACAGTCAACTCCAGTCAAGATTAACTGGCGCTCCGAGATCTGCGGCCTGCTTGCTGGGCGATGGCCATGCTCAGAAATACTTAGTACAAGTATTAAGTGAAGGGCTGTCATGTTCACTTACTAGAGTTTTTAATATCTTCGAAACAATTGTTGTTGTTTACTGCTTTGTTCAAAAAATAGCCTTAAAGAAATATTTTTCTATATATATTTTTCATGCAGGGAACTGGAGTTGTGAGAGTTGTGAGAGGGATGTTCCCTTGCAAGAACAATGTAATAAGGAACTGATAGATACTACCAAGTTTAAGCATAAGAGCAACTTTATCCTGGGCAATATGGAGGGACACTTCTAGATCCAGTTGTTCTGACCCAGTACAATAAGGCACTGGGAAGGTTAATAACAGAAGCTGCTGACACAGCAAATAAGTTTCTCTTTGATGCTGTTCAGATTCCCAAAGCTTGCTATTGAACCGTATAAACGCACACTGATTTGCAGAATGCAGTACGCTAGACTCAGGGATAACATTCCCCGTGTTGCTGCTGTTCAGTGCGTAACTGCATCTCCCACAGAGGCTTCTGGGAATCATAGTCGAACAACAGAAAGGCCAGTGACTGCTTGAGACCTGTGCCTGGGGAGAAACCTGTGTATCTGCCGGAAGGATGAAGAAGGCCTGCACAGAATGATGAGCACCATATAAAAACAATAAAAAAAATCTTACCTGACAACAATCTGCTTTCTGATTCCCAGCGTCCCTAAGTATATGTAGGGACCCATAGGGTTAAGCTCCCTATGGTGTTATCCCCTATCTTTAGTAATCTGTTTTGTTATAAGGCAGAGCCCTCTGATCTCAGGTTACTGTTATTAGGCTGCCCTCTATAGGTTTAGCCCAGGTTGACCACTCCCCTTGTGCAGACTATATAGTGTCTGGCACAAGGAAGTGTCTTCCTCTTTGGCTGCTGTTCTCTCAGGCTGCATGTCATCGGGCCTGAGACACACGGTCTCAGTAAAGAGAACTGCCAGTTTTGTAAGTCGGGGACAGGGCCCCGTGAATGAGAACTAGCCAGCACAGACAGGTTTACTTATAGCACCCTCTAGGAGTGGTGAGAGTAGTCAGATTATTTAGTAAGGGCAGTTAATAGCCCCAACCAGGAGTTGTAAAAGGGTTTAGTCCACCCCGGCTCTGTAGTCGTTCTTTAGGGACCGGTTTTATTAGACGCCAGGTACCAGTGTTAGGAGCTCTCCCCTGGACCACAGTCGGACGGAACACTCCCTTCTGAAAGGTCTATATCTCAGGTGTCAACTAATCCTCTGTGCATCCTCCAAGTGGGTTATTCTGTGCCTAAGTGTCACCTTTGTATTATCCACGGTGATCATACATTCTATACCAGGGGTCTCAAACTCGCGGCCCGCGGGCCATTTGCGGCCCTCGTTACAGTATTTTGTGGCCCGCACCAACACCTTCT
Organism: Xenopus tropicalis; assembly: GCF_000004195.4. Lineage (NCBI taxonomy): Eukaryota > Metazoa > Chordata > Amphibia > Anura > Pipidae > Xenopus > Xenopus tropicalis. The sequence goes on from NC_030684.2 coordinate 19,871,360, forward strand.
CAAAAGCAATGAATGGATTGCGATTTTTATTGCGATTCAAGGGATAATGCAAGGCACGACGGGTGGGAGCTGCTGATTGTGGAAATGACGTTATGCCATCATAACAGTTATTATGGGAAGACGTTCTGTGTGCACAATTAGCTGCTAAGGAGCTAATTGTGCACACAGAACGTCTTCCCATAATAACTGTTATGATGGCATAACGTCATTTCCGCAATCAGCAGCTCCCGCCCGCCGTGCCTTGCATTATCCCTTGAAAGCCAATTTTTTGTGAAATCCCTTATGCGGCCCAGCCTCATCCTGACTTTGCCTCCTGCGGCCCCCAGGTAAATTGAGTTTGAGCCCCCTGTTCTATACTGCTGTGTCTGTGAGTATACCCTGCTGCACTATTAAGCTACTACACCCTCAGCTCCATCTAATTCTCCCATATAGCGGAGGCTCACCCCTTTGTATTAAGTGTCGCAATGTAACCCATGCTCATACTATCACTACTAGCCTGGGTTTGGTAAATTGGGTCAGAAAAGCGTTACATATAGATGACAAGAAGCATTTTATGTTTAACTGTGGAGAGAGGCAAAACAGGTGTAAGAACAACATAGAAACTGGTTGGCATAGTTCTATCTGCAACATGTAGGCAGTTAACTTATGGGCAAACTTTGTCTTTAAGTGATAGAGCTCCTAATTTGTGTATGGCCACTCGGGAATTATTGGCCCTGCAAATTCATAGAACTGGGCAGCACTGCAACTAAAGCTCTGCAGCACCACTTGCCAATTCTTTAATACACATTGGGGCACATTCATCAAAGTACGAGTTCGAATCCCGAAATGGTAAAAATTTGGATTAAATACGATAATTTCTGATGATCGCAAATCGGAACAGTCATGGTAATATATTGTAAAATATTGTACATAAAATTTTCGTATCGAACGATCGTAAACGGCGGGAAAACCTTTCTGAATTTGATCCTTCAGTGCATGATTTTGGAAGCCTCCCATAGGACTCAATGGCACTCTGCAGCTCCAACCCGGCCCAAGGAAAGTCTCCCATAGGGCTCAATGGCACTCTGCAGCTCCAACCTGGCCCAAGGAAAGTCTCCCATAGGGCTCAATGACACTCTGCAGCTCCAACCCGGCCCAAGGAAAGTCTCCCATAGGGCTCAATGGCACTCTGCAGCTCCAACTCGGCCCAAGGAAAGCCTCCCATAGGACTCAATGGCACTCTGCAGCTCCAACCCGGCCCAAGGAAAGTCTCCCATAGGACTCAATGGCACTCTGCAGCTCCAACCCGGCCCAAGGAACGTCTCCCATAGGGCTCAATGGCACTCTGCAGCTCCAACCCGGCCCAAGGAACGTCTCCCATAGGGCTCAATGGCACTCTGCAGCTCCAACCCGGCCCAAGGAAAGTCTCCCATAGGGCTCAATGGCACTCTGCAGCTCCAACCTGGCCCAAGGAAAGTCTCCCATAGGGCTCAATGGCACTCTGTAGCTCCAACCCGGCCCAAGGAAAGTCTCCCATAGGGCTCAATGGCACTCTGCAGCTCCAACCCGGCCCAAGGAAAGTCTCCCATAGGGCTCAATGGCACTCTGCAGCTCCAACCTGGCCCAAGGAAAGTCTCCCATAGGACTCAATGGCACTCTGCAGCTCCAACCTGGCCCAAGGAAAGTCTCCCATAGGACTCAATGGCACTCTGCAGCTGCAACCCGGCCCAAGGAAAGTCTCCCATAGGGCTCAATGGCACTCTGCAGCTCCAACCCGGCCCAAGGAAAGTCTCCCATAGGGCTCAATGGCACTCTGCAGCTCCAACCCGGCCCAAGGAAAGTCTCCCATAGGGCTCAATGGCACTCTGCAACTCCAACCTGGCCCAAGGAAAGTCATGATACCGAAGCTTGAATGAATCCGAAACTTTTGTACTCTGCGCAACAATACGATTTTGTCGCACAAATTTTGTTGCAAAGTACAAAAAAGTCACGCAAATGTGCGAAAAAGTCGTGTAAAGTATGAAAAAGTCGCAGAAAATACCCACAGTACGAACCAATATGAATTTTTTGGATTCGGAGTCAATGGTACTTTGATAAATGTGCCCCATAATGTAAGTTTACGTTGAATAATTAATGCATACGTTGCCCCTGTCCCTATCTGGGAAGGACATGCCATGTGTGGGAATATTACAGAGAGGGCAGGTTTGGGGGCTGATTGGGGCATGCCAGGGTATGTAAGAATAAATAGTGCAGTGTAAGTGTCATTGCGCAGGACATACACTATACCTACATAGAGAATGACATGAACATATTTACCAAAGAAAGGATTTAAAGAGAGAAGTTGCACAAATTGAAGTAACACGTGTTAAAGGAAAACAAAGGGTTTAACCCCGGGGGCGCCAATTTGTCAGCATCACCCTCTGGCTTATTGACACAACCTTTATTATATTGCGGCTACACTTAATCATCATCATTTATTGGTTGATCAAATTTACCCTCGCTTCTCTGTGGAAACGCACTAGCAGAATGTCTTGACCATTTGGGGGCCTCCTCTCCTTATACAATAATCTCCTTTTCTGTCATACATACAATATAAAAGCTTCTCCCGGCTGTCTCACTACAGCATGTAGGTTCCCTACTAACCAACACCTGAACGCTCAGTCCCTAACTGCTGCACAATAGCCCAGGTTACTAACTCCAAATGCTACCTGCTTGTTGGGGCAAAAGACTGCCCTTGATACCCTAACAGCTACCTAACCAGCCCCAAGGTGGCACTGGCACACTGTGCTCCTACTTCCCCTGGTCTTGGCTAAGTGCAGCCCTCCTTACAGTCTCACAGCTGTCAAACTGACAGCACTGGCACAATGGGGGTATAGCATCTTATCCCAATAACCAGAAGTGACCTCACACACAAACACATTTCCAGAAGTGTCATCACGCGTATCCACAAAATCGCTGCTGAAGCGGAAATATTGTACCCCCATATGTGCAAATGCATCAAATGCCGCCACCAAATGCTTACTGCACATGCGTGCCCGAAATTCCCCAAAGGACATTGTGAGATAAATCGGGAGAATGCTGCTTGGGGACGGGAGAACGGGAGAGAGCCACCAAAATCTGGAAACTCCAGAAGAGTGACAGCTCTGCAGTCTAGACTAGACACTTCCTTATATAAGCTCCTATGGGAGGGGGGTTCCCTACAGGCCAACCCTAAAGTGATACTGACATAAAAAAAAAACAACTCTTCATAATATGAATTTATACTAAAACATAGCTCCCAACATTTGAAAAATGAAAAGAGGGACAAAAAGATTTGGCACAAGTAGCGCAGCAATTTTTTGACCACGCCCACTTTTGTGACCACGCCCCAATTGACACACCCCATTTTTTTTCTAAAAATACTCCTTTTATATAGTTGAAATGGTGGGCTATAGCAAATGTGCTATACCCTCATACTGTACTACCTAAGGAAAACAATATAGCAACTCCTACACATAAAATACAAATATAGAGAGAAGGCAGTCAGTTATAAGTGAGTTATAACTATGTATCAGTTTTGCCCCCATACACAGTGCCCCCTATGGCCTAATAGGCAGTACCCTTTTATAAGGCTGCGCCCCATGTGTACGTGTGACATCAGTAAAAGGGCCTGTCGCCGCCGCACAAGGATCCATACAAGAAGCTGAGCCGAACAAGGAGCAGGAGCGCCCGGCTCAAATCAGCGCATCCCTCCGTCCAGGCTAGTTCAATGAATGTCTATTACGTAAATGCGGGACATTCCTGGAACTATCAGAGACAGCGGGATGCGCTATTAAAAGCGGGACAGTCCTGCGCAAAGCGGGACAGTTGGGGGGTATGCTAAAAGTTATTTATAGGTCATGCAGATTATTTTCTACTGATATGTCCAGTCCTAAACCTGACTGTTCCTTCTCAATCTGTCAGTTATAGCGTCTAATGCTAACGGACTGGGAACATGGGTGATCAGATAGGTAATGTAAAAGCATCAGGCAGCAGATTTACAGCAAAATAATAAAGCTCGTGAAAAGACAATGTTATGATAGTTGCTTTCTCTACAGGTACAGTTCTGAGATCTATTCAAATGCAATGACTGCAGAAGTAGGACATGGAACTATTTAAGCCAAAGCTTAGGAACAAAGGTGCAGCACTCATAGGGCACATTTACTAAACCTCTAGCATAGCTCATATCTTTATTTCCATGTATGTCTGACATTTACAAACAAATCTGAATTGAGAAAGTCAGAGTAAGAAAAAGTCACAGAAACTGCAACTTTTTCAAACTGTGGACCGAAAGCTCGAATTTATCAAATTGTCACACAAAAACCAGCATCAAAAATGGAAGGGACATCTGCCATTGACTTCTACAAGATATCAGATATAAATTTAAGCTGTCAAACTGTCAGATTTGGATTTTTAGCCATTTGCAAAAGTCACAACTTTTTTTTTCTGTGACTTTTAACCCTAAAAATCTGAAAGAAAAAAAAAATTGGGGAAAAAAAAATCCCCCATATATCCCCCATAGAGACAGCAGAATTAGGAGAATGAGCCTTGGGTACAACTCGCAGTCTTGCACAGTGTCAGTATATGAATCCGGGACAGATCATCCCTCAACAAACAGCAGGTTTTTGCTGTGAGATTATTTATGGGGCATAGTGGTTTTATTAGGACCTTTTCCCTAGTCTATATTAATCAGATTAAACTACAAACTTTACTGGTACTATTTGCCATTAAACCTCTTTTTACCCCACCATGGGTACATACTAGTGCAACAAGTTATCAGTTTCAGCTCCATATAGCCCCTAAATGTCCAATGTCAAATGTTGAGATTTTCAGGGATCAAAATTAATTTCTTCTTTACAAAATGTATTCTCACCCTACAACACCCACAGGTTCCTGAAAATCTTACTCCGTTCTGCGGAGTTTAATGGGGTTATGTACTGCCCAGTAGCTGATTGCTTATGTTTCCCATGCAACCGGCTTATAAGGCACCGTCATTTTGCCATAAGAATGTCAAATAAGGGTAAAGGCACACCAGGAGATTTGTGCTGTAACATTTAAATGCTTTAGGTGGAGGCCATTATAGTCAAGGCCTTTGGCACTGTAGGCCATGGGTAAGCAGGCCCGGATTTGTGGCAAGGCCACAAAGGCCCGGGCCTAGGGCGGCAGAAGTTTAGGGGCGGCATGCCGCCCCGCCGCAAGAACATTTTTAAATTTATCTCCCATACGGAGCAGTCGGGACCTCTCCCCACAGCTCAGTATGGGAGTTAAAAAGAGCGCACTCGCGGCTGCGGGGGGGGGGGGGAGGGGGGGGGCGGGTGGTTGTCGTGCACAGGTGGAGGGGGGGCACCAACAGGGGCGGTCTCGGGGTGCCCAGAAGAGAAATCCGGCCCTGTGGGTAAGAGCACTAGCAAAGCGCCACGCGTGACATTATCCGTACTCCTTTGTGCTATATTGGGCATATATTGGGCATTGCTCTGCCTTTTATGTCTCATCAAGGGAAGAGGGAGAATTTTAGGAACTAAAAAATAACGTAAAATGTCTTTTTCCCTCAAAAACATTTAATAAAAATTGATAGTACTGGGGAAGCAACAGTTACAGTGACTCCACAACAAAAAAGATGTGTCCTTTCCTCACAAGTAAAATAATATAATAGTCTCACTTGAAAGAAAAATAACATACACAAAAATCCTTTTATTAATCCCTAAGGGGCTGGACAGCTGGTTATTACCAATAAATAATTACAAATAATTGACATTTCTGTTTGGTACTAAATAACTGCACTTGGGCTGCAGCTCTGTGCGTTATTCCTGCTTCGGAAACAAAGCCACCTGTATTAGAACCGAGATGCCTCATTAGATCATTTACTGAGTTCCACATCATAGACACTCTAAGCTAAGTCTAGACCTTCAGATCTTGCTCGGGCATTCCGGATAAGGGGTCTTTCCGTAATTTGGATCTCCATACCTTAAATCTACTAAAAAATCAATCAAACATTAATTAAACCCAATAGGATTATTTTGCATCCAATAAGGATTATTTATATCTTAGTTGGGATCAGTTACAAGGTACTGTTTTATTAAAATAGGCAATCATTTTTAAAATTCTGAATTATTTGATTAAAATGGAGTCTATGGGAAACGGGGTTTCCGTAATTCGGAGCTTTCTGGATAGCGGGTTTCTGGATAAGGGATCCCATACCTGTACTATCTGCCATTGATATCACCATGCACCCACACAGTAGCAAATGCTTACCAGTTCTCAGTTTCTGACCCATTTTTTTATATTTTAACATATAAATGGTTTATTGGCGTGCTTCCTGTGGCTGTGTCTAACGGGTTGATTCCCTTTCAGGCTAACATTTAGTATGTTATAGAATGGCTTCTTCTTAGCAGCTTTGGATTGGTCTCCTTTATTTTTTTTCAATGTAATTTAATTGATTTTATTTAATGAAGAACAATATGCAGGGTAGTTCGGTGTCTGGTGTTTACGGTGTCTATTTCTTCTTCTGTTCTGTACTTTCATGGTGTTCGTATTGTGCAGTAAGCTTTTGTAGGGTGATCCCTAGCTTAGGAGAAGATAGTATTCTAGAGAAAACCCTGGTCTAGGGTGCTGAGTGAATTCCTCTAGATGTTTTGTCCTGTTTCATTTAATAATAGCGTATACTCCTTGGTGAGGTTCCCTAATAGTGCTGCTTGGGGTGGTGGGGTTGCTTATTTATCTGCCTGAAGCTACCAGTTTGTCCCAAGTTTGTAGCGCGTACATTAACTTTCTGTCATTTCTGTCTCTAAATACTCGTTCTTTCATTGGTAGCCACTGAATCGCCCAGAGTGGGGAGTGTGTTATTATGTCCCTTACAATCCCTTACATTCCCACTCAATCATTTCCCAGCAGGCCTAAACGGTGCGTTATAAGAGAACAGGGCTGTTAAATGAATAATACATGTACCGTGAGTGCAATAATATATATTATATATCTACAAGTTGCATAGCAATAGCTATCAAAATGTAGCCAAATCTGAATGCAATGGGCTATAGGCAGGAGAGGCAAACAGCTTATCTCTAACGTTCCTGTCTAATATCAATATTGTCTTTATTAGGTGCCTTGTCACAAAGAAATATGGATTTCATCAGATGCTCTATTTGTTGTCTCTTTATATATTTATTCTGCCACTCGCTATCACCATGTATTTAGCAGTAACATTAAAGGGAAGCCCCACTCAGAAACTCTTTTGTAGTGTTACAAAAACCCAATGGTTTTAAAGTTGTCTGTAAATGTTATGACAAAAAAACATTTCATGACATGTGACCAGAGATGACTTCACACACAGCAATGTGACAGTTGGGTTTGTCCGTTGGTTGACTTTGTGGCGAGAGGTAAGTCTGAATCCCCTCTGAGAGATTTTTTGCCAAATAACCCTTATTTTAGCTAAAAAAAGATGGGAAATAGTTGGGTGATGCCCCCCTAGACTAGCGGATGTTACTCCTCTCACAGATTTTAGTGAATTTGGAGAATTTTAGAGATGACATTAATCTTAGCGCTGGTTGGGAGACACAGACCCAGGGTTTGGCAGTTTTGCAGGCTGCAGCAAATATATCCTTTTTCTTTTGACTGGGGACCCCATAAACATTTGGAGGCCATACAATACATACATTTTTCCTCCCAGTATTGACAGGCTCCTTAGAGTTCTGCCCCTTTGCCCCGGGTATCTGCCCTGCTCTCATGTAGCAACCTTAACATTTAACTGAATACAAATGGCAGAGAGGGTCCGGATCACAAGAGCTCACAGTCTCTTCTCTCTCTCCCCATTACATGAAATAGAGCGATTTGAGAGATTTAAATCGATTTTGAGCTATTTGCAGCGACTCTTACGATCCTCGGTGATACAGAAGAAGACAAACAAAAGTCTTTATAAAGACTACAACCCGACATCTATAGTAGAAGAACAGGAAGAAGAAGAAGAAGAAAAAGAAGAAGAAGAAAAAGAAGAGGAATCTGCACAGTGAGTTATTACTAAATCCTTATTTGTTTATTGGGAGTCTCCACATTAACCCTAACCTTCCCTCTATTTTATATTACAGAACCATCCGACATGGGCCTCAAGAACAGCTGCCTGAGACCCAGGAACCAGGTAAGGCCGCTCACAACTTATTTTTTTTTTTCTGCCCTCACAGAAGTCACTGTTGAGAAAGGTAACCAAGGGGTTAAAGGAGAGCCTAACCCAATTATAAGCAGCATTTATGTTCCATTACTTTTAAATAGAAATATAAGGGATTATACAAGTGTGTGCCCTGGGAATTACATTTCCTATATTTACTTACAAGAGTCGCCATATCATGTACGTTATCTACCATCAATACAACAGCACCCCTAGTGGTAATAAATACCTGCCACTTTGCTATTTCCCTCTGTGGTAGGAAACTGGCACATTATTATTACTATGAATTTAATAAAAACTGCTTAAGCCCTTAATGTCTTCTCTTTTCCTTCATTTCTCTAGGGCTCAGCGAGAACATCCTGTGGCCCCAACGCTGACCCCTATCTGCGCTCTATAAAGAAGAAGATCGCAGAAGAAATCCACAGAGCACAGACAGAGCTGTGGATCAGCAAAGCTGCACTGACACTGGACCTGCCCAGGAAAAGTGCAGCTGAGTGGAAGAAGGAGAAGAAGGAGATAAAGGCCAGACTCAAACACCTGAACAAGGCCTTGCAGGAGATCAACGCTGCTATCCAGCACTGCACTGTCTAGGTGCCTTCTCCTTATCCGCAGTTCCACCAGCGCTCACCCCTCCTTCCAATATATGGTTTTATACACAGGGGCACACTGAAGGTACTCGCTAAATTCTGCATTCCCTTTCACTCCATCGGTTAGACTGCAGAAGCCGGGGTCTGCAGGCTGCCTGGGGCCCAGTGGAATGGAAGGGAATGCAGAATTCACCTAGTGCTTAACTGCGCTCATGTGTATGCTGCATATTCCCATCATTTAACATCGCGCATTGATTCTGGGAGCAAATCCGATTGCCGTTAAGGAGTCAGGAAGGAATTTTTCCCTCTAATGAAGCAGATTGGCCAAAGCTTCTCAGAGGTTTTTTTTGCCTTCCTCAGAATCAATGAAAAACACAATTTATTATTTGTATTATTAATAAAACTGTGATTTTCACAGATGAACCATCAAGCCGTGTGTGTGTCTTTATTCTGGGTATTGGGCTCATTTGGAAGGGGAAACACATAGAGGGGGAGAGACTGTGAGAATAGAACAAATCAGCAAAGTAGAGACCCTGAAAAGTGAAAGAAGAAAGAAAGAGAAATGTACACATGTTGCTGCTTTATAAGAAACCCTGCTTTCCACTGTATGTGTCAGTCTGATTCCTTACACCCCCCAGCACTTCAGTACCTGTGAGTGACACACACCAGTCCTCCAGCGGGTATGGCTGCTCCACCAAGCATTCTCACACCGGGCTAACGGGCTGAGCTTCTGTTTATAATGGCCATTCTTGGCATCCTCCCATCATTCCCCATCATGGCATCCAGCCCTGAGACCAAATCACTGAAGGGTAAAATGCACAACACAATATTCATTGGGCAGATGAGAAGGTGCCTGTGGGTACAAAACCTGCTCCTGTAGGGTTACTATGCAGCCATATTCCCTGGATACACATAATATTGCCAGGTGAGCAGTAAAGCACAGAACCCACCCATGTTATGGAACCCCCATACTGAGGGGAAGGGAAATCCTTCTGATTTCCGAAAAACAGGTAACGCTTTTGTAGTGCTGGGCGGTATGACCAAAAATTTATATCACGGTATTTTTCAAAATTATATCGGTATCACGGTATTTGACGGTATTTTTTTTCCCCCATGCATGATTAGGTGACCACCCCAAACACCCGCCACCCGCACCCCCCCCGCCACCCCAAACACCCCCCCATCCGCACGCAGCCCCCCCACCCCCCCATCCGCACGCACCCCCCCATCCGCACGCAACCCCCCCACCCCCCCATCCGCACGCACCCCCCCCACCCCAAACACCCCCCCATCCGCACGCACCCCCCCACCCCAAACACCCCCCCATCCGCACACCCCCCCCCACCCCAAACACCCCCCCATCCGCACACACCCCCCCCACCCCACCCCACCCCACACACCCCCCCATCCCCTTCACATAAATATAACCCCCCACCCCACCCCCCCCAAACACAACCCCATCCCCTTCACATAAGTATAACCCACCCACCCCCACCCCAAACACCCCCCCATCCCCTTGACATAAATATAACCCCCCACCCCCCCCAAACACAACCCCATCCCCTTCACATAAAATATAATTACTGGCCAGGCACCCCCCGACAGCTCACATTGGTATCCGACTCTGAATGCGTCCTAGCGATGGCGCTTTTGTAGAGTGTGCGCGCTGACGTCACGCGCGCACCCGGAAGTATTCAGCACACCGGTATGTAGAAAATTCATATCGGTTTCAAAAATAAAACCGGTGATCGGTTTTTACCGGTATACCGCCCAGCACTACGCTTTTGTATGTATCAAATCCATTCCCTTTTCAAAATATATGGATCCCTAGTCCTGCCGGTGCCATCTGAACCAGGTGCAAGTGAATGAGGCACCGGGAAGCAGCAGCGGGCAGAACCCCTGTGGCACCGTGCCTTATACAAGAGCAGAATAAAGACCTTCCTAGCATTGCTGGAAACAAACACCAGCATGGCATAACATCAACATTCCCCTAAAGCTTTAAGCTACTGCCAGATAGGACTTATTACCCGCTGTGTGTGGCACCCAGGCCCATGCCAGCGGATTGGCTGATACTTGGGCTGCGTTTATTATACACCGGCTGAGAATCAGCCCCCCCGGCAATAGCTTCAATGGACAGCGATACAACCCAAACCCAACTCTTTCACTTTTATGTGCCAGCGTTGCCCCCCTGTCCCATCTCTGCCCCAAACTGACACACAATTCTGTTACCTTACTAACTCAGTTTTATAGAAGAGTAACACAATTACTGCTAGAAGTAAAGCTACAGAGGAGAAAGGGTTAATACTGTGCCACACGTGTGTATCCCAGTTTGTTACATGCTATTATTCCCCTCATTTAGTTATGAAGAATAGCCCCCAGTAATGTACAGAGGGGTAACAGCACAGAGTGGGATCCGCTCTCTGCTTGCCAATAGCGTGCCAGGAATCCGCACCACTGCCAGATATTTGCAGCAATGGAAACGATATTAAACCCCAACGCTGCTCATATTCAGACAAAATCGCCGGTGCTGCTACCTATGGGATTCCCATTACTAGCCGGGCAGAGCAGTTTATATACGGCAGTACAAGCAGACAAACAAGTGCCCGTGCCCTGGGCCGAGCATAGATGGAGCACACAACTAGCAGCGTGTTTTGGGGAGACCTGCACCTTTTTCAAGCATCCTGGCAACACTAAAATAAAGTCTAAGCAAGCAGCATTCACCTGCTCTGTGTGTGCTCCTTCCCATTAATACTATGTACTATGTATATAAAACATTGCCTTAAGGTGGATGCAGGGTACTGGGAGTTGTAGCACCAAAGCCACTGGAGCTGCAGGACCATTCATGCGAGTTCCCCCAAGCACAGAAGGTTCCTGCACAGGAGCAGCGGAAGGTAACATAGGTTCAGCAGAACAAGATGGCGTCAGTAGGGCGAGATGTTACCCACCTGCGTACCCACCCCATGTACAGCTTTGTTTGGGTAGCGCCATTGTACCCTGTGCAGGAGCTGAACTAAGGGTTTTACTGTACTACTAATATTTCTCTCCTATTCATTTTCCTTTCTCTCTTTCAAACCAAAATTGGGTTGCTAGGGAAAACTGGACCTAGCAACTAGCTGTCTGTTGAAACTCCAAGACGCTCAGCTGAACAAAAAGCTAAATAATAGGAAAGCTAGAAAATAAAGACTAACTGCAAACTGTTTTGGAATATCCCTGTGTACATCACACTTAATGCCAATTTAAAGGTCAACTTCCCCCTTAATAACAGTGGAACAAATCTACAAGCGAAACCGAGAATGCCGCAGGGGTCATTTATAAGCGGCATACAAAGTGCCATTTTAAGAAACCATGTTGTATTGTAGCCCAAATACAGCATTTTTACCCCCCTACAATTCCACATGAGCCGGAGAGATGGTGATGCGCTTGACACAACTGCGGCCCAATGGCGCCACCATCTGGAGAAAGCAGGTATGCGCTCAAACTGAGGTGCAAGTCCCGCTAACGTGCCGGGCTAAAGGGAAGTGCTGTGCCCCTACAGGGTACGGCACCACTGGAACCAGGAGCCAATACTTATAGCTGATAGGAACGTGTCACTATTACTTTTATCAGTGTGAATCCCCTAAATATGAATGCCAGGGCGCTACTGGGCAGTTTGGTGCCGGTATGTACAGCATTACATAAGGGTCCGGCCTACAGAGACTCCATCACAATAGCGCATACAATTTATCCCATAGGTCACTTTAGCTACTGCAAAATCAATGCACTTACTGCATTTTAAGTAAAGTGACAAAAATATCCCCAACTTTACCCAAGAAAGCCATGTATTTTTGGACAGTACACGTTAGGGTGAATCTGAACGGGGTAACCATGTCTCTCTACTCCAAACTACTAAGTTGCAAAACTTTCTGTAAATTAGCGTTTTGAAGCAGCACCTAAACATCACCTTACAGCTTACATTTTACATCATTTCTCCCTAAAAATGAATGGCAGCGCCACAGGGCCCCCGAACAGTTTAATGCCTAATGTGCTTAGGATTACAACTATACTCACTATCCCACAGTTACACTCTGTACCCCTGATACCATCTTGCCTTACTATACTCACTATCCCACAGTTACACTCTGTACCCCTGATACCATCTTGCCTTACTATACTCACTATCCCACAGTTACACTCTGTACCCCTGATACCATCTTGCCTTACTATACTCACTATCCCACAGTTACACTCTGTACCCCTGATACCATCTTGCCTTACTATACTCACTATCCCACAGTTACACTCTGTACCCCTGATACCATCTTGCCTTACTATACTCACTATCCCACAGTTACACTCTGTACCCCTGATACCATCTTGCCTTACTATACTCACTATCCCACAGTTACACTCTGTACCCCTGATACCATCTTGCCTTACTATACTCACTATCCCACAGTTACACTCTGTACCCCTGATACCATCTTGCCTTACTATACTCACTATCCCACAGTTACACTCTGTACCCCTGATACCATCTTGCCTTACTATACTCACTATCCCACAGTTACACTCTGTACCCCTGATACCATCTTGCCTTACTATACTCACTATCCCACAGTTACACTCTGTACCCCTGTAAGGGGAAGTTTAAAAGAAAAGATTTAAAAATACTCAGTGGGGGGGGGGGGGGCTCCTATGCCTCATTCTGCTAAAGGTGACTGACCAATTGTGTAACGGAGAAATTAACACTGCTGGGGGCTGATAAAAATGGGTAGGTAAGGTAAAGGTAGGGTGAGGTAAAACTCAGTGGTGTTGCTGACAGAGGCGTTAGTTGAAAAATGAATAGGTTAAAATCTGTGCAAGGAGTTGAGTGGGTTCTGCGGCAGGACTTAATTGGTTAATATGTACCTAATGGGGCTAAAAAACATACAGGGAGCCATAGATACAGATATGAGGGCAACCAACCTACTATATAAGTATCTACTGTACTGTAATGATTGGAAGGAAGTAGAATATTGCTTTGCTCCAAAGGCCACAATGTAACAGCATGGCTAAAGCCCCTTCAGCAGCTCCGTATTATAATTATTCTTATTCTCTATAGCCGAACAGTCCCTCACTCTGCTGTGCTGTAACTATGCTAACTGTTCAGCAATAGCGACTAAGGATAATGAGAATACGGAGCTGCTGAAGCACAGATGGGTCAGTGAGCTCTAATCTTATCAAGGGGTTAATAGTGCCATGTCTGGGGGCAGTGGCAAAAGAGGCTTTGTAAATGTGTAGCAGGAAATGATAAACTATTAATGGGTTAGGGCACCGGCACACAGGGCGTTTTCTTACCCACGATAAACTGAGATACCGCGGGCGAAGAAACGTCCCTAGTTCCCTTCTCACAGGCAATAATGGAAATCGCCGGTGGGGAAACCTACAATGCGCTTCCGCTTTCCAAAGTTGCCTCGCGGGGAATCTTTGGGAAACTTGAGAAACCGGAAGCAGCGCGTACGTTTCCCCCCAGTGATTTACATTACTGCCAATGGGAAAGCATTTTCAGGAGAGCAGTCGCCGGCGGTAGCGCAGATTTACTGCGGGCGACTAATCTCCTAGTGTGCCATCATCCTTACCAGGGAGTTGGTAGGGGGCAGAGGCAGAGGGGGCTGAAGAGAGACAGCAGGGAGCAAACACACTGCTAAGGGTTAATATAGAGGGATTTCTCTCCATACTCACCCCCTGCAGCTCCTCTCTGATCCTCCTTCTCTCCTGCTCATGGTATGTGCCCCCACCTGTATAGTCTGGCCAGAAATGGGCCCCTACCCTGATGTACCGCTCCATTAACTCCACACATGCTGGAAAGATCCTTGGAAAAAGGCAATAAGCATTCCATTAACTCCACACATGCTGGAAAGATCCTCAGAAAATGGGGAATAAGCATTCCATTAACTCCACACATGCTGGAAAGATCCTCAGAAAATGGGGAATAAGCATTCCATTAACTCCACACATGCCGGTACGATCCTTGGAAAAAGGCAATAAGCATTCCATTAACTCCACACATGCCGGTACGATCCTTGGAAAATGGGGAATAAACAGTCCATTAACTCCAGAAATGCCTGGAAGATTGGAAAATGGGAAATGAACACTTTGTTAACACCACACAAAATACACTAATTATACACACAGTGAGAAGCAGTGAGAACCATAGCTTCAAATCCATTAAATACACTGATCTCTGAAACCCCAGACCCCTTACCCTTCCAAAAAGCAGGTCTCCTGTAGGCTGCCTTATGTTGTACCTGAAGATCTCAGCATGATAGAGTTCAGAAAGGGGTCAGAAATCTTTTCTGCTGCCAAATGTTCTCAGTAGCCCCACCTTGTGGTAGGCAGGAGAATAGCACCCAAGCAGGAGAAACCCCTTTAGCTCTTATGAGACTTGGGCCCTATTGGCTATTGGTACCTACACACCAATATTACAACTAAAAAGAAATATATATTAGTTGGTTCAAGAATAAAAATTGAAATGGTACAGTGAATTATTTCCAATGTAAAAAGTGTAATTCAGAAATAAAGTACCCCATACCTATCAAGTCACAATTCTTTCAGAAGTATAAATGAGGTGCCAACTAGTGATGAGCGAATATGTCCTTTTTTGGCAAAAAAATTTAAAAAACGTAATTCTTGAGATGCAGATGTGATTTTTACAGGGGCAAATTTTTTTTGCGCCCAACTCTTTTCATTTGTTGTGTAACATTTTTTTCTTACTCAAAAAACATTTAAGTCAATGGGCGCTTTTTTTCTCCACAATTTTACATTGAGCTTTTGGTTTTATTTTTTTTTACGCAACTTTGTTCTCCAAATACATTATAATCAGATTTCTTTTGTAGCAAGTTTTGCCCCAGTTTCAAGGAAAAATTTCACTATGGCGAAATGTGGAATGTTACTGTGAATCCACGTGGGGCAAAAAAATGAGCTCATCACTAGTGCCAATAGCTTTCTTTAGATGTGAACTGGAGAGGGACATGGAAAGCTCTAGCTATGGCTCTGCAAGGCCCCGGCTCTTCTATAAAGCACAATAGCCTTATTGTACCCCAACATTCCAGCATTCCCAATGCCCATCATACTTTTTTTGCATCCGATGACTCTGTCTCTGGCCTTATCAGTTACCTTCCCCTTCATGCCAACTCTGTCCTCCTTCCTTTCTGTGACCTGTCAGCACCCCCACAATGCACCACATTAGAATCCCGCAGGTCTGTCCCATCTTCCTCTTCCCTCAAAAATGAATAAACTCCCTAGCGCAACATTGCGGGTTCTTTCTTGCCTGGACTTGGAACAGTAGCAGGAAGGTTGTGTTGAGGCAGAACTTTGCTCTGAATGGGTGAGTGCCACAGGGTAGGGCAAAACGCTGCTTTTGGATCCAGGTTCCATCCCGCTAACTCTACATTATAAGTTATATAACGGGTAAAAAACATGCAGGCGCAGTGGATTTGTGTGCCGAAATGCATACTCACATGTTTCAGCACTGAAATCCGCTGTGTGCACCTTGCCGATACAGTGGCTCAGGGGGTGGGCATATCTGAAAGCTGACTGGATCGTAGTGGTTGATTCTTGGCCTTTTGGCCCTTTTATTTTAAAATCCCATAAAATAACTCTAGAAAGCCCCCCAGAATAACATGCCTTTCTCCCTGCATCCAGATTTATTATGTTTACAAGCAGCTGAACTGCAGCTCTTTTACAGACTTGTCTAGCATATTTAATAATAGAATTACACAGCTGGGAAGAAAAGAAGCATAGAATCTGACATTAGTGTATAGCCATTTATTTATTTAGCCCCCACTTTCCATCCCGTGTACCTGTGCCAGCATCCAGCATTAGTGTATAGCCATATATTTATTTAGCCCCCACTTTCTGCCCCGTGTACCTGTGCCAGCATCCAGTATTAGTGTGTAGTCATTTATTTATTTAGCCCCCACTTTCAATCCCGTGAATTGTGCCAGCATAAAGCATTAGTGTGTAGCCATATATTTATTTAGCCCCCACTTTCCATCCCGCGTACCTGTGCCAGCATCCAGCATTAGTGTGTAGCCATATATTTATTTAGCCCCCACTTTCTGCCCCGTGTACCTGTGCCAGCATCCAGTATTAGTGTGTAGCCATATATTTATTTAGCCCCCACTTTCCATCCCGCGTACCTGTGCCAGCATCCAGCATTAGTGTGTAGCCATATATTTATTTAGCCCCCACTTTCTGCCCCGTGTACCTGTGCCAGCATCAAGCATTAGTGTGTAGCCATATATATATATTTAGCCCCCACTTTCTGCTCCGTATACCTGTGCCAGCATCCAGCATTAGTGTGTAGCCATATATTTATTTAGCCCCCACTTTCTGCCCCGTGTACCTGTGCCAACATCCAGCATTAGTGTGTAGCCATATATTTATTTAGCCCCCACTTTCAATCCCGTGTACCTGTGCCAGCATCCAGCATTAGTGTGTAGCCATATATATATTTAGCCCCCACTTTCAATCCCGTGTACCTGTGCCAGGATCAAGCATTAGTGTGTAGCCATATATTTATTTAGCCCCCACTTTCTGCTCCGTGTACCTGTGCCAGCATCCAGCATTAGTGTGTAGCCATATATTTATTTAGCCCCCACTTTCTGCCCCGTGTACCTGTGCCAGCATCCAGCATTAGTGTGTAGCCATATATTTATTTAGCCCCCACTTTCAATCCCGTGTACCTCTGCCAGAATCCAGCATTAGTGTGTAGCCATATATATATTTAGCCCCCACTTTCAATCCCGTGTACCTGTGCCAGCATCAAGCATTAGTGTGTAGCCATATATTTATTTAGCCCCCACTTTCTGCTCCGTGTACCTGTGCCAGCATCAAGCATTAGTGTGTAGCCATATATTTATTTAGCCCCCACTTTCTGCCCCGTGTACCTGTGCCAGCATGAAGCATTAGTGTGTAGCCATATATTTATTTAGCCGCCACTTTCTGCCCCGTGAACCTGTGGCAGCATCAAGCATTTGTGTGTAGCCATAAATTTATTTAGCCCCCACTTTCTGCCCCTTGTACCTGTGCCAGCATGAAGCATTAGTGTGTAGCCATATATTTATTTAGCCCCCACTTTCTGCCCCGTGTACCTGTGCCAGCATCCAGCATTAGTGTATAGCCATGTATTTATTTAGCCCCCACTTTCTGCCCCGTGTACCTGTGCCAGCATCCGGCATTAGTGTGTAGCCATATATATATTTAGCCCCCACTTTAAATCCCGTGTACCTGTGCCAGCATCCAGCATTAGTGTGTAGCCATATATTTATTTAGCCCCACTTTCAATCCCGTGTACCTGTGCCAGCATCGAGCATTAGTGTGTAGCCATATATTTATTTAGTTACCACTTTCTGCACCGTGTACCTGTGCCAGCATCCAGCATTAGTGTGTAGCCATATATTTATTTAGCCCCCACTTTCTGCCCCGTGTACCTGTGCCAGCATCCAGCATTAGTGTGGGCTATCCCACAGTTACACTCTGTACCCCTGATACCATCTTGCCTTACTATACTCACTATCCCACAGCTACACTCTGTACCCCTGATACCATCTTGCCTTACTATACTCACTATCCCACAGTTACACTCTGTAACCCTGATACCATCTTGCCTTACTATACTCACTATCCCACAGTTACACTCTGTACCCCTGATACCATCTTGCCTTACTGTACTCACAATCCCACAGCTACACTCTGTACCCCTGATACCATCTTGCCTTACTATACTCACTATCCCACAGCTACACTCTGTACCCCTGATACCATCTTGCCTTACTATACTCACTATCCCACAGTTACACTCTGTAACCCTGATACCATCTTGCCTTACTATACTCACTATCCCACAGTTACACTCTGTACCCCTGATACCATCTTGCCTTACTATACTCACTATCCCACAGTTACACTCTGTACCCCTGAAACCATCTTGCCTTACTATACTCACTATCCCAGTTACACTCTGTACCCCTGATACCATCGTGCCTTACTATACTTACTTATCCCACAATTACACTCTATACCCCTGATACCATCTTGCCTTACTATACTCACTATCCCACAATTACACTCTGTACCCGATACCATCTTGCCATACTATACTCACTATCCCACAGTTACACTCTGTACCCCTGATACCATCTTGCCTTACTATACTCACTATCCCACAGTTACACTCTGTACCCCTGATACCATCTTGCCTTACTATACTCACTGTCCCACAATTACACTCTGTACTACTGATACCATCTTGCCTTACTATACTCACTATCCCACAATTACACTCCTTACCTCTGATACAATCTTGCCTTACTATACTCACTATCCCACAGTTATACTCTGTACCCCTGATACCATCTTGCCTTACTATACTCACTATCCCACAGTTACACTCTGTACCCCTGATACCATCTTGCCTTACTATACTCACTGTCCCACAATTACACTCTGTACCACTGATACCATCTTGCCTTACTATACTCACTATCCCACAGTTACACTCTGTACCCCTGATACCATCTTGCCTTACTATACTCACTATCCCACAGTTACACTCTGTACCCCTGATACCATCTTGCCTTACTATACTCACTGTCCCACAATTACACTCTGTACCACTGATACCATCTTGCCTTATTATACTCACTATCCCACAGTTACACTCTGTACCCGATACCATCTTGCCTTACTATACTCACTATCCCACAGTTACACTCTGTACCCCTGATACCATCTTGCCTTACTATACTCACTGTCCCACAATTACACTCTGTACCACTGATACCATCTTGCCTTATTATACTCACTATCCCACAATTACACTCTGTACCACTGATACCATCTTGCCTTATTATACTCACTATCCCACAGTTACACTCTGTACCCGATACCATCTTGCCTTACTATACTCACTATCCCACAGTTACACTCTGTACCCCTGATACCATCTTGCCTTACTATACTCACTATCCCACAGTTACATTCAGTACCCCTGATACCATCTTGCCTTACTATACTTACTATCCCACAGTTACACTCTGTACCTGTGGGATACACATGCCCTGTGGACATCATGTATAATGCCCACAGTGCACATAGCCAGTATATATGCAGTGCCAACATCCTGTAAAATTCCCACAGGGCACAAAGACAGTATATATGCAGTGCCAACATCATGTTTAATGCCTACAGGGAACACAGACAGTATATATGCAGTGCCAACATCCTGTAAAATTCCCACAGGGCACAAAGACAGTATATATGCAGCGCCAACACCATGTATAATGCCCACAGGGCACACAGACAGTACATATGCAGCGCCAACACCATGTATAATGCCCACAGGGCACATAGTCAGTATATATGCAGTGCCAACATCATATATAATGCCCACAGGGCACACAGACAGTATATATGAAGCGCCAACATCATGTTTAATGCCTACAGGGAACACAGACAGTATATATGCAGTGCCAACATCCTGTAAAATTCCCACAGGGCACAAAGACAGTATATATGCAGCGCCAACACCATGTATAATGCCCACAGGGCACACAGCCAGTATATATGCAGCGCCAACACCATGTATAATGCCCACAGGGCACATAGTCAGTATATATGCAGTGCCAACATCATATATAATGCCCACAGGGCACACAGACAGTATATATGAAGCGCCAACACCATGTATAATGCCCACAAGGCACACAGACAGTACATATGCAGCGCCAACACCATGTATAATGCCCACAGGGCACATAGTCAGTATATATGCAGTGCCAACATCATGTATAATGCCCACAGTGCACATAGCCAGTATATATGCAGTGCCAACATCATGTTTAATGCCTACAGGGAACACAGACAGTATATATGCAGTGCCAACACCATGTATAATGCCCACAGGGCACATAGCCAGTATATATGCCACACCAACATCATGTATAATGCCCACAGGGCACACAGCCAGTATATATGCAGTGCCAATATCATGCATAAGGGAAACAGGGAGTTTAAAGGGTGGGCAGTGGGGATTGAGAGAGAAATTAGTATCAAAAGGTTAATAGTGCCATGTCTGGGGGCAGAGGAAAAGGAGGCTTTGTAAATGTGTAGCGGAAATGATAAACTATTAATGGGTTAGGGCACCGCCACACAGGGCGTTTTCTTACCCACGATAAACTGAGATACCGCGGGCGAAGAAACGTCCCTAGTTCCCTTCTCACAGGCAATAATGGAAATCGCCGGTGGGGAAACCTACAATGCGATTCCGCTTTCCTAAGTTGCCTCGCGGGGAATCTTTGGCCGACTTGAGAAACCGGAAGCAGCGCGTACGTTTCCCCCCAGTGATTTACATTATTGCCAATGGGAAAGCATTTTCAGGAGAGCAGTCGCCGGCGGTAGCGCAGATTTACTGCGGGCGACTAATCTCCTAGTGTGCCATCATCCTTACCAGGGAGTTGGTAGGGGGCAGAGGCAGAGGGGGCTGAAGAGAGACAGCAGGGAGCAAACACACTGCTAAGGGTTAATATAGAGGGATTTCTCTCCATACTCACCCCCTGCAGCTCCTCTCTGATCCTCCTTCTCTCCTGCTCATGGTATGTGCCCCCACCTGTATAGTCTGGCCAGAAATGGGCCCCTACCCTGATGTACCGCTCCATTAACTCCGCACATGCTGGTACGATCCTTGGAAAAAGGGCAATAAACATTCCATTAACTCCACACATGCTGGAAAGATCCTCAGAAAATGGACAATAAGAATTCCACTAACTCTGCACATGCCAAAATGTTGTTGGAAAATGGGAAATAAATAGTCCATTAACTTCTCACATGCCGGTACGATCCTTGGAAGATGGGGAATAAGCAGTCCATTAACTCCAGAAATGCCTGAAAGACTGGGAAATGGGAAATGAACACTTTGTTAACACCACACAAAATACACTAATTATACACACAGTGAGAAGCAGTGAGAACCATAGAGTCAAACCCATTAAATACACTGATCTCTGAAACCCCAGACCCCTTACCCTTCCAAAAAGCAGGTCTCATGTAGGCTGCCTTATGTTTTACCTGAAGATCTCAGCATGATAGAGTTCAAAAAGATCTCAGAAATCTTTTCTGCTGCCAAATGTTCTGAGTAGCCCCCCCTTGTGGTAGGCAGGAGAATAGCACCCAAGCAGGAGAAACCCCTATAGCTCTTAAGAGACTTGGGCCCTTTTGCCTATTGGTGCCTACACACCAATATTACAACTAAAAAAAATATATATTAGTTGGTTCAAGATTAAAAATGGAAATGGTAGAGTGAATTATTTGCAATGTAAAAAGTGTAATTCAGAAATAAAGTACCCCATACCTATCAAGTCGGAATCCTTTTAGTAGTATAAATGAGGTGCCAACTAGTGATGAGCGAATATGTCCTGTTTCACCAAAAATTAGCAAACCGGGAATTCTTGACACGCAGACGTGATGTATTTTTACGCGGGCAACTGTTTTTCCTGCAGCACAACTTTTTTGTTGTGCAACTTATTTTTTCTCACTCAAAAAAAACATTTAACCCTTTTACTGTTGTTTGGCAGATAAAGATTCTCTCTGGAGAGGCGCTGCAGAGGGTTTCTAGCGATGACAGCCCCCTGGGCAACGAGCCAGGCGGGCTGTCATGTCGGCTCTGTGACATTGATCGTCGCACGATCGCATCGCGTCTGCTGCTTGGTTCCGCTTCCTTCTTCCCCCCCAGCGCCGGCCCACTGACTTCCTGCACATGGAGGACTAGGACTGTAGCACAGAGGACCAGGCACGCTTCAGGACAGGACACTTACACACACTTACACACATTTACACACACATACAGCACACAATTTAGATATTCAAATACTCTGACTCATACTAATTACGCTGTCATGTGACTTATTTTGTTGTTTCACTGATTTGCACAATTTTTGTTTTATCCCTGTATTAGTGTTCCTGATCCGTTTTTAGCATGGCTTTGCCGTGTTAGGGGGGTTACAGCACATAATACGCTGACAGGGGGCTCTGTGTGTAAAAGCTGGGTTGGCAGGCGAGAAATCCATATGCACAAAAATACAACTGATTTGGAAAGTCCCATGTCTCCTGAATGTGCCAATACCAAAAAGAAATGCAACGAACAACACTGCAAGTGTAAAACTGCAATAAAATCACAAAAATGAAAGACAATTGGGCAAATCAATGAAATAACAAAATGAATTATTTCCCAGCGTGGTTAGTGGTCAGAATACGTGCCTGCCAGGAAAAGCGCTAAGGGAAGACCCTCAGGTGCCTATATGGGGAATAAAATAACTTTCTGTTAAATCTGGCGGCAGAACTAAAGGGCAGAACATTTCTCTGCAGGGATCGGCGCAGGCCCAGGACAGCCGGACCCTCGGCACCTGAGCCAATTGGTGTGGCTAAGTAATAATACAGCCCAATGTAATGTAAAGGGTAAGTTCACCTTCAAAGCAGAACAAAAACTAGTCCATCTTTAAGTTAACTTTCGTGGGTCATAAAATCTTCTGTTCTCAGCAAGTTCTAGAGCAAAACAACACGGGAGCAGGGTCTGGGGGCCTCGGCACAGGAGCGGAAACCACGAGGGAGCGAATTTAAATTCATGTGGGCATAAAATCACAGCATTACACATTTAATATTATCCCCCTGTCCAATGGCTGCGCCTGTAATTCTGGTAACATCAAAGCTTTTTGTACCCTCATACAGTAGCGCCTCGGCCACACACCTCCTGCACAATGTCCAATTGCACTGCCCCGCCATGTACAGCTTTGTCTGCGTAGCGTGTTGTGACATTGTACAGGAGTTGCGCGGCGTAGGCAGAACTGTATGAATTGCAGCACCAACTAAATCGGAAGGTACAAAAAGCTTTAATATCAGCAGAGTTGTGCAGCCGTTGGGCAGGGGGATACATCTCATTGGGTAACGCTGTGCTGATGTCCCTGCGTATTTACACTCGCTCCCTCCAGGTTTCAGTTTGGGGATTTTGGTGGTGTGTACTGGGCTCTCCTGAATAGCTGCGAATTGGGCACAAGCTACACGGGGCTGGTAAAAATGGGCCTGCAAAAATGTGAGAGCTTAAGAGGCCAAAGGCAAGAAGAGAGGTGTTAGGCACTAACATAGGGGGAGATAGAAAAAATAATACCAGCAAGAAATGGGCCGCTGACGCCCATATGCATAGGATTGCCAAAGTATCTGGCCTATAGCATCACAATAGTGCATACAAGTTGTCCCGCAGGGCACTACAGCTACTGCAAAATCAATACATTTACTGTATTTTATGTGGCGCAAAATGAAAAAATATACATTTACCTTAGAAATCCGTCCAAAATGGGCACTTATGGGTAGTTATATCTTACAACTCAAAACTTACATTTTACAGCACCCTGTCTCCCATATGTCATTAGGTAACAAGGATAAAAAAAGGGAATAAAAAAACAGCACTTTTTTGCTTGCCCAGTGAGATCAGCAGGCAGAAATGCAGTTAAAGGATGAGGGAACACGGAAGGTTTGCTCCACTGCTCTGTTTTTTTTTTGCAGGCTAAGAAAGCGGATCCACACCCTTACGCACCTCTGTAAAACTGCATTGAGAAGTACAGAATCCTCCTTCCCCGAGCAGGGATCGGCCTGAAAACACCAAAGCAGGAGTTTTTGGGCAGATGCAGTTTTACTGAGGTGCAGAAATACGGAAGGGATTCTCACCCTGCAGAAAAAAATGCAGACTAAGAGCAAACGCTCCGTGTAACTTCGGCCTAAATTGTTTCACTGAGAATAAAATCTATTGTAATGAATTGGCCGTCTCAATACCCACCCATCTCTGTGCATTCAGTGCCAACACTCTATTGTATAGAGCCGCCGCAGTAAGAGAAGCGGTTGATGTAAATACGTACCAGCTAGGCTCACTGCTCGGGAAAGATTTTGCCCCATTCTGATTTCGGCACATTTGCTGCAGGCAGTTGTTTATTCAGATGGCGCGAGCGCCCCTCAGTGCCATACACAGAGCTTGATACGGCTGCCTGATGCACTTTTACTCAGTTGCCAAATACTGGGCTCTGTAGCTCCTTCCAAGTCATTGTTGGTCTCGGTGGTTTCTCTCGTTTTCTTTTGTTTCCATGATAAGAAGTCAGTGCTTTAAAGAAATAAAATTTCAGAAAACAACTTCAATGTAGGACTTGTGGGTCAGTAATGAAGAGAATAGGGCAGGGGTTTGAAGACTTGGGCAAGTTACTAGAACTAAATGACCTTAGCAACCAGTGAGCAGTTTGAATGAGAGGCTGGAATATGAATAGGAGAGGAGCCGAATAGAAAAAGAAGTTAGGAAAAGTAACAATAACAATAAAACTTTAGCTTCACAGAGCAACCAGTTGTTGGACGCTGGGGTACGTGACCCCCATTTGAAAGCTGCAAAGAGTTGGAAGAAGAAAAAGACAAATAGAATATAAAAAAATGAATAATTAAGACCAATTGGAAAGTTGCTTAGAATAGACCATACATACTAGAAGATAACGTTAACTGAATGCAGTGCAGACCAGCTTACTCCCCATGAATACATTCTTCATTCCTGTCTTCAGCGGCACTGAGGTGGGGTGGGGGACTGTAATTAGATGACATAATTACTCTTAGAATGGGCCTAAGTACTGGGCACATTTTTGAGAGTGAGTGCACACGTAGAAGGGGGTAGGCAGAGGTACCTGCTTAGCACCCCCCCACACACACACACATAGGTGCGCCCTAGGCAGGTACCACTTCTGCCTACCCCTGGTTCCAGCCCTGGGTATGTGTCAAAAACACCCAGCAGTACACTAACAGATTGTGCCTGAAATACTTTACACAGCAAGGCCAGAGTCTACTCACAGTAGGATTACCCCAGGAAACCATATATTTTTGGAAAAAAAAAACTATTTTGGAAAATCCGAAATGGGCAAATATGTCTTTCTACTCCAAACTACCAGACTGTAAAGCTTTTCTACAGTTATTGGTTTTTATAAATATGAAATTAGTTAAAAAACACCTCAAAGCTTCCAGTTTACAGGATCCTATCTCCTACAGGTCATTTGGTACCAAGATAAAAACATCCTAAATATGAATGCCAGTGGGGTTGTGGTCAAGATGGCAAATAAAACATAGTCAATATAAATGCCAGCGGGGGTGTGGCCAAGATGGCAAATAAAACATAGTAAATATAAATGCCAGCGGGGGTGTGGCCAAGATGGCAAATAAAACATAGTAAATATAAATGCCAGCAGGGGTGTGGCCAAGATGGCAAATAAAACATAGTAAATATAAATGAAAACCATACTAACAGGAACCCAAACATTTCCCAAAGCGCTGACCAGGCCGCAGACCAAGAAGACTATTCCCCCTCCCTGGACTCAGTGCAAAGCATCACGACTAAAACAATACCTGATCCTGAACTCGGAGATTCTCTTAGTGATTAAATGGATTTACCCATCAATGGCCGCCCAACTTGAAACTGTTAAAGTGGACTCATCGTTTCAGCGTCAGGATTTTCAAATTCTCTGTGAACGCATGTCCAATGTAGCCCACAGACTGTCCATTGCTGAAGACATTATATAAGTTTATCACTGACACATCATTTACACTTTTTTATTGAGGAATTATCTATATATTGGCGCGGGTTTAGTTAACACAACACAACTACAGCAAAATACACTCATTTATGTGGATAAAGAGACACAAATCTGTTTACCCCAGAAAGCCACATATGTTGGGAAAGTACCTGTACATATTCAGGGAAATACAAAGGGGTAAACAACATGGTAGAATGCAATAAAACCAACCCAAGGAGAGCAGCAGCCAGAACCCAAGTTTCACTTGTTTCCCCAATTCGGTTTTACAGGCAACAAATATGCAGAGCTGAAAATGCAATAAAATGGCTAAAAACTGAATAACGCTAAAAATCCAATTGGCATGAAATACAAAAGATACTGCATAAGTATTAGGGCAGTTTTTGAAGGCAAAATAACCACACAATAGTAAAATAAATAAAAGCTAAACAATAGTAAAAGTGTGTGCATGTGGCAAATTGCACAGTGTGTGTATGTACAAGTGCTGTAAGTGTGCGACCCCCTCGACCCCCCAGAAATATATGTATACGTGTGTGTCACTAACTTGTATACAGGCTGGAGAGGCAGGAGGGCTGCTGAAACCAGAGGAGGGCCGCCATGATGCAGAGAATTGCAGGGGGGGCAAAGGCTGAAGGAACAGGAAGGTCCCTGCTGCCCAACGGCCCACTCTTTCCCCCAAAGGGAACTGTGATTTGGTGGGTTCCCTCAGTGCAGCAGCCACAGAGCAGGTAGCCATGCCCTCCCCACTCACTGCACAATCATGCTCACTCACACTCACACTCAGTCACACACTCACACACAGAAAGAAGCAGAATTAGCATCTCACCCTCCTGGAAGCAGCACCATTTTGTAGGATAATGTCTCACACACACAGCATCATGTGACCAGGGTGGGGCTCAGAAAAGATACAAAGTAAAAAGTATGGGGGGGGGGTGCTGGTGCCTGGCAGAGAGAGAGCTGCAATGTTATCAGGAGACAGAGGCACAGAATCAGCACTTACTGCTGTCATTATTGCTCTCCAGTTGGGCATTTGCCCCGTCCCCCTCTATTTTTCTCCCTCAAATAGGGCAAAAGCCTCAGGTCCCCATAATGGTGTTTAGGGTTCCTGCCACACAAGGCGCTTTCCTGGCTTGTGTATAAGCGCAGGCTGAGAAACCGCCCCTCCACTTCTATTTGCTTCATGGTGCGTCTGTGCAGATTTTGGCGCAGTCAGTATCCATTTTCCTGCTGAAATCCGCTCCATGTGTCAGATGTGGGTTCAGACACACCATAAAGCAGATCGTAGAAATTTTAGAACAAGATTTAGAGCTCAAAATACAAACTGATTTGTAAAGCCTCATGTCTCCCAAACGTGCCAATACCCCAGGAAACCATATATTGTTGAACAGTACACATTCTGCCAAATCCGAATGGGTAACCATGTGTTTCTACTCCTAAGTACCAAACAGCAATGCTTTTCTAAGTTTAGCAGTTTCCAAAAAAAAAAAATGAAAATTCTAAAACATTGTCTCAAAGCTTCAGTTTTCAAGCATCATATCTCCCACATAACATTAGGTACCAAGAAAACACACCCTAAATATGAAAGCCAAGGGCCCACTGAACAGTTTGATGCCAATTGTGCATAGGATCACCAATGTATCTGGCATTTAGAGACCCCAAAAGTAAGTTAGTGCATACATATTGCCCTTGAGATCACTTTAGCAGACTGGGGGGGCAGGGCAGACCGGGGATCCCACCCCAGGGGCCCTGCAGGTGCATGTCCCCTAATCCCCCCCACAGGGTCCCCCACCAGACGTCCTCCCCTGAGCTCGTGTAAGTTTAATGCGTCGGGGAGGAACGGTCGGACAGGGGGAGCACCAGGAAGGGTCGGGTCTAGGCCAATAAACCAATCCGATCCTTAAAAGAAATTGTTTCCCCAGTCAAATTATAACAAAGCCATGGTAAGTAATCAGAGCAGCTGAACCCCCTCCGAAAGCAAACTAGAACGTTTATGTACCCGTGTCTCTTCTCCGACGGCAAACTAGAATGTTTATGTACCCCAGTGTCCCCTCTCCGACAGCAAACTAGAATGTTTATGTACCCCAGTGTCCCCTCTCCGACAGCAAACTAGAATGTTTATGTAACCCAGTGTCCCCTCTCCGACAGCAAACTAGAATGTTTATGTACCCCAGTGTCCCCTCTCTGACAGCAAATTAGAATGTTTATGTACCCCAGTGTCCCCTCTCCGACAGCAAACTAGAATGTTTATGTACCCCAGTGTCCCCTCTCCGACAGCAAACTAGAATGTTTATGTACCCCAGTGTCCCCTCTCCGACAGCAAACTAGAATGTTTATGTAACCCAGTGTCCCCTCACAGACAGCAAACAAGAATGTTTATGTACCCCAGTGTCCCCTCTCTGACAGCAAATTAGAATGTTTATGTACCCCAGTGTCCCCTCTCCGACAGCAAACTAGAATGTTTATGTACCCCAGTGTCCCCTCTCCGACAGCAAACTAGAATGTTTATGTACCCCAGTGTCCCCTCTCCGACAGCAAACTAGAATATTTATGTACCCCAGTGTCCCCTCTCCGACAGCAAACTAGAATGTTTATGTAACCCAGTGTCCCCTCACAGACAGCAAACTAGAATGTTTATGTACCAAAGTGTCCCCTCTCTGACAGCAAATTAGAATGTTTATGTACCCCAGTGTCCCCTCTCCGACAGCAAACTTGAATGTTTATGTACCCCAGTGTCCCCTCTCCGACAGCAAACTAGAATGTTTATGTACCCCAGTGTCCCCTCTCCGACAGCAAACTAGAATGTTTATGTACCCCAGTGTCCCCTCTCCGACAGCAAACTAGAATATTTATGTACCCCAGTGTCCCCTCTCCGACAGCAACCTAGAATGTTTATGTACCCCAGTGTCCCCTCTCTGACAGCAAATTAGAATGTTTATGTACCCCAGTGTCCCCTCTCCGACAGCAAACTAGAATGTTTATGTAACCCAGTGTCCCCTCTCCGACAGCAAACTAGAATGTTTATGTACCCCAGTGTCCCCTCTCCGACAGCAAACTAGAATGTTTATGTAACCCAGTGTCCCCTCACAGACAGCAAACAAGAATGTTTATGTACCCCAGTGTCCCCTCTCTGACAGCAAATTAGAATGTTTATGTACCCCAGTGTCCCCTCTCCGACAGCAAACTAGAATGTTTATGTACCCCAGTGTCCCCTCTCCGACAGCAAACTAGAATGTTTATATACCCCAGTGTCCCCTCTCCGACAGCAAACTAGAATATTTATGTACCCCAGTGTCCCCTCTCCGACAGCAAACTAGAATGTTTATGTAACCCAGTGTCCCCTCACAGACAGCAAACTAGAATGTTTATGTACCAAAGTGTCCCCTCTCTGACAGCAAATTAGAATGTTTATGTACCCCAGTGTCCCCTCTCCGACAGCAAACTTGAATGTTTATGTACCCCAGTGTCCCCTCTCCGACAGCAAACTAGAATGTTTATGTACCCCAGTGTCCCCTCTCCGACAGCAAACTAGAATGTTTATGTACCCCAGTGTCCCCTCTCCGACAGCAAACTAGAATATTTATGTACCCCAGTGTCCCCTCTCCGACAGCAACCTAGAATGTTTATGTACCCCAGTGTCCCCTCTCTGACAGCAAATTAGAATGTTTATGTACCCCAGTGTCCCCTCTCCAACAGCAAACTTGAATGTTTATGTACCCCAGTGTCCCCTCTCCGACAGCAAACTAGAATGTTTATGTACCCCAGTGTCCCCTCTCCGACAGCAAACTAGAATGTTTATGTACCCCAGTGTCCCCTCTCCGACAGCAAACTAGAATATTTATGTACCCCAGTGTCCCCTCTCCGACAGCAACCTAGAATGTTTATGTACCCCAGTGTCCCCTCTCCAACAGCAAACTAGAATGTTTATGTACCCCAGTGTCCCCTCTCCGACAGCAAACTAGAATATTTATGTACCCCAGTGTCCCCTCTCCGACAGCAACCTAGAATGTTTATGTACCCCAGTGTCCCCTCTCTGACAGCAAATTAGAATGTTTATGTACCCCAGTGTCCCCTCTCTGACAGCAAACTAGAACATTTATGTACCCCAGTGTCCCCTCTCCGACAGCAAACTAGAATGTTTATGTACCCAAGTGTCCATGGGCGTCCGCAGAAAATTTTCCAAGGGGGGGCAAGTAAGCTAGCATCATCCTGCAACAGACAAATATATATATATATATATATATATATATATATATATAAATATATTTTTTTTTTTTGCAGGATGATACTAGGGGAGGCTAATGATGGCCCATACACAGACTGACCTACAGCTAATGTGACACTTAGTGGATTCGCTGCTGGCGTAAAAAGTTAACCTCCCAACTACCTCTTGCCGTTCCCACTGACTCCCAGGGATACTGTACAAAAGTGCGGGTGGGGGTGCTTTTTTTTTTTACCCTAAAATGTTTAGGATGTAAAAGTATTCATACGCGCACTTCTGTTAGGGGATCTGCAAACATTTGTGTTTGTGATCAGTTAGCTTCAAGGGGTAGTTCGCATTCGAATTCACTTTTATTTTTAATGGTTTTTCAGTTATTTAGCTTTTTGTTCAGCAGCTCTCCATTTGGTATTTCAGCAGCTATCTGGTTGCTAGGGTCTTATTTACCCTAGCAACCAGGTAGTGGTTTAAACAAGAGATGGGAATATGAATAGTTAAGGGGCCTACTTGGAAAAATAAGTAATACAAAATTATAATAATAATAAAATTGTAGCCTCACAGAGCAATATTTTTTGGCCCCAATTTGAAATCTGTATAGAGGCAGAAGAGAAAGGCAAATTATTCAAAAAAATTAATTAGGAAGACCAATTGCAAAGTTGCTAGGAATAGGCCATTTTATAACATACTAAAGGTTAACTTAAAAGTGAACCACCCCTTTAGATGTGTTTATGTTAGTTTTATAGCAAGAAAGGCAGTGGGTACTGACTCCCCATTATATACAGTGAGACGCAGTCCGTATCTACAAACCCAGCACATTATATACAGTGAAACACAGTGGGTACTGAGGGCAGATATTCAGGCCCTGGCACTATAACACTGGCACTGATACACAACATTGGCCCCACTGTAACTTACTATAAATGAACAAAACAATGACAAAAAAAAAAAAAAATAGTAAGTGCAAAAAACAACAACAAATATATAAACACACAATGAGCTTTTTCAGAGGGAAAGAGTTAACTTACCCTCCATGTGTTAGGGTAGGGGATAGATTATATATTATTTTAATTGTCAGGTCAGGCAAAAAACAATTTAATGTCAGCTAGTGATTCTTTAGAACTGTATAGTACCTGTGTATAGTACCTGGGTATAGTGCCTGTGTATAGTACCTGGGTATAGTGCCTGGGTATAGTGCCTGTGTATAGTACCTGGGTATAGTGCCTGGGTATAGTGCCTGGGTATAGTGCCTGGGTATAGTGCCTGGGTATAGTGCCTGGGTATAGTGCCTGGGTATAGTGCCTGGGTATAGTGCCTGGGTATAGTGCCTGGGTATAGTACCGGTGTATAGTACCTGTGTATATAGTACCTGTGTATAGTACCTGGGTATAGTGCCTGGGTATAGTGCCTGTGTATAGTACCTGTGTATATAGTACCTGTGTATATAGTACCTGTGTATATAGTACCTGTGTATAGTGCCTGGGTATAGTACCTGGGTATAGTACCTGTGTATAGTGCCTGTGTATAGTGCCTGGGTATAGTACCTGTGTATAGTGCCTGTGTATATAGTACCTGTGTATAGTACCTGGGTATAGTACCTGTGTATAGTGCCTGTGTATATAGTACCTGTGTATAGTACCTGGGTATAGTACCTGTGTATAGTGCCTGTGTATATAGTACCTGTGTATAGTGCCTGGGTATAGTACCTGTGTATAGTGCCTGTGTATAGTACCTGTGTATAGTACCTGGGTATAGTACCTGTGGGATGAAAACTGCAGCAAAAGTTGAGAGTTGGTTCTTAGGTAAAGTTACAGCTTCTTTTCAGTCTTCATTTCTGTTTCCAGTTTGCAAAATCTCCCGATCCCTGTGTGCATCTGTGCTCTGATTGGTCAATTTTACTGTCTGTCAAGGAAGCTGTGCTCTGATTGGAGAATCCACAAGAAGAAAGATCCAATCGGAGCACAGCAAAAACGGGCTTGAGGGGAAAGTGCAGAAACGGAGTAAGGTTTTTGTTTTTTTGCTACTTTTCCAGGGGGGGGCAAGTGCCCCCTCTTGCCCCCTTCTGTGGACGCCCATGCAAGTGTCCCCTCTCCGACGGCAAACTAGAATGTTTATGTACCCGTGTCCCTTCTCCGACAGCAAACTAGAATGTTTATGTACCCCAATGTCCCCTCTCCAAAAGCAAACTAGAATGTTTATGTACCTGTGTCCCTTCTCCGACAGCAAACTAGAATGTTTATGTACCCCAGTGTCCCCTCTCCGACAGCAAACTAGAATGTTTATGTAACCCAGTGTCCCCTCTCTGACAGCAAACTAGAATGTTTATGTACCCCAGTGTCCCCTCTCCGACAGCAAACTAGAATGTTTATTGTACCCCAGTGTCCCCTCTCCGACAGCAAACTAGAATGTTTATGTACCCAAGTGTCCCCTCTCCGACAGCAAACTAGAATGTTTATGTACCCCAGTGTCCCCTCTCCGACAGCAAACTAGAATGTTTATGTAACCCAGTGTCCCCTCTCCGACAGCAAACTAGAATGTTTATGTACCCCAGTGTCCCCTCTCCGACAGCAAACTAGAATGCTTATGTACCCCAGTGTACCCTCTCCGACAGCAATCTAGAATGTTTATGTACCCCAGTGTCCCCTCTCTGACAGCAAATTAGAATGTTTATGTACCCCAGTGTACCCTCTCCGACAGCAAACTAGAATGTTTATGTACCCCAGTGTACCCTCTCCGACAGCAAACTAGAATGTTTATGTACCCTAGTGTCCCCTCTCCAACAGCAAACCAGACATTTCAAGGGGGTGGGCCAGTGACATCAGGGTGTGGCCGGTGATATTTTGGGGCAGGTCTGTGCTATCAGGGGGCATTTGGAAATCCAAACAGGCAATGTTTACCTGGATAGCGCTTCTGAAAACAGGGCTGTCCAAGTAAAATTTAAACTGATGTCAACACTAGCGCTTGTTGGGGGTCTGAGGATATGAAGCCTGTAAAACAACCCATTTCCCCCATATACACAGAGCCCCTATGTAACCACCCACACACACAAGGGAAACTAACAGGAAAAAATGCCAGCATCATATTTCATACCCTCAGAACAATTGCGAATATAATATGCTGCTCCGACATCATGAATTATGCCCACAAAGCTCAGAAATTGGAAATACTGTGTCAATATCATATTTAAACCTCACAGAACAGAAAACTTGAACAGTATAAATGCAATGCCAGCCTTATATGTAATGCCCACAGGGCGCATAGTCAGTATATATGCAGTGCCAACATCATGTATAATGCCCACAGGGCACACAGCCAGTATATATGCAGCGCCAACATCATGTATAATGCCCACAGCCAGTATATATGCAGCGCCAACATTATGTATAATACCCACAGGGAACACAGCCAGTGTAAATATGCAGTGCTAACACCATGTAAAATGCCCACAGGGCACACAGCCACTATATATGCAGTGCCAACATCATGTATAATGCCCACAGGGCACACAGCCAGTATATATGCAGCACCAACATCATGTATAATGCCCACAGGGCACACAGCCAGTATATATGCAGTGCCAACATCATGTATAATGCCCACAGGGCACACAGCCAGTATATATGCAGCACCAACATCATGTATAATGCCCACAGGGCACACAGCCACTATATATGCAGTGCCAACATCATGTATAATGCCCACAGGGAACACAGCCAGTATATATGCAGCACCAACATCATGTATAATGCCCACAGGGCACACAGCCAGTATATATGCAGTGCCAACATCATGTATAATGCCCACAGGGAACACAGCCAGTATATATGCAGCACCAACATCATGTATAATGCCCACAGGGCACACAGCCACTATATATGCAGTGCCAACATCATGTATAATGCCCACAGGGCACACAGCCAGTGTAAATATACAGTATGCAGAAATGCCTGAAAGACTGGGAAATGAACACTTTGTTAACACCACACAAACTACACTAATTATACACACAGTGAGAAGCAGTGAGAACCATAGCTTCAAATCCATTAAATACAATGATCTCTGAAACCCCAGACCCCTTACCCTTCCAAAAAGCAGGTCTCCTGTAGGCTGCCTTATGTTGTACCTGAAGATCTCAGCATGATAGAGTTCAGAAAGGGCTCAGAAATCTTTTGTGTTGCCAAATGTTCTCAGTAGCCCCTCCTTGTGGTAGGCATGAGAATAGCACCCAAGCAGTAGAAACCCTGTTCCCTACACACCAATATTACAACTAAAAAAGTAAAAATTTGTCAAATGCTAATTCTTGACATGCAGACGTGATGTTTTTTCGCATACAACTATTTTTTATTCTCATTCCAAACACATTAAAGTCAATGAGTGGTTTTTCTGATTCCTACCGCCAACTTTTTTTGCTGTGCAACTTTTTTCACACTCAAATCAGTCAATGGGCATTTTTTTTTCTCAATTTTACTATCGTGCCTTTTTTTCACGCACTTTATTTTTTAACACAACTATTTTCTCCAAATATATCAAAATCATTGTTATTTTTGTTGTGGTCAGTTTTTTCCCCAGTTTAACAAAAATTTTTACCAATTACGAAATGTATAATTTCACTGTGAATCCATGCCTAGCGAATAAATTTGTTCATCACTAGTGCCAATACCTTTCTTTAGATGGGAGCTCCTTTGGGTCGGGCCCTCTATAGCTATTGTACTTGTTATAGGTCGGTTTGTATGGTTTCTTGTATGTTTAATGTATACATGCATTTATTGTACAACCCGGCAGAATATATTGGCGGTTTACAAATACATGTTAATAATACTTAATGCCCCCAAAACATGTAGGGTTAAGAAAAAACAGAGCTATTTCCCATTTGCTCTGTTGCCAGGGTGCAGCAGCCAGCAGAATGAAGGGTCCCATTACACACCTTTACTTTAGGCGCTGTAACGAAATTGTTTCCCCGCCGCCTAGTATCACATTATAACAGAGTTCATTTATGAAAAACCGCCACGACAACTGACCCTCCCCGACAGCAAAGTTTAATGCCTACCTACACCAGTGCCGGGCACCTTGCCCCTCCCCCTGCATGTGTTAATTTGCACATTTTTGTTCATTTACGGTGCGTGAATAAACCAGTATGTGCATAGGTGCAGTCACAGGGCCCAGGGGTAAAGGGGCGACAAAAGATATACATTCCTAGTGCCCCCACACCATTGCACCCTCGGCACGTGCCTCTCTGCCTACCCCTAGTTCCAGCCCTGATCTGTTTCATCTACAGGGGTCCTACACATGGTGACAGGCACATTACAATGCCTTCAGTGTCCACCCCACCATCTCAGTGTGTATGACCCCATATAAACAAACACTGGCCACCTGAGGGCCACAGCAGATGGAAACACAATGTACTGGGGCTACCTCAGTCAACACAATAGTCCGGCAATTACCAACTGGTAAGGCAGGGAGAAAAAGCTGAGCAAATTCCGACAACTAAAGTTGGAGGCAGACTCGGTGGGAGGGGGGTGCACAAATAGATATTGGGATAAAAGCCATAGTGAAGAGACTGACCAACAAGATAAAGAAAAGAGGGAAATGACACAAGGGACAATTTAATACAAGGTATGTAGAATGGTTGGGGGTAGAGGCAGACTGGGCCAGCAAGGCACTGGGAGAAAACTCTGTGGGCCCCACCACAGCGGACACATTGCTTGGTCTGTGAGTAGATCTAATTGTAGGAGGTGCTGCAGCGGCAAAGAAGGAAGCGGTGCAACTGGGAGGAATGGGGGTATACGCAGGTACAAGTCCCTCTAACGTGCCGGGCTAAACGGAAGTGCTGTGCGCCTATAGAACCAAGGTAAATCAGCCTGAATCCCCTAAATATGAATGCCAGGGCGCTACTGGGCAGTTTGATACCCGGTATGCATAGCATTACATAAGGATCTGGCTTGTAGAGACTTAAATATCACAAAAGTGCATACAAATAGCCATGTAATAGTCACAGCAACAGCAAAATCAACACATTTTCAGAATATTATGCTGGGTAAAACCACAAATAAAATGTTGACTCAAGAAAACCTTGTATTTTAGGACAGTAAATCCTAAATGGGTAAATAGTTTTTTTTTTTTTACTAAGAATTAATGAGTCGCAAGGTTTCCCTAAAATTGACAGCTTTGACAAAATACCTGAAAATCACCACAAAGCTTGCATGTTCCAGCATCCTATCTCCCTCATCATCAGGTGCCAAGATAAACCATCCTAAAAACCAATGCCAGGGGGAAACCGAACAATGTGATGCCCAGTGTGCATAGAATTACCAAAGTATCAGATCTATAGAAACTCAAAAATCAAAATAGCGCAGTCCTTCTGTCCTTCTCCCCATCATCCACACACTGTGTATCCTACCTGAGTAACACATTACCCTCTGCTCCAACCAAATACTCCTTCCCATCACTCACCCACTTTGTATCCCACCTAAGTAACCCTTTACCCTCTGCCCCGACCAAATACTCCTTCCTATCACCCACACACTTTGTATCCCACCTAAGTAACTCTCTACCCTTTACTCGCACCAAAAAGTCCTTCTCCCCATCGCCCACACACTTTCTATCCAACCTGAGGAACTCTTTACCCTCTACCAAAACCGAATACTCATTTTCTCATTTTTACCCTCTGCACCGGCCAAATACTCCTTCTCCCCATCACCCACACACTTTATATCCCACCTGAGTAACACATTACCCTCTGCCCCTACCAAATACTCCTCCCCATCACTCACACACTTTGTATCCCACCTGAGAGACACTTTACCATCTGCCCCAACCAAATACTCCTCCCCATCACCCACACACTTTGTATCAGGGCTATAGAGCTAAGGACAGTTAAACCTTCACTGATGATTGTAAATCCTGAACTAAAGACAGAAATACATGCACTACTGATTGTAACTCTTGTAACTATTGACTGTAACACATGCACGGCTTATTGTAACTCCTGAGCTACTATCAGACCGGCACTGCTGATTCTAACCTCTCAGTTAGTGACAGAATACCTGCACTGCTGATTAAAAACTCCAGAGCTACTGACAGTAATACCTGCACTGCTAGTTGTGACTCTTGAGCTACTCACAGTAACATATGCACTGCTTATTTTAACTCACGAGCTACTAACAACAATACCTGCACTGCTGATTGTAACTTCTGAGCAACTGAAAGAAATACCTGCACTGCTGATTGTAATTCCTCAGCTACTGACAGAAATTCCTGCACTGTTGATTGTAACTCCTGAGTAAGTGGCATTAAAAGCTGCACTGCTGATTGTAACTCCTGAGCAAATGATTGTAATGCACTGCAGAGCGTAACTTTTGGGCTACTGACAGAAATTTCTACACTGCTGATTTGTAACTCCTGAGCTACTGACATGACTAAATGCACTGCTGATTACTACTGAGATGCACTGCTGGTTGTAATTCTTGAGCTACTGAACTTTATACCATTTTAAATAAATCTACTTTACAGATTTTGGATTTTACATCTGTGAGTCTGATGCCAAACGGACAATCTGGGCCAAATAGGGCTGATCTGACCATTGAGCCTTTCATTGGACCCAGATACTGGAAGAAGAACAAGACCTTCCTCTTGTGCCACCATCTTACCTTAGGGCAGTGCTTTTCAGCCAGTCAGAATTATCAGTTCAAGCTCCTCTCAAAAGGTTCAACCTTTGACCGAGTCGCTCCATGAAGGTCCAACGTCTGGTCATTGCCCCGCCTCAGCTAAGGACATAAGTACAGATATTGGAAAACATTAGAGTAATGTGAATACAATCACTGGGGGGCACCATCCAGTGATTCCACCTTTCCTTTTCTTTTAAGGGTATATATAACTTGATCTCTTTTTTAGGGAACCAAGGGTGTCAGGTTAGTGATCCACAAACAAAAAATAATGGCATCTAAATGAAATAATATCCTATTAAATAAGTAATAAAGTCTGGGTTTCCTTGTCCTGTATACTTACCAATGCTGCCCCAGAAGCAAGGTTCTCACGCCTCATGGAGCTCTAGGAGATTCTATCTTCCCCCTGTGTCTGAGTTGCTTTTTACCTGAGAGAACAATTCACTGACGTTAATATACTCGGCTCATTACGGCAGAACAGTAGAAGGGAATACAGAATGTGAGTTCTAGAGTACGGTAAGGATCTGACTGATCACTGCGCAGCGCTACAGATCCCGCAGGAAACTGATCTCCCAAAATACAAAGTAAAACAGAGACCCAGTCTAAGGGTAATGGCACAGGGGGAGACGCCTGCGGTACCTACAGTCCCCACCATATTGGCCACTCACTGTAGCACAGAGGCATTTCCATGTGCTCACACTACAGAGCAAACTGACATATCCTTTATGCTTCATCCATGTTGGCCTTTATATCGTTCTGTTAGCCTAGAGCAGGGGTCCTCAAACTTTTTTAAACAGGGGACCAGTTCATGGGCCCTCAGACTGTTGGGGGGCGGAATACAGTGTGCATCAGCGCGTCACACCGGCCCAAGTGTCTAAGGGGCTAAGGACCACGCTGAGGCAGACAGGTAGTAGTCAGGGGTGAGGACGCAGCGGGAGCCGGTAAATGACCATGGCAGGCCATATCTGGCCCACGGCCTATGGTTTGAGGACCCCTGGCCTAGAGTCTTACTCGTGTCCTACTAAACTGTGTGCGGAACTAAAACTTGCAGTCTTGAACTTTTTGCAGTTTCTATTCTAATAATTGCTTTGTCTGTTGGTACTTTATAATACAAAAGAGCAATGAATATCCTAAAAAGTATATCCTTATAACTCCACACAAATTTAACATTAAGTCCAGTGGATCTCAGGTGTCCAGGGTACATATAATTCATGTACAGTATAATATATATATAAAATCAATAAAGTTTATTAATATGCCTCTTGCTCTAAAATACCCTACAGGGGGCCCTACAACAACAGTAACTCCTGTATAGACAAATACATTTTACCCAAACGAGAACCATTCCCAAAAGAAATAAAATAATAAGTCACACAAATCAATCGGTTTGGATTGGGAGTCGCACCACTCAATAGATTTAATATCAACAGGTTGATATATTTTCTTTAAGACAAGTCACAGAGTCTCAGTGGGGGTATGTGAATCCACATGACATTCAATGATTATATAAAAAGACTCCAAATGGCTAATGCCTTGTACTTGATGGTAACTAAGCTGACTAGATCCATATTAGTGACAAAACAATCCTACTGGGTTTATTAAAACCTAAATAGTTATTTATTGGGTTTATTTAACGCTTAAATGGTTTTTGTCAGACTTAAGGCATGGTGATCCAAATTACAGAAAGATCCCTTATCCAGAAAATCCCAAAGCATTGGATAATAGATCCTATCCCTGTGCTTCAGAATATGTGCGCTGGTATTTCCCCACTCTTTGAAGGTTTGAACTTCAAAACGTAGTGACATCTAGTGGGAAACTAAGGGTAGTGCACAAATTGACTAACAGTCAATATTCTGATAACACAATTAGAATACATGGGCATACTGCACTTAGGGGCCCATTCATTAAAGTATGATTTTTTAAAATAATAAGACTTTCCATGGTACATTCATTCATCCACGAAAAAGTAATATTTTTCGTACTTTTTCGTTACCCATTCCAGCTTTGGTATCGTACTGTTTTTTTAATGCGGTTTTTTAAAATACATTACATTGGAACAGCCAGTAGAAGAAACCCCTGTAGTGCCCTGACACACTCTAATTGCCATAGGTTTGTGTTCCTGCCACTGGTTAGGCTCATGTCACACAAGGCATTTTGTCTCCCTGGGATATTTTACCAAAAAGTGCACATGATCTTCTTCCACACTTTAATATTAAAATAGGCTAGCATTTGGTGTAATTCCCTTTCTGCAACAAGAAATTGGCTTTAAACTGCCTAAACATAATTTTTATAGATCACAAACTCCCAGCAGCACACTGACCCATTCCTACAGCACTGCTCCAGTAAGCTGCACACTTCTGATTTCAAGGCCAAATGTTCCTCTAACAGTAGGTTTCCCCTAGCAAACCATACATTTCTGGAAAGAACACATTCTGACAAATCCAATATAGGTAATTGTGCATTTCTACTCCAATTTACCAAACTGCAATGCTTTCCTAAAATAATCGTTTTTGTGTGAAATGTGTGAACTTTTTTAAAAATGGTTTCAGTCTACAGCATCTTATCTCCCACAGGTCATTAGGTACCAAAATAAAACACCCTAAATATGAATGCCAGGGGTCCAATAAACAGTTTGATGTCCAATGTAGGTACATGGCTAAACATGTGCCATTTAGGGGCCCCAAAATAAAAATAATTTTAGCTACTGGAAAAATAACACATTTATTGCATTTCATATACGCTCACCTCAGAAAGTCATATAGTTTTGAAAAGTACACATTCCCCCAAAACCAAAACAAGCGTGCCTCTTTCAACTCCAACTATCAAACGGCAAAGCTTTCCTAGAGTTGGTGATTTTGATGATATTTCCAAAAATCCCCTCAAGGCTTCCACTCTGCAGCTTCTTATATCCCACATATTATTAGGTACCAAGATTAAACACCCGAAGTATGAATGCCAGGGGTCCTCTGAACAGTTTGTAAAGGCCCCAAGATGAAAACAAACTATATTTTTATATATTATTCCCTCAAATCCATCCATCCATCCATATGTCTTTCTACTCCAAACTACCAAGCCGCAAAGCTTTGCTAAAATCACCATAAAACTTCCACTCTGCAGAATCTTATCTGCTACATATCATTAGGTACCAAGATAAAACACTCTATATATGAATGCCAGGGGTCCTCTGAACAGTTTAATGCCCAACGTACAAAGGTTTATGAAAGTACAAGGCATAAAGAGACCCCAAAATATACCTTGGGCATACAAATTTCATGTTTTACATTTGCACTAATTCATAAACACACCACCAGTTTCAGGGTATTAGCACATAGGGAGATTAGCCGCCCGAGATAAATCTTCACTACCTCAGATCTCCCTGAAACACTTTCCTACCGGTTTCCTCACAAGGAAACTTAGAATTTCTTCAAAAACCTCAGACGGCAGCGCCCCCGGAGTTAACTGGGGCGGCAAAAAGCCGTTCCTGATAACTTTAAGAGCCAAATTTCCATTTCTTAATATGGAATTTCGGCTCTGCTAGTGTAGAGAGCTCTATTACACTCTCTACACCAGCGCTGCGCCCCCCTCTGGCGCTGTAAATGTAAGCGCAGGGGGGCCGAGAGGGGCAGCATCGGAGGCCAGAAACGCCCCTAAGCGACATGTATGTTTTCCCACCAGAGAGTAACATTATCGGCAGTGGGAAAGCATTTTAAAGAGAGCGTTTGCCCGCAGTAGTTAAGATTTATTGCGGGCGACTAATCTCCCCGTGTGCAGTCACCCTTATATAATCTCTCCAAAATCGCAGACCTGTATCTGTAAGAGACCTGCTGTATGTACCCACATGTATAGCAGCCCCATGCAATAAACAGTAACGCCCCCAATGTTCCTTACTATACACTCTATCCAAATACTGTCTCACTGCAGTTTTCAACGGAAAAAGAGAAGGAAAAAGTGAAAGAAGGGAAATCTGCCAAAATACAGCAAATGTCATTTAGAAAAGTCTATTGTGGTTCAGCTATAAAATATGTCAATATAAAAAAATATAAATTTTAGATGGCTTTAGTTGAAAACTATTACAAAACAAATTGTTTTTTTTTATCTGTGAAAGGGTCACAATCCACAATGTGCAAACAAAAAACGCATTAATAATAAAACATGTAAAATAATAATAATTTTAAACATTTTCAGGAAACTTTGACACATTGCTCCCTGACACGTTTGGTCTCTTCAGCTTTATCCTGAGCATAAAAACATCGCTAATTCTTATTTCCAAATGATATAAAAATCCCTGAGCAAATGCCCTAAGCCGGACGTTGCAGGAAGTTGGTGCTAAAAGAAAAACCCTTCTGTGCCAATGTGCCACACACCCATGTGGTTTCCTCCTTGGTAGAGCAAACACGGCTGTAATAGCTATATAGGCCATACTAGGGAACCATAACTAACATTTTGTTTTTTTGTTTCCTACCATCTCCTAATTGTTTCCCCCACCCCACATGAGAGACTTAACCTTTTCTGGTAACTGTATTTTTCTGGTTTTCTGCCCAAGGTTGTAAGGATGAATGTGGGGCGGTGGCTGCAGCAGAGGCCAGAGAACCCCCTCCAATCTGACCCTCCTTCTACTGATTTCTTCTTTTTCACAATACAAGGCAGAGGCCGGAACTTGGAACCAACAGAGAAAGCTTCCGGAAGTCTCCCTGCTGCAGTAATAAAAGTGAGTGAATGAAAGAACAGCGCCCCCTGCTGTCCAAACCTGCTTTAGCTCTCCAGCGCTCCATAGAACTCAGTCGGGTGTGAAAGGCTTTCAGTGACTCTCATTCTGGGTTAAGCCCCGCCCCTCTGCTTGGGAATGTGAAATGGAACAGCCGGAAGCAGGAAGCGGAACTGGATTTGTGCTAAGAGGAGACTGATTTCAATTACCTGGGGGAGGTTACTAAATGGAGTAATGCATATTGGCAAATGAACCAAAGTGTATAATAATGTGTAATGCCTCAAACACCCAAAGCAAAAACAACTACAAAAAGCCCAAGATTGTAAAAATACATATATAATAAATTACAAAAATGTATTAAAGAAAACTGCTACTGGGTTTTATTGTGATGTGCTGCTATGTGAGTCTATAGGCCGGCACATGGGATGCCAC
Source organism: Xenopus tropicalis (assembly GCF_000004195.4). Lineage (NCBI taxonomy): Eukaryota > Metazoa > Chordata > Amphibia > Anura > Pipidae > Xenopus > Xenopus tropicalis. The sequence continues at coordinate 19,914,731 of NC_030684.2, forward strand.
TGAAGGAGGGGCGTATGATAGGCAGCACTGTCCCAGAGTACATTGGGGGCGGATAAATGTCTCTCCACAAAAGAAAGGGTAAATTAGACCAAATGTGTTTGTGGCAAACACACAGTCATTTAAGACAAATTGCACATAGGCTGCTCCTCTGCCCAACAGGTACAACTTCCACTCCCACTTAAAGGGGAAGCATGTCTCTTCACAAAATAATACAAAATACTGTTTATATATTATTTCCCCTAAATATTTCTTTGCAGGTAGGGATTAGTCTGTGGTTCTCCTTTAAGAGGAGAGGCTACCCATATAATTCATGTATATAATCTCTGGGTTTGGAAAATGATCCTCCCCTTTTCCCTCACTAGTGTTGTTCCCAATACACTGCTTACTAATGTTGCAAAGTCCTCAGAGCACTTCAAGAGAATATCAAAGTGCGTGTTATGTCTCCCCCAGACCCTGCAGACCAGTCAGGGTTCTCCTTTTTAGAATTTAGTTAATAACAATTTGGATAAGAAATGAGATTTTATCCGAGAGGCATTGCAGATACAAAGCGGCCATGTTACTAAGGTTCTGTTCCAAAGCCCCACAGTAGGAGACCATTGCTTTCACCTCCACTCCTTGACCTTCAGATAAATCATTTGGAGGACAATTTTCATTGTTACCAAACTTGCCATAAATAAAGCCATTTCCTGAATTTAACATGCTGATTTGATGCGTTCCTTCTTCCTGGAAATGATGAGAGAAAAGTCTAAAATTGAATGAAGCTGCTGATCCCTGGAACGAGCACTGTACTTTGTAGCACTTTGAGGTAAAGGGAATCGTGAAGGAGAAGGTCTTTCTGGCGATGGCCAACCCGATGATTGCAGGGTACATGGAGCTGTACTCAGTTTAGTTGGTAAGGCATTAGTACATCCAGCAGACTGGAGAGCTTCCTTGGTCTTATTCGGTGTAGGGTGGGAAAATGACTTGCCATTACGTGTAAATATCAATTTCAAGGGAAACCCCAGTGATAGCAGATCTTGTGAGATCTGGGGAACTGATCGATGTGCAGAAACTGAGATGGTAAATGGTAAAGCATTCTTGCAATTCTGACTCCAAGTGCTTATAAGATTCTGGAATTCCTCGTTTTCTTATCTCGACAAAACCTGTTCTCCAGGTATTCTAATTTCAATTGGAGGTTCAGAACCTGTTGTTTAATTCAATTACTTAATTAAGTCCATTTCCTGGGCCTCTAAAACCATTTTCGTATTGTCCATCCTTGATTCGAGTGTATCTGTGTGTCTTGCCAATTCTTTATCTTTCTCAGAAACAGTAGTGATTTGTGCAGTAGCCTTGTCCATTAATGACTGGAACACCACTAGAACACTGTCAGATTGGTCCAAAAAGTTAGAGGACTTGTTTGAGTAGTTTGGGAAGTGGGAATTGCAGATTCTGTTTCCGCCCCCATCCGAGTTGTGTGCAGATTGTATCAAACAACCAATTTGTTGCTTCAAGAAAGCGACAATTGGTTTTGTGGATAGAGGAAGGGAGAGGTTTTGCTTTTTTCTTTGATCATTAAAGATAAATGAAATTGTAATCCAGGAGAAAGTTAAGTGGCACAGTAATGTGGAGGAAAATACTTGTAAAGAGAAATATTTAGCTGCACAGTAATAAAACATCACCTTTCCAAGATGATCTGGTGTTATGGTGCCATCTTATGGTGAAGGAGTTGAACTACAAAAGTATTTGACAATACAGTCCACAACCTCACAGTCCCAAAATTACTGAAAATAACAGTGCATTTTTAAAGTGTTGAGAAAAAGCTGAAAGCCAGTGATAGGTTCTCCAATATCATAGAGCGGTTTGAGATATAAACCTTTCAAAGTGTTGTAGGAGATCTTAACGCCAATACGTCAGGTTATTAAACTCTTTATGCAGTTGTATTAGTCCAAGGGGCATATTCATTATAGTGTGGAAGCCAACATCACCAGTCATGTTGCCAATAAAAACCAATTAGCAATTAGAATTTGAACGGTCAACTACAAAAACAAAGATCTTATTGGCTGCTATGGGCAACATCACCAGTAATGTTTGCCTCCAATGTTAATAATTACTGCCCCAAGTGTAAGACTAATAACCTTATGACTTACAATAACCATATGAATGCCATGGTCAGAACATAAAGTAATGTACTACAGAGACCTTATCCGCACACCCTAGTACTCCAAAATTATATGCCTGGTGCACACTGCTGGAGAGATCTGCACCCTCCAAAACCAGTACAACCACAAAAAAGCAAATGGCACTCAGCGCTATAAACAAGGGAAAAACCCTTAAAATTTTATTGCAGTATTGCACCTCCGCAATAAAATTTTAAAGGTTTTTCCCTTGTTTATAGCCCTGAGTGCCATTTGCTTTTTTGTGGCAGAACATAAAGTAAATCAGCCTATGCTTTCCCAAGTAGAAGCAACAAATTTGTTTAATTTGTTCATAAATGACTTAGGGGTGGGTATTATGAGTAATGTATCAGTGTTTGCAGATGACACAAAACTCTGCAGACCAGTCAATTCTATCCAGGATGTGACATCCCTGCAGCAGGATCTTGACCAACTGGCAATCTGGGTAGCTAAGTGGCAGATGAGATTTAATGTGGATAAATGTAAGGTCATGCACCTGGGATGTAAAAATATGCAAGCCCTGTATACCCTTAATGGGACTGCACTAGGCAAATCCATAATGGAGAAGGACCTTGGAGTCCTTGTAGATAATAAACTTGGCTGTAGCAAGCAATGCCAGGCAGCAGCTGCAAGGGCAAACAAGGTTTTGAGCTGTATTAAAAGGGGTATAGATTCACGGGAGGAGGGGGTTATTCTTCCCCTTTACAGAGCGCTGGTAAGGCCCCATCTAGAATATGCTGTTCAGTTTTGGTCTCCAGTGCTCAAACGGGACATTATTGAGTTAGAGAGGGTCCAGAGAAGGGCAACTAAGCTGGTAAAGGGTATGGAAAGTCTCAGTTATGAAGAAAGACTGGCCAAGTTGGGTCTGTTTACACTGGAGAAGAGGCGCTTAAGAGGTGACATGATAACTATGTATAAATATATAAAGGGATCATATAATAACCTTTCTAATGTTTTATTTACCAGTAGGTCCTTCCAACGGACACGAGGGCACCCACTCCGTTTAGAAGAAGGGAGGTTCCATTTAAACATTCGGAAAGGATTTTTTACAGTGAGAGCTGTGAAGTTGTGGAATTCCCTCCCCGAATCAGTCGTACTGGCTGATACATTATATAGCTTTAAGAAGGGGCTGGATGGATTCTTAGCAAGTGAGGGAATACACGGTTATGGGAGATAGCTCTTAGTACAAGTTGATCCAGGGACTGGTCCGATTGCCATCTTGGAGTCGGGAAGGAATTTTTTCCCCTCTGAGGCAAATTAGAGAGGCTTCAGATGGGGTTTTTTGCCTTCCTCTGGATCAACTTGTAGTTAGGCAGGTTAGGTATAGGCATTATGGTTGAACTTGATGGACGTATGTCTTTTTTCAACCCAACTTACTATGTTACTATGTTACTATGTAAATTCATTCCAAGGCTTAATAGTTGCTATAGTTGCCTGGAGCTAAAACAAAAACAATTATGCCTCCATATAACTATAGAAAAAAGTCCAGAAAAATGGTAGAGAAGTTTTCCAAATGTCAATCAAATATACTTACATTTCCATGTAGTTGACCGCTTAAAAGCTACAATGCTCAAAAAAGAGATAGGTATGTGGCAAAGTTAACTGGGCGCCAGGGTGAGAGATTCAACAAGAATAATTAGAAGCCAAAACTCACAATTTCCCTGTGAGCTGAAAAGCCTTAAGTACGTCACACCAGCCCTCCTGCCGGATACCGCGACTCACCATCCACACTGTAGGGAGCAGAGTCCGGCAGAGATTTGCAGCCTCCAAATGGGCAGCAGGCGTCTCGCTCAGGAGTACTCCAAGTCCATCTCTGTAAAGAAAAGGGACAGCTAGCAGGGAAAAGGCATCCCTAATTTCACAAGAGAGACTGCAAATAGTCAACTCCAGTCAAGATTAACTGGCGCTCCGAGATCTGCGGCCTGCTTGCTGGGCGATGGCCATGCTCAGAAATACTTAGTACAAGTATTAAGTGAAGGGCTGTCATGTTCACTTACTAGAGTTTTTAATATCTTCCAAACAATTGTTGTTGTTTACTGCTTTGTTCAAAAAATAGCCTTAAAGAAATATTTTTTTACATCATGCAGGGAACTGGAGTTGTGAGAGGGATGTTCCCTTGCAAGAACAATGTAATAAGGAACTGATAGATACTACCAAGTTTAAGCATAAGAGCAACTTTATCCTGGGCAATATGGAGGGACACTTCTAGATCCAGTTGTTCTGACCCAGTACAATAAGGCACTGGGCAGGTTAATAACAGAGGCTGCTGACACAGCAAATACGTTTCTCTTTGATGCTGTTCAGATTCCCAAAGCTTGCTATTGAACCTTATAAACGCACACTGATTTGCAGAATGCAGTACGCTAGACTCAGGGATAACATTCCCCGTGTTGCTGCTGTTCAGTGCGTAACTGCATCTCCCACAGAGGCTTCTGGGAATCATAGTCGAACAACAGAAAGGCCAGTGACTGCTTGAGACCTGTGCCTGTGGAGAAACCTGTGTATCTGCCGGAAGGATGAAGAAGGCCTGCACAGAATGATGAGCACCATATAAAAACAATAAAAAAAATCTTACCTGACAACAATCTGCTTTCTGATTCCCAGCGTCCCCAAGTATAGATGACTAGAAGCATTTTATGTTTAACTGTGGAGAGAGGCAAAACAGGTGTAAGAACAACATAGAAACTGGTTGGCATAGTTCCATCTGCAACATGTAGGCAGTTAACTTATGGGCAAACTTTGTCTTTAAGTGATAGAGCTCCTAATTTGTGTATGGCCACTCGGGAATTATTGGCCCTGCAAATTCATAGAACTGGGCAGCACTGCAACTAAAGCTCTGCAGCACCACTTGCCAATTCTTTAATACACATAGGGGCACATTCATCAAAGTACGAGTTCGAATCCCGAAATGGGAAAAATTCGGATTAAATACGATAATTTCTGATGATCGCAAATCGGAACATTCATGGTAATACATTGTAAAATATTGTATTGGCGATCCAAAAGTCACAAAATTTTCGTATCGAACGATTGTAAACGGCGGGAAAACCTTTCTGAATTTGATCCTTCAGTGCATGATTTTGGAAGTCTCCCATAGGGCTCAATGACACTCTGCAGCTCCAACCCGGCCCAAGGAAAGTCTCCCATAGGGCTCAATGGCACTCTGCAGCTCCAACCCGGCCCAAGGAAAGTCTCCCATAGGGCTCAATGGCACTCTGCAGCTCCAACCTGGCCCAAGGAAAGTCTCCCATAGGGCTCAATGGCACTCTGCAGCTCCAACCCGGCCCAAGGAAAGTCTCCCATAGGGCTCAATGGCACTCTGCAGCTCCAACCCGGCCCAAGGAAAGTCTCCCATAGGGCTCAATGGCACTCTGCAGCTACAACCCGGCCCAAGGAAAGTCATGATACCGAAGCTTGAATGAATCCAAAACTTTTGTACTCGGCGCAACAATACGATTTTGTCGTACAAATTTTGTTGCAAAGTACGAAAAAGTCACGCAAATGTGCGAAAAAGTTGTGCAAATTATGAAAAAGTCGCAGAAAATACCCACAGTACGAACCAATATGACTTTTTTGTATTCGGAGTCAATGGTACTTTGATAAATGTGCCCCATAATGTAAGTTTACGTTGAATAATTAATGCATACGTTGCCCCTGTCCCTATCTGGGAAGGACATGCCATGTGTGGGAATATTACAGAGAGGGCAGGTTTGGGGGCTGATTGGGGCATGCCAGGGTATGTAAGAATAAATAGTGCAGTGTAAGTGCCATTGCGCAGGACATACACTATACCTACATAGAGAATGACATGAACATATTTACCAAAAAAAGGATTTAAAGAGAGAAGTTGCACAAATTACTACACAAATGAAGTAACACGTGTTAAAGGAAAACAAAGGGTTTAACCCCGGGGGCGCCAATTTGTCAGTACCACCCTCTGGCTTATTGACACAACCTTTATTATATTGCGGCTACACTTAATCATCATCATTTATTGGTTGATCAAATTTACCCTCGCTTCTCTGTGGAAACGCACTAGCAGAATGTCTTGACCATTTGGGGGCCTCCTCTCCTTATACAATAATCTCCTTTTCTGTCATACATACAATATAAAAGCTTCTCCCGGCTGTCTCACTACAGCATGTAGGTTTCCTACTAACCAACACCTGAACGCTCAGTCCCTAACTGCTGCACAATAGCCCAGGTTACTAACTCCAAACGCTACCTCCTTGTTGGGGCAAAAGACTGCCCTTGATACCCTAACAACTACCTAGGCAGCCCCAAGGTGGCACTGGCACACTGTGCTCCTACTTCCCCTGGTCTTGGCTAAGTGCAGCCCTCCTTACAGTCTCACAGCTGTCAAACTGACAGCACTGGCACAATGGGGGTATAGCATTTTATCCCAATAACCGGAAGTGACCTCACACACAAACACATTTCCAGAAGTGACATCACATGTATCCACAGAATCGCTGCTGAAGCGGAAATATTGTACCCCCATATGTGCAAATGCATCAAATGCCGTCACCAAATGCTTACTGCACATGCGTGCCCGAAATTCCCCAAAGGACTTTGTGAGATAAAATGGGAGAATGCTGCTTGGGGACGGGAGAACGGGAGAGAGCCCCCTATGGCCTAATAGGCAGTACCCTTTTATAAGGCTGTGCCCCGTGTGTACGTGTGACATCAGTACGCACGGGGCGCAACCTTATAAAAGGGCCTGTCGCCGCCGCACAAGGATCCATATAAGAAGCAGAGCCGAACAAGGAGCAGGAGCGCCCGGCTCAAATCAGCGCATCCCTCAGTCCAGGCTAGTTCAATGAATGTCTATTACGTAAATGCGGGACATTCCTGGAACTATCAGAGACAGCGGGATGCGCTATTAAAAGCGGGACAGTCCTGCGCAAAGCGGGACAGTTGGGGGGTATGCTAAAAGTTATTTATAGGTCATGCTGATTATTTTCTACTGATATGTCCAGTCCTAAACCTGACTGTTCCTTCTCAATCTGTCAGTTATAGCGTCTAATGCTAACGGACTGGGAACATGGGTGATCAGATAGGTAATGTAAAAGCATCAGGCAGCAGATTTACAGCAAAATAATAAAGCTCGTGAAAAGACAATGTTATGATAGTTGCTTCATTTCTGCTGTCAGTATCTCTTTATGGTTTAGTGCCACCTACTGGCTAAACTTAAACATTGCCCAACTATTTACACTAAGAAACTAAAATAAATGTTACCTCCTTACAGGTATTATATATTTATGAGAACTGTAGCTTTCTCTACAGGTACAGTTCTGAGATCTATTCAAATGCAATGACTGCAGAAGTAGGACATGGAACTATTTAAGCCAAAGCTTAGGAACAAAGGTGCAGCACTCATAGGCATATTTACTAAGTCACAGAAACTGCAACTTTTTCAAACTGTGGACCGAAAGCTCGAATTTATCAAATTATCACACAAAAACCAGCATCAAAAATGGAAGGGACATCTGCCATTGACTTCTACAAGATATCAGATATAAATTTAAGCTGTCAAACTGTCAAATTTGGATTTTTAGCCATTTGCAAAAGTCACAACTTTTTTTTTCTGTGACTTTTAACCCTAAAAATCTGAAAGAAAAAAAAAATTGGGAAAAAATAATCCCCCATATATCCCCCATAGAGACAGCAGAATTAGGAGAATGAGCCTTGGGTACAACTCGCAGTCTTGCACAGTGTCAGTATATGAATCCGGGACAGATCATCCCTCAACAAACAGCAGGTTTTTGCTGTGAGATTATTTATGGGGCATAGTGGTTTTATTAGGACCTTTTCCATAGTCTATATTAATCAGATTAAACTACAAACTTTACTGGTACTATTTGCCATTAAACCTCTTTTTACCCCACCATGGGTACATACTAGTGCAACAAGTTATCAGTTTCAGCTCCATATAGCCCCTAAATGTCCAATGTCAAATGTTGAGATTTTCAGGGATCAAAATGAATTTCTTCTTTACAAAATGTATTCTCACATTACAACACCCACAGGTTCCTGAAAATCTTACTCCGTTCTGCGGAGTTTAATGGGGTTATGTACTGCCCAGTAGCTGATTGCTTATGTTTCCCATGCAACCGGCTTATAAGGCACCGTCATTTTGCCATAAGAATGTCAAATAAGGGTAAAGGCACACCAGGAGATTTGTGCTGTAACATTTAAATGCTTTAGGTGGAGGCCATTATAGTCAAGGCCTTTGGCACTGTAGGCCATGGGTAAGCAGGCCCGGATTTGTGGTGAGGCCACAAAGGCCCGGGCCTAGGGCGGCATGCCGCCCCGCCGCAAGAACATTTTTAAATTTATCTCCCATACGGAGCAGTCGGGACCTCTCCCCACAGCTCAGTATGGGAGTTAAAAGGAGCGCACTCGCGGCTGCGGGGGGTTGTCGCGCGTTCGCGCATGTGCACAGGTGGAGGGGGGGCACCAACAGGGGCGGTCTCGGGGCGCCCAGAAGAGAAATCCGGCCCTGTGGGTAAGAGCACTAGCAAAGCGCCACACGTGACATTATCTGTACTCCTTTGTGCTATATTGGGCATATATTGGGCATTGCTCTGCCTTTTATGTCTCATCAAGGGAAGAGGGAGAATTTTAGGAACTAAAAAATAACGTAAAATGTCTTTTTCCCTCAAAAACATTTAATAAAAATTGATAGTACTGGGGAAGCAACAGTTACAGTGACTCCACAACAAAAAAGATGTGTCCTTTCCTCACAAGTAAAATAATATAATAGTCTCACTTGAAAAAAAAATAACATACACAAAAATCCTTTTATTAATCCCTAAGGGGCTGGACAGCTGGTTATTACCAATAAATAATTACAAATAATTGACATTTCTGTTTGGTACTAAATAACTGCACTTGGGCTGCAGCTCTGTGCGTTATTCCTGCTTCGGAAACAAAGCCACCTGTATTAGAACCGAGATGCCTCATTAGATCATTTACTGAGTTCCACATCATAGACACGCTAAGCTAAGTCTAGACCTTCAGATCTTGCTCGGGCATTCCGGATAAGGGGTCTTTCCGTAATTTGGATCTCCATACCTTAAATCTACTAAAAAATCAATCAAACGTTAATTAAACCCAATAGGATTATTTTGCATCCAATAAGTATTATTTATATCTTAGTTGGGATCAGTTACAAGGTACTGTTTTATTAAAATAGGCAATCATTTTTAAAATTCTGAATTATTTGATTAAAATGGAGTCTATGGGAAACGGGGTTTCCGTAATTCGGAGCTTTCTGGATAGCGGGTTTCTGGATAAGGGATCCCATACCTGTACTATCTGCCATTGATATCACCATGCACCCACACAGTAGCAAATGCTTACCAGTTCTCAGTTTCTGACCCATTTTTTTAGATTTTAACATATAAATGGTTTATTGGCGTGCTTCCTGTGGCTGTGTCTAACGGGTTGATTCCCTTTCAGGTTAACATTTAGTATGTTATAGAATGGCTTCTTCTTAGCAGCTTTGGATTGGTCTCCTTCATTTTTTTTCAATGTAATTTAATTGATTTTATTTAATGAAGAACAATATGCAGGGTAGTTCGGTGTCTGGTGTTTACGGTGTCTATTTCTTCTTCTGTTCTGTACTTTCATGGTGTTCGTATTGTGCAGTAAGCTTTTGTAGGGTGATCCCTAGCTTAGGAGAAGATAGTATTCTAGAGAAAACCCTGGTCTAGGGTGCTGAGTGAATTCCTCTAGATGTTTTGTCCTGTTTCATTTAATAATAGCGTATACTCCTTGGTGAGGTTCCCTAATAGTGCTGCTTGGGGTGGTGGGGTTGCTTATTTATCTGCCTGAAGCTACCAGTTTGTCCCAAGTTTGTAGCACGTACATTAACTTTCTGTCATTTCTGTCTCTAAATACTCGTTCTTTCATTGGTAGCCACTGAATCGCCCAGAGTGGGGAGTGTGTTATTATGTCCCTTACAATCCCTTACATTCCCACTCAATCATTTCCCAGCAGGCCTAAACGGTGCGTTATAGTAATATTGGAATTAGAAGCCCCCTCTCAGGCCCTCTCTCTGATCTAGATGTCCCTCAACCCCTGTCACAACCTCAAATCATAACAAACCCCATTGAATGGGACTTTGCTGGGATGTCCTGTACGGCCAGTCTGGTTTAAATAAATATATTGTTTCAATGCGTTGGATAGTTTCATTATAAACACGACAAATCATCATATCAGTCATTTAGTATTTATACATTGTTTCATATATTTCTGCCATCAGCAATGATTCACAATCTTCGCAACTTTTTTCAGATAACACACAAGTTAGTAATAACATATTAAGAGAACAGGGCCGTTAAATGAATACTACATGTACCGTGAGTGCAATAATATATATTATATATCTACAAGTTGCATAGCAATAGCTATCAAAATGTAGCCAAATCTGAATGCAATGGGCTATAGGCAGGAGATGCAAACAGCTTATCTCTAACGTTCCTGTCTAATATCAATATTGTCTTTATTAGGTGCCTTGTCACAAAGAAATATGGATTTGATCAGATGCTCTATTTGTTGTCTCTTTATATATTTATTCTGCCACTCGCTATCACCATGTATTTAGCAGTAACATTAAAGGGAAGCCCCACTCAGAAACTCTTTTGTAGTGTTACAAAAACCCAATGGTTTTAATGTTGTCTGTAAATGTTATGACAAAAAAACATTTCATGACATGTGACCAGAGATGACTTCACACACAGCAATGTGACAGTTGGGTTTGTCCGTTGGTTGACTTTGTGGTGAGAGGTAAGTCTGAATCCCCTCTGAGAGATTTTTTGCCAAATAACCCTTATTTTAGCTAAAAAAAGATGGGAAATAGTTGGGTGATGCCCCCCTAGACTAGCGGATGTTGCTCCTCTCACAGATTTTAGTGAATTTGGAGAATTTTAGAGATGACATTAATCTTAGCGCTGGTTGGGAGACACAGACACAGGGTTTGGCAGTTCTGCAGCAAATATATATATATTTTTTTGACTGGGGACCCCATAAACATTTGGAGGCCATACAATACATACATTTTTCCTCCCAGTATTGACAGGCTCCTTAGAGTTCTGCCCCTTTGCCCCGGGTATCTGCCCTGCTCTCATGTAGCAACCTTAACATTTAACTGAATACAAATGGCAGAGAGGGTCCGGATCACAAGAGCTCACAGTCTCTTCTCTCTCTCCCCATTACATGAAATAGAGCGATTTGAGAGATTTAAAGCGATTTTGAGCTATTTGCAGCGACTCTTACGATCCTCGGTGATACAGAAGAAGACAAACAAAAGTCTTTATAAAGACTACAACCCGACATCTATAGTAGAAGAACAGGAAGAAGAAGAAGAAGAAGAAAAAGAAGAGGAATCTGCACAGTGAGTTATTACTAAATCTTTATTTGTTTATTGGGAGTCTCCACATTAACCCTAACCTTCCCTCTATTTTATATTACAGAACCATCCGACATGGGCCTCAAGAACAGCTGCCTGAGACCCAGGAACCAGGTAAGGCTGCTCACAACTTATTTTTTTTTTCTGCCCTCACAGAAGTCACTGTTGAGAAAGGTAACCAAGGGGTTAAAGGAGAGCCTAACCCAATTATAAGCAGCATTTATGTTCCATTACTTTTAAATAGAAATATAAGGGATTATACAAGTGTGTAGCCTGGGAATTACATTTCCTATATTTACTTACAAGAGTCGCCATATCATGTACGTTATCTACCATCAATACAACAGCACCCCTAGTGGTAATAAATACCTGCCACTTTGCTATTTCCCTCTGTGGTAGGAAACTGGCACATTATTATTACTATGAATTTAATAAAAACTGCTTAAGCCCTTAATGTCTTCTCTTTTCCTTCATTTCTCTAGGGCTCAGCGAGAACATCCTGTGGCCCCAACGCTGACCCCTATCTGCGCTCTATAAAGAAGAAGATCGCAGAAGAAATCCACAGAGCACAGACAGAGCTGTGGATCAGCAAAGCTGCACTGACACTGGACCTGCCCAGGAAAAGTGCAGCTGAGTGGAAGAAGGAGAAGAATGAGATAAAGGCCAGACTCAAACACCTGAACAAGGCCTTGCAGGAGATCAACGCTGCTATCCAGCACTGCACTGTCTAGGTGCCTTCTCCTTATCCGCAGTTCCACCAGCGCTCACCCCTCCTTCCAATATATGGTTTTATACACAGGGGCACACTGAAGGTATTCGCTAAATTCTGCATTCCCTTTCACTCCATCGGTTAGACTGCAGAAGCTGGGGTCTGCAGGCTGCCTGGGGCCCAGTGGAATGGAAGGGAATGCAGAATTCACCTGGTGCTTAACTGCGCTCATGTGTATGCCGCCATATTCCCATTATTTAACATCGCGCATTGATTCTGGGAGAAAATCCGATTGCCGTTAAGGAGTCAGGAAGGAATTTTTCCCTCTAATGAAGCAGATTGGCTCAAAGCTTCTCAGAGGTTTTTTTTTGCCTTCCTCAGAATCAAAAAAGCGCATTTTATATCATCAATAAAACTGTGTTTTCACAGATTTACCATCAAGCCGCTGTGTGTGTGCCCTTTATTCTGGGTATTGGTTGGTCTCATTTGACAAGGGTTACATATAGAGGGGTGGAGAGTGGGAATGTATGTGAGATTGGATCAAATCAGCAGTGAAGAAACACTGAAAGGTTCAGTACCTGTGAGTGACAGTGCTCTTGCGGGTATGGCTGCCCCACCAAGCATTCTCACACTGGCCCAACAGGCTGGGGATTCTGTTCACAAAGGTCATTCCTGGCATCCCCCCCACCATTCCCCATCATGGCATGAAGGCTGTATATACATCCATCAAAAAGCTGTGGGGAAAGAAAAACAATGATTAGTCAAATAAACTCAAACCAGGGATTAATGTGATAGTCACACAGTAACAGCTAATCCTTATAAAAGGGAACAAAAAAATAAGGCAATATTTTTGATTGCATTTCAGTCTATAGGGATATTGTCCATATTCCAAAATCAAGCAGCCCCCCCTCCTGCCAGCACCTTCTTCCCTAGCCTACACTGCCATTTAAAAGGATCTACAATTTTGCAATCTGCGTAACCATACCATCAAGGAGCAAATGTCTGACACTATGAATGACACCCTAAGGGCTGTACCATAAGTGGGACAGGGGGGATTAGGTGACTTGCATGATCCCAAGCAGACAGTGACTGCAGGTTACACATGGGCAGATGCTGACCAGTTTAGCTGACAAATGACTGAAGGTTATCTGGCTCTTTCTACCTAGCTTTAGGCTGTCTAAAACACACACAAAATATATACAATGTATTTAAAAATTGAGTTTTACCATATTAATACAAACTTTTCACCATTTAAGTTTTGTATTTAGCTCCCTCAACAATTAGAGAGATTTGATCTCTTTTATAGTCAGTGATTGCTCTGGGCAGTATATACAGCACTACATTTATTCCTCAGTGCTGTACAACAGTCTGGTGTAAATTCCCTGCACTGTTACACACTGGAATTAAAATGATATTTTACCATTTGATTTACACCATATGCTAAGAGATACGTAAAAAATATATACCTAAAAGTTAAAAAGCAGATTTGGTGATTGTATAAGTATTCACCCTGTAACAATGCTAGGTAGAACCACCTTTGGCTGCTATTACAGTTGCCAGTACATACGAGGTTTAGAGAATTATAACAAGTCTATTAGACAGGGTTGAAACTGACTTATGTGGAGTGAGAGAGTCCGCAATGTGCTCTGTCCTATCTGAGCTGAAGCTCCATTTAGTCAGTTCATCAATTCCTGCTCTGCTACAGCTATCTCAGTCACCTGTAAATAAAGTGATTGTGAATTGGAAATGTCTAGAAGCACCAACACTTTATTCACAAAGCGGTAGGCAACCTTATCTCATAGAAGGGCCCTACCAAGTGCTTTAGCGAGTACAGGTATCGGACCCCTTATCCGGAAACCCGTTATCCAGAAAGCTCCGAATTACGGAAAGCCCGTCTCCCATAGACTCCATTTTAATCAAATAATTCAGAATTTTAAAACTGATTTCCTTTTTCTCTGTAATAATAAAACAGTACCTTGTAATTGATCCCAACTAAGATATAATCAATCCTTATTGGATGCAAAACAATCCTATTGGGTTTAATTAATGTTTTATTGATTTTTTAGCAGAAGTAAGGTATGGAGATCCAAATTACGGAAAGACCCCTTATCCGGAATACCCTTGGTCCCGAGCATTCTGGATAACGGGTCCTATACCTGTAGTATGCTGTCTCTGGTACATAGGTCTAAAGAACTAAAGAAAGACACATGTCGATCAAGTGCAACCGTTTGTATCCATATCAAAGACTGTAACTGCTAGTTGATCCAGAGGATCTTGACTCCAAGAAGGCAATGGACCAGTCCCTGAATTAACATAATACTAAAAGCGATTTTTTTAGTAACTTTTTAGTTTTTAGTATTTTATCACTTATTAAAAAGCCAAACCCTTCTCGAAGCTATCTAATGTATCTGCCAGTACAACCATTTCAGGGAGAGAATTCCCCCACAAGAATTACTTACCATGTAAATAATATACGGGTTCCCGTGGGTTAGCACACACACAAGTCCAACATCACCCTGCACAATGCTGGAGTGGGCTACAGTTCCAGACTCTGGAGCATCCTGTACATTAAATAAAATACCAACAGTTCCCAACAGTGACCCAGCAATACTCTCACAGGGCAGTGATCACAGGCAAATAAACCCAATAAGCAACCAAACTGTAATAGAAACTCACAAAGCAACCAGCAACCCAAGAAATGACCCAAACCTTGCTAGTAAATCAAACACTGAGCTAACGAAACAAGCCTGTGTTACCGCAGTTGAAAACCAAGATGTACTTTATAGGAAACTGGTTAAACTTTAAAGGTAATGTTAATTTAGGAACAAAACAAGGACAACATTATCCAGAGCCCTAAAGAAACAACATGGAGACTAATTGCTAACCTGCTATTATGGGTTGGTGCTTTATAATCTACATGAACCAACACACGCACATCTTCTAGCTTTTAACTATTCATTACTCTTATTTTCAGGATCTTTAGCAAAAAGATTGAAAACAAATCTATACATCCTCTGAACAAGCTCAGTGAGTATCAGATACCAAGAAAGCAACTAAAACTGCCCGATAATATAGAACCACTGTAGAACTAAAACAAAGACAACTGATGACAGAACATATGGGCTCTAGATGTGGGGAAGAGCAGGGCAATTACAAACGGATCCAATGTTTACCCCTTTTTTATGTAAACTCCTCTTATCTGTGTCTGTTCAACTGTCCAAACTAATTGCACTTTTCGTTCCACTTTTCTAGAAATGATTGAATGTGATGATAATAGCTTGTATACGAGCTAACTATAACACTTTTTTTCTAACTGTTACAGTAAAAGCTCACAAATAAAACAAAGTTCAGGTTAGAATATTTCCATTAAGCAGACCTATAAGAAAAAAAAAAAAAAAAAAAAAAATATATATATATATATATACATATACTGGTAAGGGCTATCTGTAGGAGATAGTAGAGCAGATACTGGGTATGGGTATGGCAATTTAAGGAAGGGGGGAACCAGAGAAGGAACAGTAAAGCTGGCCATACACGTGGCGATCTGATGATGTTTCGTACGACCATCGGTCGCACGAAACATCGTCAGATCCGCCACACACCATTCAGGGCTGAATCGGCAGGTAAGGAGGTAGAAACAATAGGATTTCTACCTCCTTCTGCCGATTCAGATCTGAAGGGAGAATTTTGGTCAGGCGCCTTCTATGGCGCCCGATCAAAATTTTCAAACTGGTCCGATCGGCGAGTCGGACGATATCAGCAGCTTCCTGCGATATCGGTCGACTCGCCGATATACCATACACGCACCGATTATCGTATGAAACGAGGTTTCATACGATAATATCGGTGCATGTATGGCCACCTTAAGAGTCAGAAGGGTGTTTGGGCAGATAAGGTAGAGGAGATGGGGAGAGTAAAGGTTGTGATGACAAATAGGTTGTGAGCGGAAGAGATAAGGAGAACAACAGAGTGAAGGATAACAGATTAGAAAATGAAGGAAAAAGAACAGAAAGATACTGCAAAAAAGGGTTGGGAAGAGAGAAGAGGGTGAAGAGCTTGCAAATCTTCCCTCTTTACTCCTTAACACATCACTATGTACCAGTTTATAATAGCAACCCTTAACTAACAAATAGAAGGACTATCAGCTTCACATCTCTGTTGGATGAGTACACTGGCAGCTGAAGGTATGAACAGTTGAAGCATAAAGTCCGACATCCATTCTTCCTACAGACATCTAAATCAAGAGGGAATTTGGAAATTCAAATATGTTTTCATTGAACACCAGCATAGAGTGACTGCACTGACCACACTCACATATACACTGCAGTATTAACCCCTACTGCTCACATTGCGCAGTGTAAAAAACAACACTTGTGTACTGCACTGATAGCCCTGCATATACACCTGCATACACTGTAATCAAAACTGCTACACATACTGCATACATTGCATATATTCTGCTGAGTGTACCTACATGTACATGGCCACTTACTGAAATGACAACCTCTGTATATAAACCTACTCTAAGCAAAGCAGCATGATTTGTACTGGTATCAGACCCCTTATCCGGAAACCCATTATCCAGAAAGTTCCGAATTACAGAAAGGCCATCTACTATAGACTCCATTATAAGCAAATCATTCTAATTTTGAAAAATGGTTTATTTTTTCTGTAATAATAAAACAGAACCTTTGATCCCAACTAATATATAATTAATCCTTATTGGAGGCAAAACAAGCCTATTGGGTTTATTCCATATTTAAATTATTTTTAGAAGACTTAAGTTATGGAGATCCAAATGACAGAAGGATCCCTTATCCAGAAAACCCCAGGTCCTGAGCATTCTGGATAATAGGTCCCACACCCGTACTTAAAGCATCTTGGCATATACACCTGCATACACTGCCCACAGGGCACCTGTACCCATAAACCTACACATGTTGCACTGAAAATATCTTTACTCCATTCCTGTCACTCTCCACTCCTGCATATGCTGACTTGGCAATTGAACAAACTGCACAGAAGCTGCATATATCAGCTGCAACACCAGGTATAATGTATGCCATACATACGCCAGATTGTGGCCATTTCTGCACTTTGCATGCTGCGCTCAGATTCACAAATGAACCCTATGGAATCCCTCCGATTAGTTTATTCCAACCTTCATACACAGCATTCTGTTCTTTGGTGTATTAACAATATGCTTACAGTTTAAATGCCAACCCATTCCTGAATTCTCTGTTCCACCTCTTGCATTCTAAATTCTACAACCTCCACATGGGAAAAAGGAGCTACATAAAGTGCTTGATAAGCCTCTCAGAGGCAGAAGGCAGGTTTAACAACTTGATCGTGACAGGAGAAGATGGAAAAATGTAATACAAATGTAAAACTCATACATACATGGGACCTTGCCAAACCAGTGAATCTGCCTTTCTGTTGCTTGTAGAGAGGCTTCAGAGATAATTCTGCTTTGAATAAAAGGCCTTTGTCTTCTCTTTACTGCCATAATTCTGTTTGTATTCTCCCAAAACACTTATGTCAGGCTGTTCATCTCTTACAGAAAAGCATAAGGGCGAAGACACATCAGAACTGTCCCTTAGGTTTGCTAACCGGCTGACCGCCCAAATAAACCAGAAAATGTACCCGGCATAGATATTCCCCTGTAAGCAGGACTATTCCTCTAGAAGACAAAAGCGATAACTAAATGTAAAATGGAAGTAACAAAACATCATTAATTATCATAATTATAACTAATTATACACACAGTGAGAAGCAGTGAGAACCATAGCTTCAAATCCATTAAATACACTGATCTCTGAAACCCCAGACCCCTTACCCTTCCAAAAAGCAGGTCTCCTGTAGGCTGCCTTATGTTGTACCTGAAGATCTTAGCATGATAGAGTTCAGAAAGGGCTCAGAAATCTTTTGTGTTGCCAAATGTTCTCAGTAGCCCCTCCTTGTGGTAGGCATGAGAATAGCACCCAAGCAGTAGAAACCCTGTTTCCTTCACACCAATATTACAACTAAAAAAGTAAAAATTTGTGAAATGCTAATTCTTGACATGCAGACGTGATGTTTTTTCACATACAACTATTTTTGATTCTCATTCCAAACACATTAAAGTCAATGAGTGGTTTTTCTGATTCCTACCGCCAACTTTTTTCACACTCAAATCAGTCAATGGGCGTTTTTTTTCTCAATTTTACTATCGTGCCTTTTCTTTTCACACACTTTATTTTTTAACACAACTATTTTCTCCAAATATATCAAAATCATTGTTATTTTTGTTGTGGTGAGTTTTTGCCCCAGTTTAACGATTTTACGAATTACGAAAAGTATAATTTCACTGTGAATCCATGCCTAACGAATAAATTTGCTCATCACTAGTGCCAATACCTTTCTTTAGATGGGAGCTCCTTTGGGTCGGGCCCTCTATAGCTATTGTACTTGTTATAGGTTGGTTTGTATGGTTTCTTGCATGTTTAATGTATACATGCATTTATTGTACAACCCTGCAGAATATATTGGCGGTTTACAAATACACGTCAATAATACTTGAATAATACGTGAATAAACCAGTATGTGCATAGGCGCAGTCACAGGGCCAAGGGGTAAGGGAGCGACAAAAGAGATACATTCCTAGTGCCCCCATACCATTGCGCCCTAGGAACGTGCCTCTCCCAACTACCCCTAGTTCCAGCCCTGATGTGTTTCATCTACAGGGGTCCTACACATGGTGACAGGCACATTACAATGCCTTCAGTGTCCACCCCACCCAAAACAATGTACCGGGGCTACCTCAGTAAACACAATAGTCCAGCAATTACCAACTGGTAAGGCAGGGAGAAAACGCTGGGCAAATTCCGACAACTAAAGTTGGAGGCAGAGTCGGTGGGAGGGGGGTGCACAAATAGATATTGAGATAAAAGCCATAGTGAAGAGACTAACCAACAAGATAAAGAAAAGAGGGAAATGGCACAAGGGACAATTTAATACAAGGGATGTAGAATGGTTGGGGGTAGAGTCAGGTAGAGTCAGGAGGTGCTGCAGCGGCAAAGAAGGAGGTGGTGCAACTGGGAGGAAGGGGGGTATATGCAGGTACAAGTCCCTCTAACGTGCCGGGCTAAACGGAAATGCTGTGCTCCTATAGAACTAAGGTAAATCAGGCTGAATCCCCTAAATATGAATGCCAGGGCGTTACTGGGCAGTTTGATACCCGGTATGCATAGCATTACATAAGGATCTGGCTTGTAGAGACTTAAATAATCCTAACTGGGAGCAGCGCCTGCCCCTAA
The DNA here is from genome assembly GCF_000004195.4 of Xenopus tropicalis. NCBI lineage: Eukaryota > Metazoa > Chordata > Amphibia > Anura > Pipidae > Xenopus > Xenopus tropicalis. Next base: position 19,934,303 of record NC_030684.2, read on the forward strand.
TATCTGCCCTATTCTTAACTGGGAGCAGCGCCTGCCCCTAATATCTGCCCTATTCCTGACTGGGAGCAGCGCCTGCCCCTAATATCTGCCCTATTCTTAACTGGGAGCAGCACCTGCCCCTAATATCTGCCCTATTCCTGACTGGGAGCAGCGCTTGCCCCTAATATCTGCCCTATTTCTAACTGGGAGCAGCGCCTGCCCCTAATATCTGCCCTATTCCTGACTGGGAGCAGCGCCTGCCCCTAATATCTGCCCTATTTCTGACTGGGAGCAGCGCCTGCCCCTAATATCTGCCCTATTCCTGACTGGGAGCAGCGCCTGCCCCTAATATCTGCCCTATTCCTGACTGGGAGCAGCGCCTGCCCCTAATATCTGCCCTATTTCTGACTGGGAGCAGCACCTGCCCCTAATATCTGCCCTATTCCTGACTGGGAGCAGCGCCTGCCCCTAATATCTGCCCTATTTCTGACTGGGAGCAGCGCCTGCCCCTAATATCTGCCCTATTTCTGACTGGGAGCAGCGCCTGCCCCTAATATCTGCCCTATTTCTGACTGGGAGCAGCGCCTGCCCCTAATATCTGCCCTATTCCTGACTGGGAGCAGCACCTGCCCCTAATATCTGCCCTATTCCTGACTGGGAGCAGCGCCTGCCCCTAATATCTGCCCTATTCCTGACTGGGAGCAGCGCCTGCCCCTAATATCTGCCCTATTTCTTACTTATATCTGACTGTCTCTCAGTGCATAGGGATATTGCCCATATTACAATATACTGCAGCCGTATTCAGTATGAGGATCGGATCCCATTCCCCATTACATACAGTAGTCTGGCCCATCCGGTGCCTCCCCCATAGGGAATTCCTTGTAGATTGTAGGCTCTTTTGGGCAGGGCTCTCTTCACCTCTTGTATCAGTTATTGATTGCTTTATATGTTACTCTGTATGTCCAATATATGAAACCTACTTATTGTACAGCGCTGCGGAATATGTTGCCGCTTTATAAATACATGTTAATAATAATGTAATGCACATGAGCAAACTGTCTCTCCCCTTCCCTCACTCTCCAGCCCTGAGCCCAAATCACTGAAGGGTAAAATGCACAACACAATATTCATTGGGCAGATGAGAAGGTGCCTGTGGGTACAAAACCTGCTCCTGTAGGGTTACTATGCAGCCATATTCCCTGGATACACAGAATATTGCCAGGTGAGCAATAAAGCACAGAACCCACCCATGTAATGGAACCCCCATACTGAGGGGAAGGGAAATCCTTCTGAAACAGGTAACTCTTTTGTATGTATGAAATCCATTCCCTTTTCAAAATATATGGATCCCTAGTCCTGCCGGTGCCATCTGAACCAGGTGCAACTGAATGAGGCACCGGGAAGCAGCAGCGGGCAGAACCCCTGTGGCACCGCGCCGTATACAAGAGCAGAATAAAGACCTTCCTAGCATTGCTGGAAACAAACACCAGCATGGCGTAACATCAACATTCCCCTAAAGCTTTAAGCTACTGCCAGATGGGACTTATTACCCGCTGTGTGTGGCACCCAGGCCCATGCCAGCGGATTGGCTGATACTTGGCCTGCGTTTATTATAACAATCAACAGCGATACAAGCAAAACCCAACTCTTTCACTTTAATATGCCAGCGTTGCCCCCCTGTCCTATCTCTGCCCCAAACTGAGACCCAATTCTGTTACTAACACAGTTTTATAGAAGAGTAACACAATTACTGCTAGAAGTAAAGCTACAGAGGAGAAAGGGTTAATACTGTGCCCCGCGTGTGTATCCCAGTTTGTTACATGCTATTATTCCCATCATTTAGTTATGAAGAATAGCCCCCAGTAATGTACAGAGGGGTAACAGCACAGAGTGGGATCCGCTCTCTGCTTGCCAATAGCGTGCCAGGAATCAGCACCACTGCCAGATATTTGCAGCAATGGAAACGATATTAAACCCCAACGCTGCTCATATTCAGACAAAATCGCCGGTGCTGCTACCTATGGGATTCCCATTACTAGCCGGGCAGAGCAGTTTATATACGGCAGTACAAGCAGACAAACAAGTGCCTGTGCCCTGGGCCGAGCATAGATGGAGAACACAACTAGCAGCTTCATTCTACTTATACTTTATTGTAGTTTGGGGCGTGTTTTGGGGAGACCTGCACCTTTTTCAAGCATCCTGGCAACACTAAAATAAAGTCTAAGCAAGCAGCATTCACCTGCTCTGTGTGTGCTCCTTCCCATTAATACTATGTACTATGTATATAAAACATTGCCTTAAGGTGGATGCAGGGTACTGGGAGTTGTAGCACCAAAGCCACTGGAGCTGCAGGACCATTCATGCGAGTTCCCCCAAGCACAGAAGGTTCCTGCACAGCAGCAGCGGAAGGTAACATAGGTTCAGCAGAACAAGATGGCGTCAGTAGGGCAAGATGTTACCAACCTGCGTACCCACCCCATGTACAGCTTTGTTTGGGTAGTGCCATTGTACCCTGTGCAGGAGCTGAATTCAGGGTTTTACTGTGCTACTAATATTTCTCTCCTATTCATTTTCCTTTCTCTCTTTCAAACCACTATTGGGTTGCTAGGGAAAACTGGACCTAGCAACTAGCTAGCTGCTGAAAAAAAGCTAGAAAAAAAACTGCAAACTGTTTTGGAATATCCCTGTGTACATCACACTTAATGCTACTTTAACCCTTTTACTGCCAGCCGTTTTGGTCAAAGCGGAACTTAGGGGCCTTTCCTCGGGGGGACATTTAGTTTACCCAGGAAAACAATATATCATTTTTTTTAAAGAATAACCTAAGCTTTTCAAAATATAACAAGATATAGGCTTCTAAATGTCTAAAAATGCAAAAAAAAAAAAATTTCCATAATATAAACACACATACTAGAAACAAAAATTATTTTATGCACAAATATACAACTGATTTGGAAAGTCCCATGTCTCCTGAACGTGCCAGTACCAAATATATATAGTTTTATGGAGATTTCTCACTTGTATAGGTCAAAAACTCCCAGCAGTACATTACCAAATTCCCAAAGCACTGCTCCAGAAAGCTGAATACTTTAGATTTCAAGGCCAAAACTTCCACTAACAGAAGGTTTATCCCAGAAAATTGTACATTTTTGGAAAGAACAGATACTGGGGAATAGAGAATAGGCACAACTGTCTACTCCAGACTATCAAGTCGCAATGCTTTCCTAAAGTTATTGGTTTTTATCAAAATTTGTGATTTTTAAAAAAAATTGCTTCAAAGCTTCCAGTCTATAGTATCTTATCTCCTACAGGTCATAAAGTAACCAAATAAAACACCCTAAATATGAACCCCAGGGGTCCACTGAACAGTTTGATGCCCAATATGTATAGGTTTACTTAAGTATGTGGCATATAGGGGCCCCAATGGGAACATACCCCCATATGATCTATCATTTCTGTCATTTCAGCTCCTGCAAAATCAACACATTTACATCATTATATGTGGGATAAAGCTAGTAAAAAGTACGCTCACCCCAGAAAGCCATATATTTTTGGAAAGTACACATTCCCCCGAATCTATAATGGGTAAACATTTCTTTTTGCTCTAAAGTACCAAGCTGTAAAGCTTTCCTAAGTTTGCAGATTTATATGACATTTAGAAAATCGCATAAAAATGTTGCAATTTGCCGCATTTATCTCTCACAATTTCTTGATAAAGATCAGATAAAGGCAAATCACCCCAAATAGGAACACCTAAGGTCTACTGAACAGTTTGATGCCCAATATGCATAGATATACCAAAGTCTACGGTAAGTACTGACCCCAAAATGAAAATAGCGCATATGGATTTCTCGCCTGCCAACTCAGCTTTTGCACACAGAGCCCCCTGTCAGTGTATTATGTGCAGTAACCCCCCCCCCAGCTATACACAGACCCCCAGAAAACCATATATTTTTGGAAAGTACACATTCTGATAAATTCAAAATAGGTAAAGTTATTTTCTACACCAAAGTTACACACGGCAAAGCTATGCTAAAAACAGATTAGGAACACTAATACAGGGATAAAAATGCGATAAAACCACAAAAATTGTGCAAATAAGTGAAACAACAAAATAAGTCAGAATATCTGATTCAATAGTCACTCTGTGAAAATAAACAGTTTTTAGATAAAAGAAACTAAAAACAAAATGGTAAAATAAAATTGTGTGCTGTAAGTGTGTGAAAATGTATGTAAGTGTGTATAAATGTATGTAAGTGTGTGTGTAAGTGTGTAAGTGTAAAAAAAAAAACCAAACACCTTACCTGTCCTGAAGACCCGATCGCCTCCTCCTCCAGACTGCAGTGGGCCGGTGCTAGGGGGGGAAGCAGGAAGCAGCAGACGCAATGCGATCACGTCTGCTGCTTCCTGGAGGGTCCTGCTCGTTGCCCAGGGGGGCTGTAATCTCTAGAAACTCTCTGCAGCGGCGGCACATGCCTTTAAATGCCAACGACGTATGGGGCACGTCATTTTAAGTCACCATGTTGTATTTTAGCCCAAACTCAGCATTTTTTACTCCCCTACAATTCCACATGAGCCGGAGAGATGGTGATGCGCCTGACACAACTGTGGCCCAATGGCGCCACAATCTGGAGAAAGCAGGTATGCGCTCAAACTGAGGTGCAAGTCCCGCTAACGTGCCGGGCGAAAGGGAAGTGCTGTGCGCCTACAGGGTACGGTACCACTGGAACCAGGAGCCAATACTTATAGCTGATAGGAACGTGTCACTATTACTTTTATCAGTGTGAATCCCCTAAATATGAATGCCAGGGTGCTACTGGGCAGTTTGGTGCCGGTATGTACAGCATTACATAAGGATCCGGCCTACAGAGACTCCATCACAATAGCGCATACAATTTATCCCATAGGTCACTTTACCTACAGCAAAATCAATGCACTTACTGCATTTTATGTGGAGTAAAGTTACAAGCCATTTTTGGACAGTACACGTTAGGGTGAATCTGAACGGGGTAACCATGTCTCTCTACTCCAAACTACTAAGTTGCAAAACTTTCTGTAAATTAGCGTTTTGAAGCAGCACCTAAACATCACGTTACAGCTTACATTTTAAAACATCATTTCTCCCTAAATATGAATGGCAGCGCCACAGGGCCCCCGAACAGTTTGATGCCTAATTTGTATAGGATTACCACTATACTCACTATCCCACAGTTACACTCTGTACCCCTGATACCATCTTGCCTTACTATACTCACTATCCCACAGTTACACTCTGTACCCCTGATACCATCTTGCCTTACTATACTCACTATCCCACAGTTACACTCTGTACCCCTGATACCATCTTGCCTTACTATACTCACTATCCCACAGTTACACTCTGTACCCCTGATACCATCTTGCCTTACTATACTCACTATCCCACAGTTACACTCTGTACCCCTGATACCATCTTGCCTTACTATACTCACTATCCCACAGTTACACTCTGTACCCCTGATACCATCTTGCCTTACTATACTCTCTATCCCACACTTACACTCTGTACCCCTGATACCATCTTGCCTTACTATACTCACTATGCCACACTTACACTCTGTACCCCTAATACCATCTTGCCTTACTATACTCTCTATCCCACAGTTACACTCTGTACCCCTGATACAATCTTGCCTTACTATACTCACTATGCCACAGTTACACTCTGTACCCCTGATACCATCTTGCCTTACTATACTCACTATCCCACAGTTATACTCTGTACCCCTGATACCATCTTGCCTTACTATTCTCACTATCCCACAAGTCACACTCTGTACCCCTGATACCATCTTGCCTTACTATACTCTCTATCCCACAGTTACACTCTTTGATTGGTTTCTATTATTTATTTCTTATACTGTGCTAATTATTTGCCTTCTTCTTCAACCTCTTTGCAGCTTTAAAATAGGGGTCACTGACCCAAGAGCCCAAAAACTATTGCTCTGTGAGGCTACAGCTCTATTGTTACTTTTTATAAGTCTTTTTTTCTATTTCTTATATTTCTATTTTGTCTCCTCCTACTCATATATCAGTCTCTCATTCAAACCACTTCTGGTTGCTAAGGTAAGCAACCTAGCAACCAGATAGTTGTTGACAATCTGAATTGGAAAGTTGCTAAACAAAAATTGAATTAAAACTACAAATAATAAAAAATGAAGACCAATTGCAAATTGTCTCAGAATATGACTTGCTACATAAAGGATAGAAATCCCCAGTTATATAGATTTCTATAGCTACAAACCTCTGAATTTCTGAACAGACCCACAAAGAGCTTCCATTAAATATATAATTTGAGCCAATACAAGCAGGGCAGCCTGCCTTCAGATCAGAAACCTGCCAGGCACTTACACTGCGCTTGGGCTAAAATGTTACTCTGACAGCTCTCTGTGCTCAGCTTGTACCCCATATATGCGCACATCCACATTTCATCATCTTCTCCCTAAGGAACATATGTTGTGAAATAAACAAAAACAATATGTGGATGAGGTTTATTTTAGCTAAATTGCCATGGGCAATAATAAGCCCCAAAACAGCACTGTAGCGCATAAACAGAAGTTAGTGGGCTCCACAGAATATCATTTCAAGACATTTTCGTAAAACATATATTTAAATTAGCATTCCAGACCCCAAGAGGGGGCAAGCCCTACAGTTACCCCTTCGGCCTGAGCACAGCCCTGGGTTACATCTCCCACTAACACTCTCAATAACAGTTGCTTCAATCGTACAATCCATCTATCAATTCCATCCGTTCAGATTCTTAACCGCTCTTAATCTAAATTTATGAGCCTGGATATTTTGCTTTTAAATGCATGAAATTCCCCAATCCCTTACATTCCCACTCAATCATTTCCCAGCAGGCCTAAATGGTGCGTTATAGTAATATTGGAATTAGAAGTCCCCTCTCAGGCCCTCTCTCTGATCTAGATGTCCCTCAACCCCTGTCACAACCTCAAATCATAACAAACCCCATTGAATGGGACTTTGCTGGGATGTCCTGTACGGCCAGTCTGGTTTAAATAAATATATTGTTTCAATGCGTTGGATAGTTTCATTATAAACACGACAAATCATCATATCAGTCATTTAGTATTTATACATTGTTTCATATATTTCTGCCACCAGCAATGATTCACAATCTTCGCAACTTTTTTCAGATAACACACAAGTTAGTAATAACATATTAAGAGAAAAGGGCCGTTAAATGAATAATACATGTACCGTGAGTGCAATAATATATATTATATATCTACAAGTTGCATAGCAATAGCTATCAAAATGTAGCCAAATCTGAATGCAATGGGCTATAGGCAGGAGATGCAAACAGCTTATCGTTACGTTATGTATCGTTATCGTTACGTATCGATCGTTACGATCATTACGTTATTGTTACAATATCGATACGTATCGTTACGTTCCTATCTAATATCAATATTGTCTTTATTAGGTGCCTTGTCACAAAGAAATATGGATTTGATCAGATGCTCTATTTGTTGTCTCTTTATATATTTATTCTGCCACTCGCTATCACCATGTATTTAGCAGTAACATTAAAGGGAAGCCCCACTCAGAAACTCTTTTGTAGTGTTACAAAAACCCAATGGTTTTAAAGTTGTCTGTAAATGTTATGACAAACAAACATTTCATGACATGTGACCAGAGATGACTTCACACACAGCAATGTGACAGTTGGTTTTGTCCGTTGGTTGACTTTGTGGCGAGAGGTAAGTCTGAATCCCCTCTGATAGATTTTTTGCCAAATAACCCTTATTTTAGCTAAAAAAAGATGGGAAATAGTTGGGTGATGCCCCCCTAGACTAGCGGATGTTGCTCCTCTCACAGATTTTAGTGAATTTGGAGAATTTTAGAGATGACATTAATCTTAGCGCTGGTTGGGAGACACAGACCTAGGGTTTGGCAGTTTTGCAGTTCTGAAGCAAATATATATATTTTTTTTTGACTGGGGACCCCATAAACATTTGGAGGCCATACAATACATACATTTTTCCTCCCAGTATTGACAGGCTCCTTAGAGTTCTGCCCCTTTGCCCCGGGTATCTGCCCTGCTCTCATGTAGCAACCTTAACATTTAACTGAATACATTTCAATACATTTTTCCTTGCAAAGCAAAGCAATTGGCACAGAAATGAATGGGGTTGATCTTTTCCCATCAGCCTGTACAGCCCCCTAAAAGCACTGTGACACCAGGACCCACGCTTGGTTGGCAGCGCTGTCCGGAGCCCTTCTTTGCACCAAACTTTTGTATCTCTCCCAATCAAATTCTTCATTCTATTAAAGCTTCTAATAATTGGTGCTACTGGTTATTTATAGAGCAGCAAACATATTCAGTAGCGCAGTACAACTGGGAGGGATACAGAAAGGGAACCCTAGTATATACTGCTATAAATGGCAGAGAGGATCACAAGAGCTCACAGTCTCTTCTCTCTCCTGAAATAGAGCGATTTGAGAGACTTGAGAAATAGAGCGATTTGAGAGATTTGCAGCGACTCCTACCATCCTTGTGATATTGAAGAAGATACAGAAGAAGACACACAAAAGTCTTTTTAAAGACTACACCTTTTCTCCACAGCAGAAGAACAAGAAGAACCTGCCGGACCCATTGTGGTTCACCTGGTAAGGAACCAGCATTTTTCCCTCTGCAATATGTATTACATAGTAGATGAGGTTAAACAAGAGGCACATCCATGGAGTTCTACCCCTAACTCTGATCTTTACTGTGTTTATTTCGGGTCTTTTAATTTGACATCTTTAGATTAACTCTAACCTTCCCAAATCTCTATTTTATATGACAGAAGCAGCAGAGATGGGCATGAGTGCCAGCAGCCGGCAGTACTACGAGTACCGCTATGGGAAGGTAAGCGCCCCTAGTGCTAATAAATACACATTGCTGTGGTATGTGGGCTAAGAAATTCTAATTATTATTACTGAGGATTAAAGAAAACCTGCTGGAGACCTTAATGTCTTCTTGTTTCCTGCATTTCTGTAGATCTCATGGTGGATCCCCCCTGATCGGGACATCTTCGAGATCAGGGATTTTGAAGATCCACGGGCGGGTCCCTATTTGGAGTGCATTAGGGAACAGATAAGAGGAGACATCAGGATGGCACTCTATGATCTGTGGATGGCCAGAGATTGTGTGAAGATCACAAAGTGGTGGCAATTTCGCCTGAAGGCCGACTTCCGAGGGGACTACAGGTACATCAAAGCCCACCTAAAGGACCTCTACAAAGACCTAGAGGCTATCAACAAGGTCATCCTGACGCGGAACAGCGAGAGATATTAAGGTGCAGTATAGAATCCATCCTTCTTTCCCTTTCTTCTTTCTATGCTGTTTGCTGAAATGGAAATATTCCCTAAATGATGGCTATTTTGTAATGGAAAGGGGCTGATGGATTGAAATCAATTGCAATTCTCAGATTTTGTGCAATGTGTGAAGCCCATGTAAGATGGCAACGTTGTGGGGAAAAATATCCACTTGTTCAGTGTTTTAATTTTGCTTCAGCGCCCGATTTGATATTAATGTGCCCCTAAGTGTAATAGGGTTTCTCCAGGGATATCGCTTGCTAAGGTATAAATAAGTTCTTTTGTTTGATTTTTGCAGGTGGCCCTCGGAACTAAAAGGCAAAAGATAAGATCTGCCCAGATCCACCTTCTCTCCTATCAACCGCAATTCCACCAGCGGTGCCTGCACTCCCATCCACCGTAATTCCACCAGCGGTGCCTGCACTCCCATCCACCGTAATTCCACCAGCGGTGCCTGCACTCCCATCCACCGTAATTCCACCAGCGGTGCCTGCACTCCCATCCACCGTAATTCCACCAGCGGTGCCTGCACTCCCATCCACCGTAATTCCACCAGCGGTGCTCCCCCTTTCATCTAAAATATGGTTCATACACAAGAGCACCTTAAGGTGCTTGGTAAAAACTGCATTCCCTTTCCATCCATCCCTCAGACTGCAGGAGCCGGGGTCTGCAGGCTGCCTGGGGCCCAATGGAATGGTGTGTATGCTACCATATTCCCTTGTTTCCCTCACCCTGCTTCCCTTGATTATGGCAAGCAGGGTGAAGGCATTGATTCTGGGAGCAAATCCGATTGCCGTTAAGGAGTCAGGAAGGAATTTTTCCCTCTAATGAAGCAGATTGGCTCAAAGCTTCTCAGAGGTTTTTTTTGCCTTCCTCAGAATCAATGAAAAACATAATTTATTATTTGTATTATTAATAAAACTGTGATTTTCACAGATGAACCATCAAGCCGTGTGTGTGTCTTTATTCTGGGTATTGGGCTCATTTGGAAGGGGAAACACATAGAGGGGGAGAGACTGTGAGAATAGAACAAATCAGCAAAGTAGAGACACTGAAAAGTTAAAGAAGAAAGAAAGAGAAATGTACACATGTTGCTGCTTTATAAGAAACCCTGCTTTCCACTGTATGTGTCAGTCTGATTCCTTACACCCCCCAGCACTTCAGTACCTGTGAGTGACACACACCAGTCCTCCAGCGGGTATGGCTGCTCCACCAAGCATTCTCACACCGGGCTAATGGGCTGAGCTTCTGTTAATAATGGCCATTCTTGGCATCCTCCCATCATTCCCCATCATGGCATTCAGCCCTGAGACCAAATCACTGAAGGGTAAAATGCACAACACAATATTCATTGGGCAGATAATAAAGGTGCCTGTGGGTACAAAACCTGCTCCTGTAGGGTTACTATGCAGCCATATTCCCTGGATACACAGAATATTGCCAGGTGAGCAGTAAAGCACAGAACCCACCCATTCCCTTTTCAAAATATATGGATCCCTAGTCCTGCCAGTGCCATCTGAACCAGGTGCAAGTGAATGAGGCACCGGGAAGCAGCAGCGGGCAGAACCCCTGTGGCACCGCGCCGTATACAAGAGCAGAATAAAGACCTTCCTAGGATTGCTGGAAACAAACACCAGCATGGCGTAACATCAACATTCCCCTAAAGCTTTAAGCTACTGCCAGATGGGACTTATTACCCGCTGTGTGTGGCACCCAGGCCCATGCCAGCGGATTGGCTGATACTTGGCCTGCGTTTATTATACACCGGCTGAGAATCAGCCCCGCCTGGCAATAGCTTCAATGGACAGCGATACAACCCAAACCCAACTCTTTCACTTTAATGTGCCAGCGTTGCCCCCCTGTCCCATCTCTGCCCCAAACTGACACACAATTCTGTTACCTTACTAACTCAGTTTTATAGAAGAGTAACACAATTACTGCTAGAAGTAAAGCTACAGAGGAGAAAGGGTTAATACTGTGCCCCGCATGTGTATCCCAGTTTGTTACATGCTATTATTCCCATCATTTAGAGGGGTAACAGCCCAGAGTGGGATCCGCTCTCTGCTTGCCAATAGCGTGCCAGGAATCCGCACCACTGCCAGATATTTGCAGCAATGGAAACGATATTAAACCCCAATGCTGCTCATATTCAGACAAAATCGCCGGTGCTGCTACCTATGGGATTCCCATTACTAGCCGGGCAGAGCAGTTTATATACGGCAGTACAAGCAGACAAACAAGTGCCCGTGCCCTGGGCCGAGCATAGATGGAGCACACAACTAGCAGCGTGTTTTGGGGAGACCTGCACCTTTTTCAAGCATCCTGGCAACACTAAAATAAAGTCTAAGCAAGCAGCATTCACTTGCTCTGTGTGTGCTCCTTCCCATTAATACTATGTACTATGTATATAAAACATTGCCTTAAGGTGGATGCAGGGTACTGGGAGTTGTAGCACCAAAGCCACTGGAGCTGCAGGACCATTCATGCGAGTTCCCCCAAGCACAGAAAGTTCCTGCACAGCAGCAGCGGAAGGTAACATAGGTTCAGCAGAACAAGATGGCGTCAGTAGGGCAAGATGTTACCAACCTGCGTACCCACCCCATGTACAGCTTTGTTTGGGTAGCGCCATTGTACCCTGTGCAGGAGCTGAAGTCAGGGTTTGACTGTACTATTAATATTTCTCTCCTATTCATTTTCCTTTCTCTCTTTCAAACCAAAATTGGGTTGCTAGGGAAAACTGGACCTAGCAACTAGCTGTCTGTTGAAACGCCAAGACGCTCAGCTGAACAAAAAGCTAAATAATAGGAAAGCTAGAAAATAAAGACTAACTGCAAACTGTTTTGGAATATAACTTTGTACATCACACTTAATGCTAATTTAAAGGTCAACTTCCCCCTTAATAACAGTGGAACAAATCTACAAGCGAAACCAAGAATGCCGCAGGGGTCATTTATAAGCGGAAGTGCGGCATACAAAGTGCCATTTTAAGTAACCATGTTGTATTTTAGCCCAAACTCAGCATTTTTACCCCCCTACAATTCCACATGAGCCGGAGAGATGGTGATGTGCCTGACACAACTGCGGCCCAATGGCGCCACCATCTGGAGAAAGCAGGTATGCGCTCAAACTGAGGTGCAAGTTCCGCAAACGTGCCGGGCTAAAGGGAAGTGCTGGGCAGTTTGGTGCCGGTATGTACAGCATTACATAAGGGTATAGTAAAGTGACAAAAATATCCCCAACTTTACCGAAGAAAGCCAAATATTTTTGGACACTACACATAAGGGTGAATCTGAACGGGGTAACCACGTCTCTCTACTCCAAACTACTAAGTTGCAAAACTCTTCGTAAATTAGCGTTTTGATGCAGCACCTAAACATCACCTTACAGCTTACTTTTTACATAATTTCTCCTTAAAAATGAATGGCAGCGCCACAGGACCCCGAACAGTTTAATGCCTAATGTGCTTAGGATTACAACTATACTCACTATCCCACAGTTACACTCTGTACCCCTGAAACCATCTTGCCTTACTATACTCACTATCCCACAGTTACACTCTGTACCCCTGATACCATCTTGCCTTATTATACTCACTATCCCACAGTTACACTCTGTACCCCTGATACCATCTTGCCTTACTATACTCACTATCCCACAGTTACACTCTGTACCCCTGATACCATCTTGCCTTATTATACTCACTATCCCAGTTACACTCTGTACCCCTGATACCATCTTGCCTTACTATACTCACTATCCCACAGTTACACTCTGTACCCCTGATACCATCTTGCCTTACTATACTCACTATCCCACAGTTATACTCTGTACCCCTGATACCATCTTGCCTTACTATACTCACTATCCCACACTTACACTCTGTACCCCTGATACCATCTTGCCTTACTATACTCACTATCCCACAGTTATACTATGTAACCCTGACATCATCTTGTCTTACTATACTTAAGAGGTCATATGACTTAATTGGTACCAAATGTGGTTAATATGTACCTAATGGGGCTATAAAACATACAGGGAGCCATAGATACAGAAATGAGGGCAACCAACCTACTATATAAGTATCTACTGTACTGTAATGATTGGAAGGAAGTAGAATATTGCTTTGCTCCAAAGGCCACAATGCAACAGCATGGCTAAAGTCCCTTCAGCAGCTCCGTATTATAATTATTCTTATTCTCTATAGCCGAACAGTCCCTCACTCTGCTGTGCTGTAACTATGCTAACTGTTCAGCAATAGCGACTAAGGATAATGAGAATACGGAGCTGCTGAAGCACAGATGGGTCAGTGAGCTCTAAAGAGAAATATGTGAGCCATAATGCGTCCCGCTCCCACTTTAATATGCCTTTCCCAGTGCCCCCTGTTTCTCACCCCAATGGGCTATGTGCCCAAAACCCCATAGCCAGTTTATCTGCAGTGCCAACATCATGTATAATGCCCACAGGGAACATAGTCAGTATATATGCAGTGCCAACATTATGTATAATGCCCACAGAGCACACAGCCAGTATATATGCAGCGCCAACATCATGTATAATGCCCACAGGGCACACAGCCAGTATATATGCCGTGCTAACATCATGTATAATGCCCACAGGGCACACAGCCAGTATATATGCAGTGCCAACATTATGTATAATGCCCACAGAGCACACAGCCAGTATATATGCAGCGCCAACATCATGTATAATGCCCACAGGGCACACAGCCAGTATATATGCCGTGCTAACATCATGTATAATGCCCACAGGGCACACAGCCAGTATATATGCAGTGCCAACATCATGTATAATGCCCACAGGGCACACAGCCAGTATACATGCAGTGCCAACATTATGTATAATGCCCACAGAGCACACAGCCAGTATATATGCAGCGCCAACATCATGTATAATGCCCACAGGGCACACAGCCAGTATATATGCCGTGCTAACATCATGTATAATGCCCACAGGGCACACAGCCAGTATATATGCAGTGCCAACATCATGTATAATGCCAACAGGGAACACAGACAGTATATATAAAGAGCCAACATCATGTATAATGCCCACAGGGCACACAGTTAGTATATATGCAAAGCCAACACCATCTAAAATGCCCACAGGGCACACAGCCAGTATATATGCAGTGCCAACATCATATATAATGCCCACAGGGCACACAGCCAGTATATATGCAGTGCCAACATCATATATAATGCCCACAGGGCACACAGCCGGTATATATGCAGTGCCAACATAATCTATAATGCCCACAGGGCACACAGCCGGTATATATGCAGTGCCAACATCATCTATAATGCCCACAGGGAACACAGCCAGTATATATGCAGTGCCAACATCATATATAATGCCCACAGGGCACACAGCCAGTATATATGCAGTGCCAACATCATATATAATGCCCACAGGGCACACAGCCAGTATATATCAAGAGCCAACATCATGTATAATGCCCACAGGGCACACAGTTAGTATATATGCAGTGCCAATACCATCTATAATGCCCACAGGGCACACAGCCAGTATATATGCAGTGCCAACATCATTTATAATGCCCACAGGGAACACAGCCAGTATATATGAAGAGCCAACATCATGTATAATGCCCACAAGGCACACAGTCAGTATATATACAGTGCTAACATCATGTATAATGCCCACAGGGCACACAGCCAGTATATATGCAGTGCCAACATCATATATAATGCCCACAGGGCACACAGTTAGTATATATGCAGTGCCAATACCATCTATAATGCCCACAGGGCACACAACCAGTATATATGCAGTGCCAACATCATGTATAATGCCCACAGGCTACACAGCCAGTATATATGCAGTGCCAACATCATATATAATGCCCACAGGGCACACAGCCAGTATATATGTAGAGCCAACATCATGTATAATGCCCACAAGGAACACAGTCAGTATATATGCAGTGCCAACACCATCTATAATGCCCACAGGGCACACAGCCAGTATATATGCAGTGCCAACATCATGTATAATGCCCACAGGGCACACAGTTAGTATATATGCAGTGGCAATACCATCTATAATGCCCACAGGGCACACAACCAGTATATATGCAGTGCCAACATTATGTATAATGCCCACAGGGCACACAGCCAGTATATATGCAGTGCCACCATCATATATAATGCCCACAGGGCACACAGGCGGTATATATGCAGTGCCAACATCATCTATAATGCCCACAGGACACATAGCCAGTATATATGCAGTGACAACATCATGTATAATGCCCACAGGGCACACAGCCAGTATATATGCAGTGCCAACATCATGTATAATGCCCACAGGGCACACAGCCAGTATATATGCAGCGCCAACATCATGTATAATGCCCACAGGGCACACAGCCAGTATATATGCAGCACCAACATCATGTAAAATGCCCACAGGGAACACAGCCAGTATATATGAAGAGCCAACATCATGTATAATGCCCACAGGGCACACAGCCAGTATATATGTAGTGCCAACATCATGTATAATGCCCACAGGGCAACAACCAGTATATATGCAGTGCCAACATCATATATAATGCCCACAGGGCACACAGGCGGTATATATGCAGTGCCAACATCATGTATAATGCACACAGGGCACACAGCCAGTATATATGTAGTGCCAACATCATGTATAATGCCCACAGGGCACACAACCAGTATATATGCAGTGCCAACATCATATATAATGCCCAAAGGGCACACAGCCAGTATATATGCAGTGCCAACATCATATATAATGCCCACAGGGAACACAGCCAGTATATATGAAGAGCCAACATCATGTATAATGCCCACAGGGCACACAGCCGGTATATATGCAGTGCCAACATCATATATAATGCCCACAGGGCACACAGCTGGTATATATGCAGTGCCAACATCATCTATAATGCCCACAGGGCACACAGCCGGTATATATGCAGTGCCAACATCATCTATAATGCCCACAGGGCACAAAGCCGGTATATATGCAGTGCCAACATCATGTATAATGCCCACAAAACACATAGCCAGTATATATGCAGTGCCAACATCATGTATAATGCCCACAGGACACACAGCTGGTATATATGCAGCGCCAACATCATGTATAATGACCACAGGGCACACAGCCAGAGTATATGAAGAGCCAACATCATGTATAATGCCCACAGGGCACACAGTTAGTATATATGCAGTGCCAATACCATCTATAATGCCCACAGGGCACACAGCCAGTATATATGCAGTGCCAACATAATTTATAATGCCCACAGGGAACACAGCCAGTATATATGAAGAGCCAACATCATGTATAATGCCCACAGGGCACACAGCCAGTATATATGTAGTGCCAACATCATGTATAATGCCCACAGGGCACACAACCAGTATATATGCAGTGCCAACATCATATATAATGCCCACAGGGCACACAGGCGGTATATATGTAGTGCCAACATCATGTATAATGCCCACAGGGCACACAACCAGTATATATGCAGTGCCAACATCATATATATGCCCACAGGGCACACAGGCGGTATATATGCAGTGCCAACATCATGTATAATGCCCACAGGGCACACAGCCAGTATATATGCAGTGCTAACATCATGTATAATGCCCACAGGGCACACAGCCAGTATATATGCAGTGCTAACATCATGTATAATGCCCACAGGGCACACAGCCAGTATATATGCAGTGCTAACATCATGTATAATGCCCACAGGGCACACAGCCAGTATATATGCAGTGCTAACATCATGTATAATGCCCACAGGGCACACAGCCAGTATATATGCAGTGCTAACATCATGTATAATGCCCACAGGGCACACAGCCAGTATATATGCAGCGCCAACATCATGTATAAAGCCCACAGGGCACAAAGCTGGTATATATGCTAAAATCTGGTGGACATCTACAATGGAAAAATTGACCGCACTCATCCACCACAAAATGGACATATATGAAAAAATATGGACACCCTGGACCGAAAACCAAAACAATCGACCAACTAACCATATCTAAAAACGGACAATGCCAAGGGAAAATCCCAGACGCTACCTAAATAAAAGGAAAAAAAGAGAAAAGAAAAAAGACCACCCAGATGAAAACGGCAAGGCGAGAGTCCAACCACCCCCCTTTACCTCTAACCCTCTATCCAACCCCTATTCTACTTTCTTTAACCCCCATTGTTCCACATATTTTGTATGCATCCTACTTTGTTGTAAAACAACTAATAAAAACAAAGTTTAAAAAAAAAAAAAAAAAAAAAGCCACTTTGGGTAAAGTTTTGTAAAATGGCCCCCCCTGGACCTGCTCCAGAAAATCCACTATTTTTCAACTGCCCCAATCGGTGATCGGGGTACACAGACTATTGCATGTGTCAGTTGGATCTCCCCCTCTGCTCTACATTTTGCAGCAAGTAGTCTGTAGGAACCTGAGCCCCTTCTCCCAAGGATTCTCCCTTCGTAAAGGATTCGGCCCAATACCGAACC
This sequence comes from Xenopus tropicalis, assembly GCF_000004195.4. Taxonomy (NCBI): domain Eukaryota; kingdom Metazoa; phylum Chordata; class Amphibia; order Anura; family Pipidae; genus Xenopus; species Xenopus tropicalis. The sequence continues at coordinate 19,952,196 of NC_030684.2, forward strand.
CAATCCTAATTAGCATATGCTAATTAGGGTTTGGAAGGGTTAAATCTCAAAAAAATTTCAGCTTCCGTGTTTACATGTAAAAAAGCCACATGATTTTTCGGATTCGCATTTGGTCCGGCCAGGAACGTGGATTCGGCTGAATCTAAATCCTGCTGAAAAAGGCAGAATCTTGGTTGAATACTGAATCCTAGATTCGGTGCATCCCTAGAAAATACTGCCCTGATGGAAGGTGCCCAACACATGGGTATCATCTAGCATTTTAACCTTTTTGTGTTCTTACTGACATTCTATTCTAAACATTTACTAGATGTATGTGGGCAACAGAAAGAGTAGAGCCGTACCAATTTAGCAAGAAGTCTCACAATCTGAGAAGCACTGAGCCTTCCTAATATTACCTAAGGGATATACAATCTGAGCTGTAATTAGCATCGTTGTATGCCCATTAAACTGCTCCCAGATGTCTCTTTCTTGGAAATAATCCTTTGCCTAAATGGCTTACATGATCAATACCTCCCCCACCGATCAGATAATCCTGGTGCTGGATTTTGTTCCCAAATCTCTACAGATTTCCGTGCGTCATATGATTTGTCAGGAATCTATATTTGCCCAGGCAGCAAACACAGCAATATCGCTCACCTTTTTTAGCTGAGGAAGAACGCCTAACGGGCAAAACAGAGCCAGGCACCCCGCCGAGCTTTAGGCCTCCATTGCCTGCTGTAATCTGCTTCTTCTTGTGCTTGTGCCGTTTTAGCTGGTGTGCAGCCAGGGCTAGGGCGACCGTACCAAGAGCCGTGCCAAAAAGGACCTTTCGAAGACCAGAAGACAGCCTGAGTTGCAAGAATGTGGACTGCAAAGACAAACAATATATAGATTCATTATAATAACCAGCTATGGATTTTGGAAAATAATAAATGTGTCTTGTGACTTTGTGGCAAGCAAGACAAGGGTACTTCAAGGTCAAAGCTCCTAATGCCTTCCCACCCCAAGCATTCAGAAAAGTACGCATTACGTAAATGTGTGTGTATATATATATATATTCATGTAAATGCAGCCACTTGCTTTGACCTCTGCAGTTTCCAGGAGATGGGGTGCAGTGACAAAACTAAGGATGCACAAAACCACTACAATACCATATTGATCACTAGTGGCTCAACGGTTAGTATATTGCCTTGTAGTGCTGGGGGTTTGATTTTAACCTGGGCAATAACTGCAAGAAGTTATATAATCTCTCTTCATTCCTAAACTGGCAATCTGTGGGTTCTGGCAAATGCCAGAGGGGCTTCTGTAAGATGCCATAGACTGTCACTATTTATTGGGCCCGTGGGGCTGTTTTTATTTTGAATCCCAATCCAGACCTGTCTCTGTGTGTTTCCTCAGGGCACTCTGCTTTCCTCCCACACCCCCAAAATATACTGGATGGCTAAATGGCCCTTGATAAAACTGACCCTAATATAATAAGGACTTTATAACTAGGGCAATGGTTGGCAAACTGTGGGTCTGGAGCCACAAGCGGCTCTTTAGCCCCTTGAATTTGGCTCTTCCAGGTGCGGGTTCGCACATACAGCCATATATTTATTTAGCCCCCACTTTCTACCCCGTGTACCTGTACCAGCATTACTGTGTAGCCATATATTTATTTAGCCCCTACTTTCTACCCCGTGTACCTGTACCAGCATTAGTGCGTAGCCATATATTTATTTAGCCCCCACTTTCTGCCCCGTGTACCTGTGCCGGCATCCAGCATTAGTGTGTAGCCATATATTTATTTAGCCCCTACTTTCAATCCCGTGTACCTGTGCCAGCATCAAGCATTAGTGTGTAGCCATATATTTATTTAGCCCCTACTTTCAATCCCGTGTACCTGTGCCAGCATCAAGCATTAGTGTGTAGCCATATATTTATTTAGCCCCCACTTTCTGCCCCGTGTACCTGTGCCAGCATCCAGCATTAGTGTGTAGCCATATATTTATTTAGCCCCTACTTTCAATCCCGTGTACCTGTGCCAGCATCAAGCATTAGTGTGTAGCCATATATTTATTTAGCCCCCACTTTCTGCCCCGTGTACCTGTGCCAGCATCAAGCATTAGTCTGTAGCCATATATTTATTTAGCCCCCACTTTCTGCCCCGTGTACCTGTGCCAGCATCCAGCAATAGTGTGTAGCCATATATTTATTTAGCCCGCACTTTCTGCCCCGTGTACCTGTGCCAGCATCCAGCATTAGTGTGTAGCCATATATTTATTTAGCCCCCACTTTCCATCCCGTGTACCTGTGCCAGAATCCAGCATTAGTGTGTAGCCATGTATTTATTTAGCCCCCACTTTCTATCCCGTGTACCTGTGCCAGCATCCAGCATTAGTGTGTAGCCATATATTTATTTAGCCCCCACTTTATATCCCGTGTACCTGTGCCAGCATCCAGCATTAGTGTGTAGCATATATTTATTTAGCCCCCACTTTCTGCCCCGTGTACCTGTGCCAGCATCCAGCATTAGTGTGTAGCCATATATTTATTTAGCCCCCACTTTCTGCTTCGTATACCTGTGCCAGCATCCAGCATTAGTGTGTAGCCATTAATTTATTTAGCCCCCACTTTCTGCCCCGTGTACCTGTGCCAGCATTCAGCATTAGTGTGTAGCCATATATTTATTTAGCCCCCACTTTCTGCCCCGTATACCTGTGCCAGCATCAAGCATTAGTGTGTAGCCATATATTTATTTAGCCCCCACTTTCTGCCCCGTGTACCTGTGCCAGTATCCAGCATTAGTGTGTAGCCATATATTTATTTAGCCCCCACTTTCTGCCCCGTGTACCTGTGTCAGAATCCAGCATTAGTGTGTAGCCATATATTTATTTAGCCCCCACTTTCTGCCCCGTGTACCTGTGCCAGCATCCAGCATTAGTGTGTAGCCATTTATTTATTTAGCCCCCACTTTAGATCCCGTGTACCTGTGCCAGCATCCAGCATTAGTGTGTAGCCATATATTTATTTAGCCCCCACTTTCCATCCCGTGTACCTGTGCCAGCATCCAGCATTAGTGTGTAGCCATATATTTATTTAGCCCCCACTTTATATCCCGTGTACCTGTGCCAGCATCCAGCATTAGTGTGTAGCCATATATTTATTTAGCCCCCACTTTCTGCCCCGTGTACCTGTGCCAGCATCCAGCATTAGTGTGTAGCCATATATTTATTTAGCCCCCACTTTCTATCCCGTGTACCTGTGCCAGCATCCAGCATTAGTGTGTAGCCATATATTTATTTAGCCCCCACTTTATATCCCGTGTACCTGTGCCAGCATCCAGCATTAGTGTGTAGCCATATATTTATTTAGCCCCCACTTTCTGCCCCGTGTACCTGTGCCAGCATCCAGCATTAGTGTGTAGCCATATATTTATTAAGCCCCCACTTTCTGCTTCGTATACCTGTGCCAGCATCCAGCATTAGTGTGTAGCCATTCATTTATTTAGCCCCCACTTTCTGCCCCGTGTACCTGTGCCAGCATCCAGCATTAGTGTGTAGCCATATATTTATTTAGCCCCCACTTTCTGCCCCGTGTACCTGTGCCAGCATCCAGCATTAGTATGTAGCCATATATTTATTTAGCCCCCACTTTCTGCCCCGTGTACCTGTGCCAGCATCCAGCATTAGTGTGTAGCCATATATTTATTTAGCCCCCACTTTCTGCTCCGTATACCTGTTCCAGCATCAAGCATTAGTGTGTAGCCATATATTTATTTAGCCCCCACTTTCTGCTCCGTATACCTGTTCCAGCATCAAGCATTAGTGTGTAGCCATATATTTATTTAGCCCCCACTTTCTGTCCTGTGTACCTGTGCCAGCATCCAGCATTAGTGTGTAGCCATATATTTATTTAGCCCCCACTTTCTGCCCCGTATACCTGTGCCAGCATCAAGCATTAGTGTGTAGCCATATATTTATTTAGCCCCCACTTTCTGCCCCGTGTACCTGTGCCAGCATCCAGCATTAGTGTGAGCTATCCCACAGTTAAACTCTGTACCCCTGATACCATCTTGCCTTACAACTCACTATTCTACAGTTATACTCTATAGGCCTGATACCATCTTGCCTTACTATACTCACTATCCCACAGTTTACAGAATAGTTTCCATATCCATAGTTTACAGTAATTTGGATTTACTAAATACACATTTGTGAGTCTGGTGCCAAACAGATCCACATTCTGGGCCAAATAGGGCTGGTCTGACCATTGAGCCTTTCATTGGAACCAGATACTGGAGGAAGAACAAGACCTTCCTCTTGTGCCACCATCTTACCTTAGGGCAGTGCTTGTCAGAAGTTTCATTTCAACTAACTAAAAGGCAAAAGGTAAGATCCGCCCAGATCCACCTTCTCTCCTATCAACCGCAATTCCACCAGCGGTGCCTGCACTCCCATCCACCGTAATTCCACCAGCGGTGCCTGCACTCCCATCCACCGTAATTCCACCAGCGGTGCCTGCACTCCCATCCACCGTAATTCCACCAGCGGTGCCTGCACTCCCATCCACCGTAATTCCACCAGCGGTGCTCCCCCTTTCATCTAAAATATGGTTCATACACAAGAGATCCTTAAGGTGCTTGGTAAAAACTGCATTCCCTTTCCATCCATCCCTCAGACTGCAGGAGCCGGGGTCTGCAGGCTGCCTGGGGCCCAATGGAATGGTGTGTATGCTACCATATTCCCTTGTTTCCCTCACCCTACTTCCCTTGATTATGGCAAGCAGGGTGAAGGCATTGATTCTGGGAGCAAATCCGATTGCCGTTAAGGAGTCAGGAAGGAATTTTTCCCTCTAATGAAGCAGATTGGCTCAAAGCTTCTCAGAGGTTTTTTTTGCCTTCCTCAGAATCAATGAAAAACACAATTTATTATTTGTATTATTAATAAAACTGATTTTCACAGATGGGTATCTGGGTATTGGGCAGTTTATATACGGCAGTACAAGCAGACAAACAAATGCCCGTGCCCTGGGCCGAGCATAGATGGAGCACACAACTAGCAGCTTCATTCTAATTATACTATATTGTAGTTTGGGGCGTGTTTTGGGGAGACCTGCACCTTTTTCAAGCATCCTGGCAACACTAAAATAAAGTCTAAGCAAGCAGCATTCACTTGCTCTGTGTGTGCTCCTTCCCATTAATACTATGTACTATGTATATAAAACATTGCCTTAAGGTGGATGCAGGGTACTGGGAGTTGTAGCACCAAAGCCACTGGAGCTGCAGGACCATTCATGCGAGTTCCCCCAAGCACAGAAAGTTCCTGCACAGCAGCAGCGGAAGGTAACATAGGTTCAGCAGAACAAGATGGCGTCAGTAGGGCAAGATGTTACCAACCTGTGTACCCACCCCATGTACAGCTTTATTTGGGTAGCGCCATTGTACCCTGTGGAGAAGCTGAACTAAGGGTTTTACTGTACTACTAATATTTCTCTCCTATTCATTTTCCTTTCTCTCGTTCAAACCAAAATTGGGTTGCTAGGGAAAACTGGGCCTAGCAACTAGCTATCTGTTGAAACTCCAAGACGCTCAGCTGAACAAAAAGCTAAATAATAAGAAAGCTAGAAAATAAAGACTAACTGCAAACTGTTTTGGAATATCCCTGTGTACATCACACTTAATGCTAATTTAAAGGTCAACTTCCCCCTTAATAACAGTGGAACAAATCTACAAGCGAAACCAAGAATGCCGCAGGGGTCATTTATAAGCAGAAGTGCGGCATACAATGTGCCATTTTAGGCTATTTTACGTAACCATGTTGTATTTTAGCTCAAACACCGCATTTTTACCCCCCTACAATTCCACATGAGCCGGAGACACAACTTCGGCCCAATGGCGCCACCATCTGGAGAAAGCAGGTATGCGCTCAAACTGAGGTGCAAGTCCCGCTAACGTGCCGGGCTAAAGGGAAGTGCTGTGCCCCTACAGGGTACGGTACCACTGGAACCAGGAGCCAATACTTATAGCTGATAGGAACGTGTCACTATTACTTTTATCAGTGTGAATCCCCTAAATATGAATGCCAGGGCGCTACTGGGCAGTTTGGTGCCGGTATGTACAGCATTACATAAGGGTCCGGCCTACAGAGACTCCATCACAATAGCGCATACAATTTATCCCATAGGTCACTTTAGCTACTGCAAAATCAATGCACTTACTGCATTTTATGTAGAGTAAAGTTACAAAAATATCCCCAAGTTTACCCAAGAAAGCCATGTATTTTTGGACAGTACACGTTAGGGTGAATCTGAACGGGGTAACCATGTCTCTCAACTCCAAACTACTAAGTTGCAAAACTTTCTGTAAATTAGCGTTTTGAAGCAGCACCTAAACATCACGTTACAGCTTACATTTTACATCATTGCTCCTTAAAAATGAATGGCAGCGCCACGGGACCCCCGAACAGTTTTAATGCCTAATGTGCTTAGGATTACAACTATACTCACATATCCACAGTTACACTCTGTACCCCTGATGACCATCGTCTGCCTATACCTATACGTCACTATCCCACAGTTACACTCTGTAACCCCTGAATACCAATCTGCCCATTACTATACCTCACTATCCACACTACACTCATGATACCCCTGATACCATCTTGCTTACTATACTCACTATCCCACAGTTTACACTCTGTACCCCTGATACCATCTTGCCTTACCTATACTCTCACTATCCCAACACTATACACTCTGTACCCCTGATACCATCTTTGCCTTACTATACTCACTATCCCACACTTACACTCACTGTACCCCTCGATACCATCTTGCCTTTACTATAACTCACGATATCCCACAGTTATACTCTGTACCCCTGATACCCATCTTGCCTTACTATACTCACTATCCCACAAGTTACACTCTGGTACCCCTGCTACCATCTGGCCTTTACTATACTCACCTATCACACACTTACACTCTGTACCCCTGATACCATCTTGCCTTACTATACTCACTATCCCACACTTACACTCTGTACCCCTGATACCATCTTGCCTTACTATACTCACTATCCCATTACACTCTGTACCCCTGATACCATCTTGCCTTACTATACTCACTATCCCAGTTACACTCTTACCCCTGATACCATCTTGCCTTACTATACTCACTATCCCACAGTTACACTCTGTACCCCTGATACCATCTTGCCTTACTATACTCACTATCCCACAGTTCACTCTGTACCCTGATACCATCTTGCCTTACTATACTCACTTCCCACAATTACACTCTGTACCCCTGATACCATCTTGCCTTACTATACTCACTATCCACAGTTACACTCTGTACCCCTGATACCATCTTGCCTTACTATACTCACTATCCCCAGTTACACTCTGTACCCCTGATACCATCTTGCCTTACTATACTCACTATCCCACAGTTACATTTCAGTACCCCTGATATAATCTTGCCTTACTATACTCACTATCCCACAGTTCACTCTGTACCCTGATACCATCTTGCCTTACTATACTCACTATCCACAGTTATACTCTGTACCCCTGATACCATCTTGCCTTACTATACTCACTATCCCACAGTTACATTCGTACCCCTGATACCATCTTGCCTTACTATACTCACTATCCCACAGTTATACTCTGGTACCCTGATACCATCTTGCCTTACTATACTCACTATCCCACAGTTACACTCTGTACCCCTGATACCATCTTGCCTTAACTATACTTACTATCCCACAGTTACACTCTGTACCCCTGATACCATCTTGCCTTACTATACTCACTATCCACATTACACTCTGTACCCCGATACCATCTTGCCTTATATACTTACTATCCCACAGTTAAACTCTGTACCCCGGATACCATCTTGCCTTACTATACTCACTATCCCACAGTTAAACTCTGTACCCCTGATACCATCTTGCCTTACTATACTCACTATCCCACAGTTACACTCTGTACCCTGATACCATCTTGCCTTACTATACTCACTATCCCCAGTTACACTCTGTACCCCTGATACCATCTTGCCTTACTATACTCACTATCCACAGTTACACTCTTACCCCTGATACCATCTTGCCTTACTATACTCACTATCCACAGTTACACTCTGTACCCCTGATACCATCTTGCCTTACTATACTCACTATCCCAGTACACTCTGTACCCCTGATACCATCTTGCCTTACTATACTCACTATCCCACATACACTCTGTACCCCTGATACCATCTTGCCTTACTATACTCACTATCCCACAGTTACACTCTGTACCCCTGATACCATCTTGCCTTACTATACTCACTATCCCACACTTACACTCTGTACCCCTGATACCATCTTGCCTTACTATACTCACTATCCCACAGTTACACTCTGTACCCCTGATACCATCTTGCCTTACTATACTCACTATCCCACACTTACACTCTTACCCTGATACCATCTTGCCTTACTATACTCACTATCCCACAGTTACACTCTGTACCCCTGATACCATCTTGCCTTACTATACTCACTTCCCACATTACACTCTGTACCCTGATCCATCTTGCCTTACTATACTCACTATCCCACAGTTACACTCTGTACCCCTGATACCATCTTGCCTTACTATACTCACTTCCCACAGTTACACTCTGTACCCTGATACCATCTTGCCTTACTATACTCACTATCCACAGTTACACTCTGTACCCCGATACCATCTTGCCTTACTATACTCACTATCCCACAGTAACTCTTGCCCATCTTCCTCTGAG